>NW_028324166.1:4067500-4400000 GCF_054372755.1 Phalangium opilio | reverse complement strand
TTTAATCAGCTATCCAAAGATTAGCATACATTATCTTCCCTAGGAATAAGGACAAAATGTACAGTTTATAAAAGAACTATTTTATCTCGTGAAGTCTGGCATTTTGTTATTCAGCTCCAATGTAGACGAATTCGTTCTGAAAGCCACTTGTGTTTTGCGAGTGAGAATTGATCAAGGTCTTTTAATGTACTGTTTTATGCCGTGAACGTTACGGTTTATTCGAAAACATTGAAAGGGTTAGTTAGCATCGACTGGCTGTTAAATAAATTGCTCAAATTATTTTATTTTAGCAAATATTTCAGTGTTAATAATCTTAAAATGAGTTCCTTCATTTTGGATAAATTTTGTGAATCTCCATTTTGGGTATGTTTTTCTTTTTAAGTTTCGAGTCCAACAAACTAAGCGCAGCTTTTTGTAGATTATACTAATAATAATAATATATAGGGGTAGCGCTCTCGAGTGTATCAATGATTTTGGGCTTAAAATAATAAGTTTAAAGAAAAATCCTTATACATTAGAGGCAGTGTGAAGTCTCACCTTTGGGAGCTACCGCTCCCTTAGAACAATTAATATAGTATCGAAGTAAATTAAATATGTTAAGTTAACAGTGTGTTTAGTGTTACCTACAGCTCTTTTATCATGACAAAAGTAAAAAAAAACTTTATGGTACAATCAGTATTACTTTACCAAGGCAATAATTATTTTAACTGATAGAATTTGCGTTTAACTATTAAGTCAGTAATTATTTTTAACAGGACGCTAATTTGACATGGTACACTGATAATCCAGACTTCACTCCTTGTTTTCAAAAGACCATCCTGGTCTGGGTGCCGTGTGCGATACTATGGGTGTTCCTCCCTTTGGAAATTGCGTTGATCACCAAGTCGACATGGCGAAGCGTCCGTTGTTCTCATCTTTCGATTACGAAAAGTGTAAGTCCATTTTGAGCGAGGATTTTCGGCACTAATTTTTCCTCCTCTCAAGAATTATTTTAAAGGAAAATGTACGAAAAGTTCCAGTTTTGTTTTGTGTTTTCAGCTCTTGGTTTTGTTACTGGCCGCAATTAGCGTCTTGAAATTTGGTAAACAAATATACTTCGGCGAATTTCAAGTCGTTGACAATTTGTCGGTCATCCTTCAATTTGGAACATACGTAAGGCAAATTAAAAAAAACCGTATTAACATTTCGATAATTTAAATTGAACTTACGTGTTGCAGATCTTGGCGTTATTCCTCATAATTTACGGCAGAGGGGGTGGTACAGTTTTGTCCGGTATCCTGACATGTTTTTGGTTCGTCTTAACACTAACGCAAACTGTCACACTGAGATCCACCATCATGAAATACTATTCACAAGTAATTGAATTTTTCTTTTACATGTCTTAATAATATTGCTGTTAAATAATAAAGACGTGAAATATTTCAGAACGACAAAGACGACTATTTCGGGCTGGTAACTGAGTCAGTAATTTACCCATTAGTAGTAGTTACCCTCGTATTACACACAATGAGTGACACCTCTACGCATTACGAAAAACATACGTACGAAATCGAAGTCAAAATGGTAATACTACACACAATTATTTGTTAATGTAATAAGTTCGACACTGTAGCTCTTCCCGCATGTCGTTCTCGATTTAGCGCTTTGTAAGATTTCAGTGTCTAAACCTAATTTTTATATTAAAATGGTGATTATTTTAAAACATTAAGGAATCAAGGGAAGATGACGCATCGTTCTGTGCACGCATGGTTCATTCATGGCTTACCAGGTAAATCTAGTCCCATATTGTTCATATTGCACCTATTTGGAGTTACTTCAGCGCAGCTCATTGCACTTTAATTATTTTTCTTTTAAATTTAAACAAATTGTAGCGCACTGTGGAAAGGTTGGAAGAAAAACCTGGAGCCATCGGATGTGTACGACTTGAATGATGCGGAACGAGCGCTGACTGTCTCGTGCCTTTTCGAAAAACATTGGAAGACCCAGGATAAGACAAATAGTGTTAGCGATGAAATGGAAATGAAAAGATTTTCGGAAGAACGCAACAAAACTAAATATCGAAGCAAATCCATCGCTTTCCCCTTGTTGAGTACAATCGGGCCTTGTTTGATTGCTGGAGTGGTCTTTCAAGTTCTGTCCGACGTAGTGTCTGTAGGTCCTGCCCTTCTGACAGGGTAAACAATTCCACTTTTTTAGCCATATAAGAAACGTCATAACATAAGTGATTAATTTTTGGGAGATCAAATTAAAAAAATAAGAACAAGATTGTACAGTTTTCACTTAAAGTGTGAAATTTGGTTCCTTTGTTGCTAGCAGTTTGTTCTTTGCTCGTAATGAAGCGTACAGAAACGTCCATTCACATGAGCAATTACATTTTCTGTTTCCGTGGGTCGGTTATGTTAAACCTCTGAATATTCTTTAAAACCGATTCTAATAGAGAATGAAATTGCAAGTGGTTGTCCACTCTTCAGAGAATTAAGTAAACATTGTAACCGAGTTAACCAGTTTACTCACTTGTGTTTTCAGTTCCATTATTGATTACTCGACGAGCGACGATCCTTTGTGGCAGGGAATTTTCTACGTTTGCCTTTACGGTTTGGCCGGTCTTGCGCAATCTTTGTTGCAAGAAGGCAGCGCCATTTTCCACACCAAACTAGGACTGAGACTCAAATCCGCCACCATGCACGTTCTGTACAAAAAAGTAAGTTATAGGGTTATCGTGATAGTATGACGTTGGGAAATTAATGAGATTCGTCGAAGCAGACATTTCGCTTGACGAGCAGCGATCGACGTGACTTGTCAATGGGTGAAATACTGAACACGATGTACGTCGACACGAACAGATTTCAAATTCTGTCGCCACAACTGGGCCTCTTGTGGTCTGTCCCAGTACAAACAGTACTGTGTTTCGCCTTCATGTATCAAGAACTGGGATATTCAGCCTTTGCTGGCATCGTACCAATTATCGTTCTTCTTCCACTGAACTATCTCAGCACCAAGAAATACAAAGAATTGCAGGTAAATGTGCCAACTGGAATAAAGGGGGTAGAATGGGGTTAATTTGGATCTTTCTTTGTTGAGTTACTATTTTTCGTCGTATCTTCAATACAAAATGTGGTTTTTTCAAAAAAATCTCCTGCTGATTTCGAAATTACAGGCAACAGGCGATTTTTGTCACGAGAGGGCAGTTCGTAGTGCGAATATTTTCGGGAAATCAGACGCCGCTTGCCTTATCTAGGCTTTCCAAAATCCCACTTTCTCCCGTTGTGGGATTTAAGATTTACGGTTTTCAGTCTAAAAAGCGCGAACAATTCCTCTCCTTATCTTCTCCTCCCTGGTACAGCAATCGAGGATGGTATAGCGGTAACGCGCTTTCATTTGGTATCTATAATCACTAAGAGCAGATAGTAGGCAAGGCAATAAGGCTCTATGTAAATATAGGTTCTTGCCATAAGCGTGTTAAGGTTCGCCTGATGTGCTTTATTGAGGCAAATATATACTGTATAGAGTTTCTGAGAATGTTTTCTTTAATTATCTCGTTTATTAGATTGAGCTGATGAAGCTGAAGGACAGTAGAATGAAAATGATGAGCGAAATCTTGAACGGAATCCGCGTCTTGAAGTTGTACGCCTGGGAGAGATCGTTCCAGAGAATCGTTCTTGAAATCAGGAAGAAAGAAATTGCACTCATGAAGAAACAAGGCCTCTTCCAAGGAATGAACAGTTTTATTACCGCTCTCATACCGGTTTTGGTACGAAAGTAAAACCTTTTCAGGAATTGCATTATAATTATCGATATTAGGGCACATAGAGGTGTAGAAATTTTACGTTCCTTCAGAATGAAGTTCAGATATTGTTTTTAAATTTTCAGATTACTTCACCTTGTTTCGCCATGTACGTATTAATCGACGACGATAACGTTCTCACCTCGAGGAAAGCTTTCGTGTCCTTTCAGTTGGTACGATTACTAGCGACGTCAATGCTTACGCTTCCGGATTTAATAAATACCCTAGTTTTGGTAAGAACGCTGTCAGGGAGGGTCGAAAGATAAATCTACTATTTTCTTCATTTACTATATATATATTCACTGTTTTCCAATAATCAAACATTTGGAAGGTTCTGGATTTTTGTAAAAATTTAAGCAATTTTATTGTGTACGAGGACTATTTCCAATTCCCGCGACTCGAAGTAGGGCAGTAAATTAAGGACAAAGGTACAACCAGGCACAATTTAGTCTGTTTGATCGAGACTTATGGTTTTAATATTCGATTGTCATCGCTCTACTGCAGATGAAAGTTTTCAAGTATTTGTGTTTCATATGCTTATGGTTATAGTTGGACTCATTAAATATCGGAAACTAATTTGATGTTTTAAAAAATTAAGTACAAAACATTTTCCCAACATAGAGGTTTTGTTTTTAGAGAAAAATCGTACAGGATTGTCATGTTGACCTTCCTTTTTAGTTAAAACATCTCAAAATGACGCAAATTCACAAAATAATTCTTTACAGACACACGTCTCAGTAAGAAGAATTGCAAACTTGTTGAATCGTGGGGAAACCAAGCATTACGTGGAGCAGATGCCTAGCGACGCCCAATTTGGTATGTCAATTAATTTGGGGACGAGATGGGTTGGTTATTTTTGTCGGCAGCTATTCCTACACAAGCAGATAAATTTAATCTCAAAATTAGGCCTAATTGTGGTTAAAAAGTAGAAGCGCGAACTTAAGCGCGCAGAAAGAGGCAATTGAAGGAACTTCTTCAGAACTTAACCCACCAATTCGGGACATTGGTATAAACAGAAACTATCCCCCTATATCAATCAGGTTTATTCTCAATGGTAGCATTATATCTCTGGTCAAAAGGAATTCTGGCTTAGCACAATAATCAACTTTAGAAGGAAAGACCGCAAAGGCTAATTATAACCTAAAAAATGTATTTTTAAAATAAGCCAGTAAACATGTCGTTCTTATAGAGGAAAGCCTGAAGTCGCTTTTAGATTGTTTTCAGATATTTTTCAACTAGCCTCTCACAATTGGTCAATGTTGAAAATTTCAGCAATTGAGATTCTGAAGGGAACTTTTCGTTGGAACCTGGAAGACGAAGGAGCGGCCTCTCTTCAGGACATTAATTTGAAATTGTCCCGAGGTTCGTTGGTGGCTGTGGTAGGTCCGGTGGGTTGTGGCAAATCTTCCCTCCTATCCGCTCTGGTGTCCGAGATGCAGAAGGTCGAGGGGGAGGTGAGAGTGGCTGGAAGAGTGGGATACGTCACTCAACAACCTTGGATTCAGAACGCCTCACTCAGAGAGAATATTCTCTTCGTCGACGACATGGACCGGGAAAGATACAACAATGTCATACGCGCGTGCGCACTACAGCCAGATTTAAACCAACTACCCGCTGATGACGAAACGGAGATCGGAGAAAGAGTACGTATCATTGAAACTAATAAGATTTTGAAGTAGGGGAGCGGGATTGTAAGCGTGAAACCCTTATTGTCGACGGGTGGCAAGGATTTTTAAGAAAGTATTATACCTTCCATTTAAACTAAGGCAAGACCATAATCCTCTCTCCTGCTTTAAATATATCGAACAAACGTAAAACAAAAGTTACAATTCTTAACCTTACTAGTACAATTAAATGCAATTCTTCAACTTACTATTATAATCTCCATCCTTTTAAAATACACGATCGAAAAATATCACCTCACCACAATTCTCTCCCATTCACTCTCCCTTCAATGACGAACGAAAATTTTTATATTGCCAAAGACGGTTCTCTTTCACGCAGGGTTTAAACAAGTTGGGAAAACCAAAATATTACCTCTCCGAGTCAAGAGGTCTACTACTACAAAGTTATTTACCTAGACATAAAATTATTTCTCTATTTGAAGTTAAAATTTATGAATTATTGAAGCTGTATTCCAAGCATTGCGAATATACAGTAAAGCAGACGACATTTTACATCCAATAAATATAAATCTTGGACACACGGAAATCAGTCAATGGGGAAAAGAACAGGAAATGAAGTATATAATTTTTCGAGAGATATAACCTTCATGTGTTTGTAAAGGTGGAATTGTCTACGCTTTAGCAGTTTACCCTATATTCTCATAGCTACATTCACAACTGGTTTGCAGTATAAATACTACTGTCTCGTTTCACCTCAACGATATTCTTAGTTTGCAAACATGAGCGTTAACGTTAAAAATCACCAATACTTACTTGTGGTAAGACGCATTGAAAGTCAATGCTCACCATCACAACAATGAAAACTTCGAAGCTATAACCCGATAACGATTAGACCTTTTACTGACCTAATTGCAACCATGATGCTTTCTTCTATTATAAAATCTAAACCTGATTATTTAAGCGTGTAATTAACTTTCGGCTCACTCTGAACCGTTAAAGGATCGTTATCACCCTATTTTGGCTCGGACTTAGCCGACGAAATCCCCAAATTTTACTTTCTGTACTCTGGCGCACTTTCTGAGTAGTGGCAGAATTGAGAAACATTTTCGTTTCCCACACCCGTCTAGAAATTTTTCCCTTCCAAGAAAGAGTTTCGCGGTAGGATTTTGAGTTTTCGGATGGAAGGAATAGAGGTTTTTTTTTTGCCCTAAGGTATTTCAGTTTAAGTTGGGATAGCAGTCGCAACAGGGGGCCCACGAGTCTATGGGTAGGTCTATTAATGCTGGTTTGTTATTCTGTCGTTCTTATCTATGGGCAAGGTCTAGTGAAACAAATTTTCTTGAAACTACAGAACCAAAAAAAAAAACTCTTTGTACTTCGGAAAGGGGTATACCACGCCTTACAGATGTTCATCATTTATTGAAGGTAAATAGGTAATGGGGTGAAAGCGTTCGACCCACACTTTCTTCAGAGCACCGGCTTGACAAATTCTAAACACTCGTCCCCTCCCCTGTGATGCTTTGAATTTTCCACGAAGAAGCAATAGAGACGTTAAGCAACCTTGAATAGTTTAACCTCAACAGTGGACATAATTTAGACGTTCACAAAGGTAGTTAGGAATGGTTAGAGGTTTGCTTAACCTTTCTATACAATAATTCTTGGGATTTCCCTTCCCATGGATTCCGAGTCTGCAGATCAAACTAGAGCGGTACTCTTTACTAGACCTACGTACCTACCTATTCTGTTATTTGCGACCCATATTTACTTTTGATTATTATCAAGATTTTACGTTTTTTAAAACCTCACAACGAAGCTTCGAAAATTTGTTGAAGGCCTAGTAGTTCAATATTCTACAAAATGCAAAGCATTACAAATACAGAGCCGTGTAAGTGTCGCAATGCTTGTACCCGACCACTAAATTATGGTAGCGAAAAAATTACGCGAGGAGGATGTTCTTGCCGCGCAAATAACTTGAAATGTACGCGGGAATGCAAATGTGCTCCAGGCAAAATCTCGTGTTCAAATAGGGATAAAAACAAAGAAGAATTTGAAAAGGACGAAGAAAGGGGAAATGTAAGTTAAAATCTTGGCTGTTAATTGCCCACGTTAGAGCAAAATAGGGGTAAAAACTAAGGAAAATATTTATTTGCAAATGTTTTGTAGGTAATATCCAGCGATGAAAGTTCTGAAGAGGATTTATTTGCAAATAAGGCTAAATCAACGCGAAAAAAAATTTATTTGGTGGAAAAAAAGAGAACCAATAACAAAACGCCCCCTTCTTGCAACATTCCTGGTAAAAGTTCCTTTACAGATAGGTTGAACGCGGATGAAATAAATACTAACAACGAAGTTTGCGATGCTTTACAGCAACACAATGATGAAATAAATGTAAGTCTAATCGCTTTCATTTTCCCTATTACATTTAACATTTCTTCTAAAATATAGAAAGCTGCTTCAGAGGCAACCCGTGAACAGTTGGAAGAGTATTTTCGGGTCACAGCGAGACAAATACCAGAGGCTCTGTCAATTTTACATTTTGTGCCAATGTCGAATGGTAATCACGATTGTCGGCGAAGTTGATTACTAACCAATCAAAAGTTCTTATAAAAATCATATTACTAAATAGATGTGCAACAATCGAATGGTGAAAGAAGCCTGATCGTTCTAGCAGCGGGAGGCGATCCACCAGAACCTTTGTTTTATGCGCCAGGATCTCTCAAAGGAGACAAAAAAGATAAATGTATCTGTGGAAATTGTCGGCCTATGCCAACAGAAGACGAAAATGTCTGTTGCAGACAACGTGTTTGTAATTCTGAAAGAGCTATGTTCTTTTTAATGTGTTTATACCGTCCACTTTTATACGTGAGCATGCGATTTCGAAATGAAGCGGCCATTCGACGAGGTCTAGGCCCAGAAAATAATAATTTCAGGTAGGTTATATACTTTACAATTGAACATAAAGATAAGTTCAAAAGACATATTGATTGTTTAGGTATCAGGCATATCGAAATTACACGCTAATGGAATTTGGACGATTAGGCGCCGGAAATCGCATTGTGATCCCAGCTTGCTGCGTGCTACGAATTCGGGCAGCATATCCATCTCCAGATGGTCAATATGTGCCATTTAGAAGGGGGGTAGTTCCGATGAACTATTGAACTTTTCTGTTTGTAATATCAAATGAGTGTTTTATTTGTAAAATCAAATGAGTGCTTTCGTTAGTTAAATAAAATAAGTTTTTCTGGTTTGAATATCAAATGAGTATTTTTATTAAAACAATTTAGTGTGCAACGACCTCAGTTCCACATAAACCTGGCTAGGTATATGAAATTAAAATCTTGACATGTGCTTAGCTAGTAACTCCTCGTTAGGTGGCTTCTCCATCATACTTATATTGCTAGAAATGTGACGGGGATCATTTTCTCCCATGAAAGAAGGGTCTGATACATTTCCCTTTAATAATAGAAAATGTTCAAGAATGAGCTCCTGAAGGAATTGCAACGACCAGGGTGAAAGGTTTATAAAAATAAAACCTTTCCACCTAAGACATTTGCGAACTGTTACCGGTTTTAAACTATCTTACCACGTAATTTTCCTTTTCTACAAAGATGCTTTCAATCAAAGAGTCTATGTAATTGTATTGTTTAGGCTCAAAAACCTTCCCAACGTTATAGCTTTTTGATTTCTTGCTATAGAAGTACCTATACCTAAGCTGTCCATCTTTCGTACGGGCCTGTTTTCGATCGGCGTGTTGGTTATGGTCTATAGCGGCTAACGTTACTCTAGCTTTATAGCTGTCCCAACTAAATTAAAATATCAAAACCTTAGTACAAAAAATCCGTTTTCTGAATGAAATTTGAAGGTTCTTTTTCACCTATAAAAATTCCGTTTAGAGACATACGCAAGCATAAGATTGTGAAAAACTTCAACGAATCCCGTGTGTCTGTTACAAACGAATTTAAAATTAACCGAGTCACTCAAATACTATCACCACTAACGATAATACCTGAAATTTACGTAGTATTCTAAATTTTTTTTGGAAATTTTTGTTCAGCACAATGTCTTCTAGAGCTTTATACGCCTTCGAATTAACTTCTAGCATGAATTTATTTATTAACATGAATATATATGTGTATCATTAGCCTTTCTATCATGTTATATAGGGATGGGAGGGACCTATCTATTACATACGCGTTTAACGTCATCGCGGTAGCCAATCAAAATCGAGACACCTGGAAGTTCGAACAGCAGACGACCAGTTTAACAAAATTGTATGAATGATACAATTTCACCAAACTGCGTCAACTGAATATTAAAAATTATCGCCGATACGTGAATAAATATCTCAACACGATGTCCGAAAGTGATAGTGATCTTTTAAAGGAAATTATAAAAAGTGCCTGCAATGTTTTTCCTAATCTGAAACTGAAAACTGTTGGTAAAGTGCTAAGCCTTGGCCATTATGAAAATTAATGTAACCATGGATCTTTTATAAATCCATGATGCAACGGTTGAAAGTAAACTACTAACATTTTAAATCGTGAGAATTGATGATGCTGGTTTTTCCCTGCTGTTGGAGTTAAATTAATGCGGTAGTAATTAAGCCTTCCGCGTGACAAGAGCTTTAGCTTTAAAAACAAACCGGCAGAAATCCTCTGACGTCACTCAAACTAAGCCCCTCCCATCCCTGAATATGTAGTTTAACTAGTCAATGCAGATATATATTCATGTTAATAAATAAATTCATGCTTCTAGCCATTTTTTATCTCGCTCTTCTGCATTTGGTAACAGTATTTCATGTGCGCATGAGTACCCGGCGCCAAAGTCCGTAAGCCATTCATGATAATCAGTGACGTGGTTTAATACACTTTGAAATGAAGCCTGCAATTTATCCACGTCACCTTCGCAATTTCTAGCACAGAACCAAAAATGGTTTCTAATATCAGGCGCCCACTTCACTAGTTCCTCAGTGGCCTTCAACTTTCCAGCCTTTAAAACATAAAAAACGCATTCACTTATCATCATAAGTTACAATAAAGCAATTCTTATTGGTTCAATTTCTCAAAATTTTTAATAAATAGGGGTGACACATACATCGGCAATTTTGGCTCTAATATTCTTTCCAGCATGCCATGTATCTAAGGAATGCGTGGCATTTTTGAATATCCTATCTGGCTTTTCTGAAACACCGCATGATCAAATGGAATTATTCTTTAGTTATTCTCCTCTTGGCGTTTGTGATTTCTTTACTTACTCATTTCAACCTTAATTTTACAATGGGCGTCCGTGACAACTTCAGAAATAACAATAATGTTATCTTTGGCTAATTCCATTATTTCTTTGGCAGCCCTTTGAAAACCTATGAACTCCATATTTGGACTTTTCCCATCGGCTTCTCTTACGTCTACTGTAGATATTGCTAAAATTTTGTTTGTTTCACAATCAGCGAACGTGTAAGTGCAATATGTTGCAGAAAATCCGGGAGAATCATTCCTTCCGTCCCCAGCAATTAACAATTCTTTCCCAGCTAACTTTATAAAAAGCTCGTTTTGCATATTTTGCCAATATTGTAGTATCGCTGGTTGAATGAAGTGCCTCTGATACCTATCCGATTTAAAGGTTAATTATTGTACTTATATTATAAATGCGTTCTCAATTGATTAATACCGATAAAATGTGTCATCTATATCTATATAAATCAAAGTCCTGACTGACTGACTGACTGACTGACAGACTGACTGATAATCAACGCCCAGCCCAAACCGCTAGCCCTAGAAGGCTGAAATTTTGCAGGAACGTTACTCATAAGTAGTAGGCGCGTACTAAGAAAGATTTTTCCAATCCGCCGCCATCTTAAAAAATGGCGCCCAGAAATGTAAAAAATATTCTCTATGCAATTAAGTACGCGCGTTTCAACCGATTTCACAAATATTTAGTACACTGGTTTGCTTTAACCTTAAGACGGGCTGAATGGTCTTTCGGGTTCGATTTTTCGCCATCTTTTAAAATGGCGCCCAGAAATGTAAGAAAAAATTCTCTATGCAATAAAGTCCGCGCGTTTCAACCGATTTCACAAATATTTAGTACAATGGTTTCCTTTAACCTATAGACGGGCTGAATGGTATTTTGGGTTCGATTTGTTGCCATCTTTTTAAATGGCGGGCAAAAACTTAAAAACCCTTCTTATGGAATAATGCCCGCGTGAAAAGTAATAAAAAATATCCCGACGGGCTGACGGACTGTGCCGAGTGCCTTCGCTCCTAGGGTGCTACAAAAATATTAGTCATCAGTAAAATCTACACATTATTTATATCATTTTAGATGGAAGTTCTTATTACACGCGAGCGACGCCGCGGGTAACGGCTAGTCAGATATAAGATGAATTTTGGCAAATCGCGCCCATTTCTCAATTTTTGCAAACTCGTTGCCTGCTAATAAAACAGCACTCGCTAGTTTGATATTTCCAGAATAAATGCCTCGAAAGTTATCCTGACTTTCCCAAACTCCCTATTATAATTTAAGTCTTTCATTATCATCTAATACCGATAAAAATTGTCAAATTCAAGCGTACATTTTTGTGATTCGGTCCTGATGCTACAGCAGGACAATTATAATAAAATATTAGCGCAGATCCTCGGAAAACAGAAGTGTATCGCAATGGCAAACCGCAATAGCATTTCAATCCGAAAGCCTGTTTTACCAATTGCTCAATCCAATCTTATCCAAAAAAACCAAAACCATTTCGGCATTTACAGCAACTTTTGGACAAATATTGGGGTTTCTAGGAAACTGAAATGAATAGGTATAGATATTGTGCGGACAAGCGTTGCCAGTCATTCGTGAGTGCAATTTAACCGCTTTCTACAACAGACTGAATTGAACTTCCGAACTCGACATGCTCTAACAAAATCCTGGCAACCCTGAAGCGCGGTTAATGGTAAGAAACGAGGCGGAAATTTCTCTTGCCTCTTTAGCGCGCACTATATATATCGACCATTTTAAAAATAGTTTCAATTCACTCAAACGTAAATTTGCTGCTAGAACGTCAAATTGTCTTCTACACATAAAACTAAGAAAAAAACCCGAACTTACAACGCAAACATTCAATCAATGAACCGCAATAATATTCCGTGAACCGCGTGAAGTTATAAACTTTGGTCCCCGCGGGAAGGTAGGAGGAAGTACCAGACTTAGTAGGAATGGTAGAAATTATGGTTAGAATCCCCCCAGACGAGTCCATTCTCAATTCTCTAGAAAAGCGGCCGTTAATATCAATGCGGGTGCACACTGAAGATTTTTGTCTCTTTCGAGAAAAAAACGCTCTTAAAACACGAAAATATTTGTCTGTGTACACCCGGCTTCAGAGTGGGCCACATAGATGCAACCGCCATCTATTTCAGAAAAGTGAACTACGAAACGGAATTTTAAAAGTAGGGGGTGTGATAATGTTCCTTTAATGTCCCTTCATTTGAGACACGAAAATCAAAACCCAAAGTTTACTTCACCTCTGGTCTCAATTATTTACTCTTTGGATCACTAAACTACTTGATTTACCAGACTCAGTGCAGGCCTTAGATTTCTTTGTGAAATAACTAAACCAAGGATTATTCTATATACAGATATAGTATAGCTTAAGTAATATATAAACAGCCATTTCAAGTAATAATATTAAAAAAATATCCTTGGAATATCAAAATGAAACAGAGCTTTAAAGCTACAAAAGTACTAATACGAAAAATATTTCCACATATTCACTTTATATAATGGAAAAAGTGAATATTAAGGTTCTGTAGGATTTCTTTACACATCAAAACGAAAATAACTGCTAACGCAGCGCACTAGTGTAACATCGGACGGACACACACAGACAAAAACATAGGCTGCTTTTGAACTCTTTCCGTATTAATTTTGATTTGAGAAACAAGATTATCTTAAATAATAAAATAAATATAATTCATATAAAATATTTTCTTCGTTAGTTATTCGCCTTATTGAACGTTACATCGTTTTAAAAAAGAACAATTAAACGTTCTTGAGAGACTTGACTAATATTGACGTTTGAATTGATGAATACGACTGTTTTTTCGCCTTACTCAAATAGGTAGTATATACGGGTTTCGAATCGCAGCTATGGATAAGAACAGCGCAATTGCGTGAACCTTTGGTGGAAGCCCCACCTTAAGGAGGCCAGACGTTTCTCGTAACCCTGGCCGATTGCCGCGTATGTCTTAACCTCAAGGATGATGATGGAGTAGGAGCCAGGTGTACAGACTGGTGTCCATGTGGGATGGACAAAGATCAGATGATGGTGGTGTGACTGGTGTCCCTGTGGGATGGACAAAAACCAGAAGATGGTGGTGTGACTGGTGTCCATGTGACTGGTGTCCATGTGAGATGGACAAAAACCAGAAGGTGGTGGTGTGACTGGTGTCCATGTGAGATGGACAAAAACCAGAAGATGGTGGTGTGACTGGTGTCCATGTGAGATAGACAAAGACCATAATTGGTGGTGTGTGGAAGCCAGTGTGTACAGACTGGTGTCCAAGTGGGATGGACAAATGGCCTGAGGATAGTGGTGGTAGATAGGCAATAGATAATAGCCATTGTAAGTGGAATACAATTTTCCAAATTTCCTGGAACTGTAAATGCGTTCCGGAATTTGGGAAAACATTTGCTCCGATTTGAAAACTGCGAACGCGGTCCCCTTTGGTGTAAGTCAACAACAACAGACTGACACACAGACACACAGACAGACAGACACGTCGAAATTAGAACCTCTCCGTGACATACGTCACTCGGAGAGGTAAAAAACCCGGGTTATTAAGCTAGGTTCCCACTCGACCGAAAATGACGACCGAAAACATTAGCGCTGCGGCAAAAAATTGAGTTTTACGCAGGCCTTCGACGGCAAGATTTTAGTTCGGTTCACACTTACGACCGAATTCCGACAGAAAAGGGCGGTCGACCGGAAGTCACGTGGCACGAGTTGGAATTGGGACTCGGAGCCATAAGAACTTAAGCCTTGGCCTTTGATTTTCCCTTGACGGTATCTTAATTATGGAGCTTACTTCTACCAAATTAAAGGGGAACTCTGCTCGGTTGGCGCCCCTTTAGTGAAACTTTCCTGTGTAGCTCCAAACGCCGAGAAAATGTGCTGCCGCCTAGGCGAAAAAGCTTGCAACTCAGTTTATTTCTAACGAATTTTCTACTCCCCCCTTTCCCCCATCCGTTACCGCACCAACGACGAAGTCATGCTTCCTTTAGGTTCGCCAAACCCCCCCCCTCCCCCATGGATGATGCCCGTGCCACGTGACCGTTGATTGTAGGGATAGCTTAAGAATGTTAAACGGGGGAACGAAAAACGCCAGACTGGGTTTTCTTTTTGCCCCTATATAGAGTAGTGGCACTCCATGTTAATTTCTCATAGAGCGTAACGTAGCCAAAGGCAGGGAGGTGCCTTTACTCTATAGACTTACTGCCATGATTATCCTGGGGACTGCGGTACCAAGAAGGGGTTCGGAGTTTTAAGAGGGCAAAGGTTTAAACTGAAACCCCCTAACATTGCAATACTATTAAGTTTTTTCTCTGTAAGAAGGAGGTACCTCCCCCCCCTTTTTTTTCAAATAAGGGCAGGGTAGCTTCGACCACCTGAATAGTTTGACAACCAATCACCTATAGTTGATTCCTTTATTCCCTTTTCCCAATGCCATACACACGCCTTTCAATCCATTTTCTCACCCTCTATGTGCTAAAGGCTAGTAGCTTTGAATAGAAAGGTCTTTTATAAAGATTCACTATTTTTTTCGATTCGATATTTTTAATTTAAAATGAAACTATGGAGACAAATATCTATACTCCTGTTTATCCGCACTTGAGAAACCGTACTTGCCATTATATATTGGCTAATGCTCCTCAACTTCTACAATACTGTCAAGTGAGGTTGAACAAGAGTATATAATGAGCATTTTTATTTATTTCTTGGAAAAACTGAAAAAGTACATTGGTTTGAACGTTCTTCAAACGAAAGGGACGTGATCCTTCTTTATATCCTGTGAACACCTACGTGAAATGATTTGGTTATCCCGATCTAATAGGGAGCTAACAACTGGCTAGGGGGAAGAGATAGTCTGACGTCACGCAGCCCCTCTTTGGTTGTCATTTTTGCGCGTAGAATACTGTTTCCAACCGTTAGGGGGGATGAAACTCCAGCAAGAGATAGAAGGGTGTGACGTTTCAGGGTCAGAACTGTTAGCTCCCTATTCCTTATATCGTGTGATAATTGCGAAGTGTTTCGAACATACTTCTTTCTGAAATGAAATGACTCGTTAATCGCTTTACAATTACCTTTGCCATGTGTAATTGGCGAGTTGTTCTGGGTACAAGTGGCGATTAAATAATGTTATAATCACTGCAGTAACCATAATAGTGAGTAGCCCCTCGACGAGACTGAATTTTATCTCCATTTCTTCGGTGACCACATTCCAATGCACCTAAACATTTCTTTTATCTCCTTTTAAAATAATGAACGAATGAACTTGTATTCAAGGTAGAAATGTCAGAACCGGCCGATATTATGGGTGTGTTTGGGAAGCACTAGCCACCCGGAATTTCACTTTAAAGCAGAGTTGATACTAAGAAAAGGGTAGGAAAACCTCAATTACCCTCCCGAAATTAACACCATCCGCCAAGACTGAGAAATGGTATACATTCATGGATCTGGAGGGAATTCTTAGAACCCAAACAAAAATAAAACCACATTTCTGGTTTACAGACCCCCTTTACCTACAAACTATAGATAATTTCGGAATATAAATACTGAGTAACCAACCCACAAGGGAGAGGCGGCCATTGGGGTATTCTCCCTCGCGCCAAGAAGAGACGCCAGAATGAGCCCGAGTTCACTGCTCGCGGGAGGCTAGCCAACTCGCACTGAATCTAGCGGGGTTTCTTGACGCCAAGGAGGATACCGCAATGGTACCGTATTTAATTTCCGAAATGGTCTATACGGAAGATGCCATAGCATTCTCGTAGCAAGGAGGATTTATAAGAGAGGAGGTTCAGAGTCAGACAAAATGCACGTAGTCCGCAGTTCATAAAATTACACTGTGGCGTTCCCCAGTTACCATGATTACCACTACCCCCTCACGGCAAGAGAGCGTACGTTCTCACCCATGCGTTCAAGCCCCCTTCTTCTAGCCTCATCAGCTTGTTTATAATTTTGAATATTCCTCGTTTGCAAGAACGATCACGTGACGTGCGCCTTTACCAACGGCTTACGCGCCGATGCATGTTTTTTATTTCCACATTTTCAAAACGAGTCTTCTCTCTTATTCATCCTCCTTGCTTTTAGCGAGCCGGCACAAAAATTTTCCAACACCATCACACCCTTACCCCACTCAAAGTAACGAAGCAAGTACCAGTCCATACTACCCCTTAATGCCAATAAGGATGAATACATACATCTCCTTTGCTAATTACTACCTGGTATTATCTATCATTCGATGTTGCTAACAAAGACCAAAATTATTTTGCAATGTGCTAAGGTTGTACAATACCTAACAATGGTCTAAGGCTGTGCAGTGCATGACGCATAAGTTTTTTCTCCTTTCCTAAATCGTAGAAAATGTCTTTAGCCTACCTATTCTCTCCCAAACCTGTCGCGATTTATAGATACAATAGTTTGAAGCGCTACACCCTTTCCCTCTTGAAGCTGGCAGTTTAACAGCTCTATGATTAGACACGGTTATACGAGAAAGAATCACAACATTGTATAGAAAACCCTGGTTGTAAAGGCTTGTCTATATACATGTACAGGTACACAAACTGGTTCTGATGTTGTAAGACTGAAATCAGGCCCGATATAGAGTAATGGCAGTACTACCTATGCAAACGGCATACCTCCTATCTCTTAGCTCAGTGTCATGCCCCTACTGGGCGCGTACAGTATCCTCTCTTACAAAAGCGCGCCCAGAGGGAGGGATACACTGTTTTCACCCCTCTCTACCACCATTAGTCTATACACTGTATCCTCAAAAAGTTTTTAGAAATACGAAGTTTGAAAAAATATTCTAACTATTGCGACTGTCCACTTAAAATATTGCGAGTGTCCACTTAAAATATTGCGAGTGTCCACTTAAAATATTGCGAGTGTCCACTTAAAAATTAAAATAACGCGAATGTCCACCTAAAAATTAAAATAACGCGAATGTCCACTTAAAAATTAAAATATCGCGAGCGTCCATTTAAAATATCGCGAGCGTCCATTTAAAATATCGCGAGCGTCCATTTAAAATATCGCGAGCGTCCATTTAAAATATCGCGAGCGTCCATTTAAAATATCGCGAGCGTCCATTTAAAATATCGCGAGCGTCCATTTAAAATATCGCGAGCGTCCATTTAAAATATCGCGAGCGTCCATTTAAAATATCGCGAGCGTCCATTTAAAATATCGCTAGCGTCCATTTAAAATATCGCGAGCGTTCATTTAAAATATCGCGAGCGTTCATTTAAAATATCGCGAGCGTTCATTTAAAATATCGCGAGCGTTCATTTAAAATATCGCGAGCGTTCATTTAAAATATCGCGAGCGTTCATTTAAAATATCGCGAGCGTTCATTTAAAATATCGCGAGCGTTCATTTAAAATATCGCGAGCGTCCATTTAAAATATCGCGAGCGTCCATTTAAAATATCGCGAGCGTCCATTTAAAATATCGCGAGCGTCCATTTAAAATATCGCGAGCGTCCATTTAAAATATCGCGAGCGTCCATTTAAAATATCGCGAGCGTCCATTTAAAATATCGCGAGCGTCCATTTAAAATATCGCTAGCGTCCATTTAAAATATCGCGAGCGTTCATTTAAAATATCGCGAGCGTTCATTTAAAATATCGCGAGCGTTCATTTAAAATATCGCGAGCGTTCATTTAAAATATCGCGAGCGTTCATTTAAAATATCGCGAGCGTTCATTTAAAATATCGCGAGCGTTCATTTAAAATATCGCGAGCGTTCATTTAAAATATCGCGAGCGTTCATTTAAAATATCGCGAGCGTTCATTTAAAAATATCGCGAGCGTCCACTTAAAATATCGCGAGCGTCCATTTAAATTTTGCCAAGCGTCCAGTAACCCAGTTCAATTTCATTTTGGTTCTCCCAGTGTTACTAAGCCAAGAGAAAGGCTAGCAGTTCAGTTTGAATTAGTACTTGACCATCTTGGCTGACGTAGAATGCCTCACAATCACAACATGGCACTGAAGATAAAGCTGAGAGAGGGAGCAACTTCTCCCATCCCAATAATTTCAAACATTATTCACACGTCCTGTTAAATTATCAGTAACGTTCTGGTGTATACGCACTATATAAAAGTCACAAAATGTTTAGTCACTAATCTTTTAGATTGGTCAAACTTAACATTAGATTTTTACCTCATTTTATTTTGATGTTCATTACCAAACACCACTAAAATAATTTTCCTGATAAAACAAAGCATGAATTAAAACCAGGCATGGATATAGTTTTGATGCTTTTATTAATAGTTACCTATCATCTTCATATAAAACAGTTCCGAACACAATTGACTTCATGCGATATGAAGAAAGCTCAATTCGTTTCTTACTAACCGTCTTTCTGAAATCTCGTCCCGAAGAAAGATACCTAACCGATCGCTAAACGCGCCCGGCCCCAAGCCCCCAACCAAACCAAGTCGAATGATTTCTCAATTCCGCGAATTTCCCCTCTCCTATGACTATATAACAGCATAGTACAAAAAAAGAAAAATTCCAAGAATAAAAGAAGTTCCCAGGTGCAAAAAAGAAAAACTGCTCCTCGCTGTCACGAAAGAAAGAGGAAAAGGGGTGCAAAATGGACTGCAAGGTTTTGCGCTCTAGGCGAGCTTCATTTATATTGATACGTGGAGTCCAGGTTGAGGGGCAAATAGAGTCTTTGTAACCCACGTGACGCGATTCATCCACTCGTAGGGTATGGTCCTTTTTTCAAATTTTAGGCCACCGCCCCCAACGCGAGCGCCATCTAGCGTTCTAGATCGGTAATAAACCTCGCCGACGCTACCTTTAAGATCAGAGATTCAAATCAAAGGTTTATAACATACAAACACGGCAATAGCGACTCGCGATCAAATCCGATTAGATAATTCAGACTCAATAGTTCATAACATGCAAATGTGGCAATGGCGACTGGCGAGTTAAAAAAAACCTCAAAGCGGCGATAAAAAAACTGCCCTATTATGACGTCAACAGAAGCTTCATCCCGAACGAATTTTGATTGGTTATGAAAATAATTTTACGTCGTCCTCTGCGTCAAAAATTGAACACCAATTCTGTCCGACCGATAGCGGTTTCGGAGGTACTTACGCAGTGTTTCCGTCGAGTATTCGGTCAAGTGGGAACTAAGCTTTAGTAACGTGTTCGTTTACTAATTTTACATGATAGGGTATCAACTTGAGTGGTGGTCAGAAGCAAAGGGTCAACGTGGCTAGAGCAATTTACCGCGATGACGATGTTTTTCTCTTTGATGACCCGTTGGGGGCGGTTGACTCACACGTGGCCAAACATCTTTTCAACGAAGTCATCGGACCAAAGGGATTTCTTCGAGAGAAAGTAAATAACACTGCTCTTATATTTATTATGAAAGTGCTTAGCATCCATTAATGAATGGTCGACGTGTCGTTTCGTTTAAATCCCGGTAGTAGTTGAATATGTAAGCCATGAATGTAATGCAATCAGTGTCTTTACTGTGAAATAACTTTCATCATAAGTGAATCATATTACAGCTCCCTATAAGTACTGGACGTAGGTTATGCTTTTGTAAACAGCGTTTTCTTCCAAGACATCCAAGCCCGCCATCTATAGCTCAGTTTTACAAGTATAGTTTTCCCATTAACCCGGATCTTGAGTTAGGTTAACCTACGGAAGTTCCGGTTGATGATAATGGCTGTCAGACCGCCGTCAGTGTCGTGATTAGTGTGAAGCTTATTATCGCGTTATAATTTTGATTTAGAATGGCTTATGTAAGGATCAATGTAACTATTTGCAATGGTTGCATGCCCACATTAAAGAGACATCTGAACACGATCTATGTGATATTAAAAGCACTTAACCGTAAAAAACTAAAAAAACGTTTTGTAAAACTGAAAAATATTGACCAGCATCTTTTGCAAACGGAAAACGTTAAAGCATTGAAAAAATTTGTCACACTTAAAAAGGGAAAACAAATTTCTATGTCGACGCACATAACCTTTAATTAGTAATAAATCGGTCCAACTATCCCCTCTAGCCTTTAAATCGATCGGTGGAAGCTTAGCTCAGTGCTGTACTGTACTAGGGATACATTAGAAATATTCTAGCATGATGAAGTCTATTTTGATCATTTGAATTCATATTAATTTCCTTTTCAACACAAGCGTTTAAAAAATACCTATAGACCGCCAATTATTTTTTTAAATCGGAAAAATAAAGTGGACTTCTACTATCATATTCACAACCCAACACTTTTATGGAACAACTTGTTTCCTTCTCTCTCAAACCTTTCCTCATTGGCTATCAGCCTACCACTTACTTCCGTTTGCTTCGCCCGCTTATTAAAAATTACTTTCGCGCCAAAATCATTCCTCTGATTTAGTTCACAAATTCGCCGCTGCGTTTCGCATATACCCTTTTCTCTTCAGTGCTAGGAGACAATGCTGATGCACGGCGATGTTATAACGTCCAGTACTTCTAGGGAGCTGTAATATGATCCACTTCTGCTTTCATCTGACATCTCGTGTATTCATATTTATCTATGGCGCATAGATTTTGATTTAAATCCTTGCAACTTCAACAATAGTGACTTTTGACTATTGATGATGTAAGTGACTAGCTAACGCAAATAAGCCATGAGTGTTTTCTCTTTCGAAAGCTTCTGTTTGGTAGTTCCATGCTTGCTTGACAAATAGCAATTTAATCTCTTACAGACGAGAGTTTTGGTGACGCACAACTTGAGCTTCATCCGAGAAGTGGATGAGATCTTCTTCATGAACAACGGACGAATCATCGAGAGGGGAACATATGACGAAATCATGAGTCGTCAGGGAATGGCCAGAGATTATTTCGGGCAGCACATGAATGATATGAGTAACGAGAATAAAGAAGAACCCTCGTAAGTAAATTTGGAGCAATATCCACACTTTCTACTGCGAGTACATAGTAGAAAAGTGACAAAGCTGTAGGTCAAGGAAATTAACCATGTACTGTACAAAATAACCGAGCGAATTTCTTTGTGAATAACCGCCATGTGCACAGTATACCTTGGTTTATTGTGACAATGATGGGCAACCTTCAGTACTGAAAGTCTCCCAGTGTACCTGGCCCACCCTTCTACTTTTGGTAGGCGATTGTAAGTTCTGCCGCGTAGCCCCATTGTATTTGTATGAGAACTAGCTTTTATTTTTAAGGCAAAGGGGTGTCCTTTATGATGCTCCTGGCTCATTCGACCGAAACCCATTGGACCGAAACTCATTCGACAGAATCCCATTCGACCGAAATGTAGCCGAATTTGGCGGTAAATAATTGCAATAATTTGGTCTAAAAAGCCTCTATAGTTATCTTCTTATAAAATTTTTAAAGCCAATTAAGGTCTTTTATCTAATTCGTTTAGTATATAATTACTAATTAATCATAATTAAAACGAAACAAGTCTTAATATACTTCGTTCCCTCTTGCCTTGAAACCTAACCAAACCTAAACCTAAACCTAAACCTAAACCTAAACCTAAACCTAACATAACCTAACCTGAACCTAACCTGACCTGACCTGACCAGACCTAACCTAACCTAACCTTACCCAAACTAACCTAACCTAAAAGGCCAAAATAAAATACCCCAGCTATAACATCCAATTTGTAACTCAACCTAACAATGCTATATTTCTCGTTGTGAAATACTTAATGCTGCTGAATTATAAATTAGCCTTCTAAATTCAGCACCTGCAAGGAAATTAATTTCGATTATTATCGATTATTCAGAATTATACTTATAATTCGATTTTAGTAAACTCACCTTCCTGATGGAGATTCGAACGAAGATTTTCAGCGTGACGATCCGACGCTTTACCACTAGACCACGGTGGGACGCAGACCACTTCGAAATCAAATAAACTATATATACTAGCTTGGAACTTTCGGTTGAAGGGAATTCGTTCCAATGGAATTCGATTGAATGGGAAAATATTCCCTTTTAATAGAAAACCGCCATTGGGCTAGATTTTAAAATACTGGCTAGAAATTTTCGGAAGAATGGGATTCGTTCCAATGGTATTCGGTTGAATGGGTAGACTCCCTTTAGGATTACGTGGTGTACGACCCTACCTAAATGCTGGGGATGCTGGGAGGACTTCGTTGCTGTAGGGGGGGTAAAGAGACAATCTTATCGGTATGGGGTTGCCTTCTCTCCTTCAAAATGGCAGCGCCCACAGAAATACCTCTCGTAAATACTGTATAGGAGAGTAATTTTTTCTATATTCACCTTTAATTACACCTCAAACGGTGATCGGTTCGTGGGGTCTGAAAAGTTGCCCGTTTACTGCTCCTCTTAATAAGATTAAGAATCTATGGTAGAACACACTTTGCTAATTTTGGAATTTTGATAATGAAATTTTTGTAGTACCTTAAATATCAAAGTTGAGAGATGTCATCTTGCATCCCAAGGAAACGTTTCACATGAAGATGAAGGACAACTCATGACTAAAGAGACGCTCAAAGAAGGAAACGTATGTACTCGTTAAAGGGTCTGCAAAGAAGGCATCGGCGGGTGGGTAAAAATTATTTGAAATACGTCACAGACATCACGTGATGCCAAGATACAAAGGCTCCTCATAGAGTAGAACTGGACATCTAGTCCTTGTTTTTCGCGAGATTGCAGCGCCAATTCCATGAAGTGGTAGTTATTGAAATAAAACGAACTAAGTTTCTTTGAACCACGCCCCTCCTTGGTCACGTGCCTCTGACGTATTTCAAATAATTTTTACCCACCCGCCGATGCCTTCTTTACAGTCCCTTTAATATACCTTTTCTTATACCCTCTACACATATTTTAACTCGTGATAATGTTATTACGCATTTGCAGATATCCGTATCACAATACAAACAATATTTTAAAGCCTACGGGATAACATGGTGTGCGATCTTCACAGTAAAAGTCATTTGTGCTACAGTCCTGAATTTCGCGTCGTTGTACTGGCTGTCTTTGTGGTGCGCGGACTCCAAAGAAGATTTTAAAGCAAACCCACATTTAAAGCCAACCCGTATAGCGGTCTTAATCGTTCTTGGTGTAGGCCAAGCCATTTTCGCATTTGTCGCTGTATTTTTGAACGTCTTTCGCAGTCTACAGGCGGCAAACAGTCTACATGGGAAAATGCTCGACCGGGTATCTCGTTCTCCCATGTCCTTTTTCGACACGACCCCCGTTGGAAGGATACTCAATCGTTTCTCCCAAGATATCGACGCCCTCGACCAACAATTACCTCCATTTTTAACGCTAACTATTGGTGGAATGATGTTTTTAGTTGTTTTCCCGTTAGGTATTGCAGTATATTTACCATTATTCATAATTCCCTGCATTGTTGTTTTCATTGGATACCTTTTACTTCAGGTAGGTAATTATTCAGTACCACTCTCAATTGTCGTGGTTAAACACGAAATTCGTATCGAGTAAAGCGTAGCCGCTTTTGATCCCTAATAATTCGGGTGTTGATTGCATTTCAGAGCCTGAAGCTCTTTATATGAGGCCATAAGTCTATTATGTAAGGTCCTCATAAGTATGAGTCCACAATTAGGTCCTATACTCCCGGCATTGTACTCGTATTAACATTTTGACCTTACATAATAGACTTATGATGAGACTTTATCAGGGCAAGATTAGTATCGAAATTTCTTAAGTTAACACACAAATGATATGATTTTTTAAAAGTTTTTTACTAATTAAGCGACGGGAAAAAGGCCTTGGCGCCACGACTGTCCTAACAAATCATTGAAATATTGAATATCTTAAACTGTTTTGGCATATAATGCAGAAAGCAAGAAAATCTCTTTTCCAATTCTGGTGGCAATTACTTCATAATATCGCATTTAAACTGAAGATTTTTCCTATATCTTTTGCAGCGTTTCTTGATGTCGAGCAATCGTCAATTCAAGCGGATAACCAGCTTGAGAAATTCCTTCTTGTTTTCGCACGTGGGAGGATCAGTGGCTGGCAGCACCGTCATCAGGGCGTGTGACGCCGGAAAGAATTTCGAAGTACGCATCCTGAAACTGATCGACGAATGCACTGCCGCAAACTACATGATGAACTTGGCGCAAAGGTATCTCATTCGCTGAATATCATAATTGCGTCATTAAGGCCTGGTTTCGATTTGGAGCGACAACTTTGTCAGCATCGACACTACATTTTTACCATTGGGTTGAAAGGAGCTGTGTATGCAAAGCAAAGAGGGCATTCCAAGTCATTACTCATTTTTCCAAGCCAATAGAATAAAATTTCTTTTCAGATGGCTGACAGTACGCTACAATATCTTGGGCAATTGCTTGATGTTTTGCACCGCCATTTTCATAATTTTGAGCAAAGGGACTCTCTCAGCTGATTTTGTAGGATTTGTCTTGGCTAATGCTGATCGGGTAAGCGCTACCAGTGAAGACGGAGCGAGTAAATCAAAGCTAAAATATTTAGTGGTTTTTCGTGGCACGATGCAAAAGAGGACCAATAGTTTCTGAGTTAACAAGGATGTATATTTATATTGAATTGTATGTGGGAGTTTAATGGGAGATTGATATAAGGAAGAGAAGCAAAATATCACAGTTGCATTCGATCAACAAGATCAAAATGAACCCCACTCAGGAATTATTTTCTCTCCAAAAATCTATTAAAGATGATCATTTTCGATATATAATTTTTCTATCCTTTTTATAATATACCATTAGTCTTACCAGAAGTGGATCATATTACAGCTCCCTAGAAGTACTGGACGTTATAACATCGCCGTGCATCAGCATTGTCTCCTAGCACTGAAGAGAAAAGGGTATATGCGAAACGCAGCGGCGAATTTGTGAACTAAATCAGAGGAATGATTTTGGCGCGAAAGTAATTTTTAATAAGCGGGCGAAGCAAACGGAAGTAAGTGGTAGGCTGATAGCCAATGAGGAAAGGTTTGAGAGAGAAGGAAACAAGTTGTTCCATAAAAGTGTTGGGTTGTGAATATGATAGTAGAAGTCCACTTTATTTTTCCGATTTAAAAAAATAATTGGCGGTCTATAGGTATTTTTTAAACGCTTGTGTTGAAAAGGAAATTAATATGAATTCAAATGATCAAAATAGACTTCATCATGCTAGAATATTTCTAATGTATCCCTAGTACAGTACAGCACTGAGCTAAGCTTCCACCGATCGATTTAAAGGCTAGAGGGGATAGTTGGACCGATTTATTACTAATTAAAGGTTATGTGCGTCGACATAGAAATTTGTTTTCCCTTTTTAAGTGTGACAAATTTTTTCAATGCTTTAACGTTTTCCGTTTGCAAAAGATGCTGGTCAATATTTTTCAGTTTTACAAAACGTTTTTTTAGTTTTTTACGGTTAAGTGCTTTTAATATCACATAGATCGTGTTCAGATGTCTCTTTAATGTGGGCATGCAACCATTGCAAATAGTTACATTGATCCTTACATAAGCCATTCTAAATCAAAATTATAACGCGATAATAAGCTTCACACTAATCACGACACTGACGGCGGTCTGACAGCCATTATCATCAACCGGAACTTCCGTAGGTTAACCTAACTCAAGATCCGGGTTAATGGGAAAACTATACTTGTAAAACTGAGCTATAGATGGCGGGCTTGGATGTCTTGGAAGAAAACGCTGTTTACAAAAGCATAACCTACGTCCAGTACTTATAGGGAGCTGTAATATGATTCACTTATGATGAAAGTTATTTCACAGTAAAGACACTGATTGCATTACATTCATGGCTTACATATTCAACTACTACCGGGATTTAAACGAAACGACACGTCGACCATTCATTAATGGATGCTAAGCACTTTCATAATAAATATAAGAGCAGTGTTATTTACTTTCTCTCGAAGAAATCCCTTTGGTCCGATGACTTCGTTGAAAAGATGTTTGGCCACGTGTGAGTCAACCGCCCCCAACGGGTCATCAAAGAGAAAAACATCGTCATCGCGGTAAATTGCTCTAGCCACGTTGACCCTTTGCTTCTGACCACCACTCAAGTTGATACCCTATCATGTAAAATTAGTAAACGAACACGTTACTAAAGCTTAGTTCCCACTTGACCGAATACTCGACGGAAACACTGCGTAAGTACCTCCGAAACCGCTATCGGTCGGACAGAATTGGTGTTCAATTTTTGACGCAGAGGACGACGTAAAATTATTTTCATAACCAATCAAAATTCGTTCGGGATGAAGCTTCTGTTGACGTCATAATAGGGCAGTTTTTTTATCGCCGCTTTGAGGTTTTTTTTAACTCGCCAGTCGCCATTGCCACATTTGCATGTTATGAACTATTGAGTCTGAATTATCTAATCGGATTTGATCGCGAGTCGCTATTGCCGTGTTTGTATGTTATAAACCTTTGATTTGAATCTCTGATCTTAAAGGTAGCGTCGGCGAGGTTTATTACCGATCTAGAACGCTAGATGGCGCTCGCGTTGGGGGCGGTGGCCTAAAATTTGAAAAAAGGACCATACCCTACGAGTGGATGAATCGCGTCACGTGGGTTACAAAGACTCTATTTGCCCCTCAACCTGGACTCCACGTATCAATATAAATGAAGCTCGCCTAGAGCGCAAAACCTTGCAGTCCATTTTGCACCCCTTTTCCTCTTTCTTTCGTGACAGCGAGGAGCAGTTTTTCTTTTTTGCACCTGGGAACTTCTTTTATTCTTGGAATTTTTCTTTTTTTGTACTATGCTGTTATATAGTCATAGGAGAGGGGAAATTCGCGGAATTGAGAAATCATTCGACTTGGTTTGGTTGGGGGCTTGGGGCCGGGCGCGTTTAGCGATCGGTTAGGTATCTTTCTTCGGGACGAGATTTCAGAAAGACGGTTAGTAAGAAACGAATTGAGCTTTCTTCATATCGCATGAAGTCAATTGTGTTCGGAACTGTTTTATATGAAGATGATAGGTAACTATTAATAAAAGCATCAAAACTATATCCATGCCTGGTTTTAATTCATGCTTTGTTTTATCAGGAAAATTATTTTAGTGGTGTTTGGTAATGAACATCAAAATAAAATGAGGTAAAAATCTAATGTTAAGTTTGACCAATCTAAAAGATTAGTGACTAAACATTTTGTGACTTTTATATAGTGCGTATACACCAGAACGTTACTGATAATTTAACAGGACGTGTGAATAATGTTTGAAATTATTGGGATGGGAGAAGTTGCTCCCTCTCTCAGCTTTATCTTCAGTGCCATGTTGTGATTGTGAGGCATTCTACGTCAGCCAAGATGGTCAAGTACTAATTCAAACTGAACTGCTAGCCTTTCTCTTGGCTTAGTAACACTGGGAGAACCAAAATGAAATTGAACTGGGTTACTGGACGCTTGGCAAAATTTAAATGGACGCTCGCGATATTTTAAGTGGACGCTCGCGATATTTTTAAATGAACGCTCGCGATATTTTAAATGAACGCTCGCGATATTTTAAATGAACGCTCGCGATATTTTAAATGAACGCTCGCGATATTTTAAATGAACGCTCGCGATATTTTAAATGAACGCTCGCGATATTTTAAATGAACGCTCGCGATATTTTAAATGAACGCTCGCGATATTTTAAATGAACGCTCGCGATATTTTAAATGAACGCTCGCGATATTTTAAATGGACGCTAGCGATATTTTAAATGGACGCTCGCGATATTTTAAATGGACGCTCGCGATATTTTAAATGGACGCTCGCGATATTTTAAATGGACGCTCGCGATATTTTAAATGGACGCTCGCGATATTTTAAATGGACGCTCGCGATATTTTAAATGGACGCTCGCGATATTTTAAATGGACGCTCGCGATATTTTAAATGAACGCTCGCGATATTTTAAATGAACGCTCGCGATATTTTAAATGAACGCTCGCGATATTTTAAATGAACGCTCGCGATATTTTAAATGAACGCTCGCGATATTTTAAATGAACGCTCGCGATATTTTAAATGAACGCTCGCGATATTTTAAATGAACGCTCGCGATATTTTAAATGGACGCTAGCGATATTTTAAATGGACGCTCGCGATATTTTAAATGGACGCTCGCGATATTTTAAATGGACGCTCGCGATATTTTAAATGGACGCTCGCGATATTTTAAATGGACGCTCGCGATATTTTAAATGGACGCTCGCGATATTTTAAATGGACGCTCGCGATATTTTAAATGGACGCTCGCGATATTTTAAATGGACGCTCGCGATATTTTAAATGGACGCTCGCGATATTTTAATTTTTAAGTGGACATTCGCGTTATTTTAATTTTTAGGTGGACATTCGCGTTATTTTAATTTTTAAGTGGACACTCGCAATATTTTAAGTGGACACTCGCAATATTTTAAGTGGACACTCGCAATATTTTAAGTGGACAGTCGCAATAGTTAGAATATTTTTTCAAACTTCGTATTTCTAAAAACTTTTTGAGGATACAGTGTATAGACTAATGGTGGTAGAGAGGGGTGAAAACAGTGTATCCCTCCCTCTGGGCGCGCTTTTGTAAGAGAGGATACTGTACGCGCCCGGTAGGGGCATGACAGCCATTATCATCAACCGGAACTTCCGTAGGTTAACCTAACTCAAGATCCGGGTTAATGGGAAAACTATACTTGTAAAACTGAGCTATAGATGGCGGGCTTGGATGTCTTGGAAGAAAACGCTGTTTACAAAAGCATAACCTACGTCCAGTACTTATAGGGAGCTGTAATATGATTCACTTATGGTCTTACATTAATGTCGTTAACAGGTCTTTTCTATGAAACCTAATATATTCTCTAATCTAATTGGCTAATTTCTCACGTATTTTGATAAGCTAGTGCAGGCTTTTCTATCACGTGGAACAATTATTTTCCACAAATTAAGTACTAATTTAACATTTTGATCCAACAGCTGCTCCAATTTCTGAAAATCTTTATCTCTGCCACTACGGGTTTGGAAGCAAATGTCGTCTCCATAGAAAGAGTTGACGAATACTGTCGTTTGGAGTCCGAGGCCGAGTGGGAGAAACCAGAATGTCAACCATCAGCTGACTGGCCTCATCGAGGACAAATAATATTCCAGGACTACAGCACCAGATACCGAGAAGGACTGGATTTGGTCTTGAAGGACATCGATGTCAGGATCGAGGCCGGAGAGAAGGTGGGCGTGGTAGGGCGGACAGGCGCTGGAAAGTCATCGCTGACGCTGGCCCTCTTCCGTCTCATCGAGGGGGTGCGCGGTCAGATCGTCATAGACGGAGTGGAAGTGGAGAGATTGGGTTTGTCCGATTTGAGATCGCGGCTGACCATCATCCCCCAAGAGCCCATTCTCTTCTCGGGCACACTCAGACTCAACCTGGATCCTTTTGGACAAAAAGATGACCAGCAACTGTGGTCCGCCCTCGAACACTCGCACCTAAAATCCTTCGTGGCGTCACTCGAGCAGGGACTGGATAACCCCGTGACCGAAGGAGGACATAATCTGAGCGTCGGGCAGCGTCAGTTGGTGTGCTTGGCTCGTGCCTTATTGAGGAACACCAAGATCCTGATCTTGGACGAAGCGACGGCCTCTGTCGACATGGACACCGACGATCTCATTCAAGAGACCATCAAGAAGGAATTTTCCAACTCTACGATCATCACCATCGCACACAGAATAAACACCATTTTGGACTATGACAAGTTAGTTTACCTACCTTTTAATCCGGTTTGAAAGGATTGACTAAATTGTTGTCATTTAACTCTTCATAGGGTGATGGTTCTCGATCAGGGCCGAATAACGGAATTCGACTCTCCAGATGCCCTCTTGAAGAATGATCAATCAATGTTCTACGATTTGGCCAAAGATGCCAAAATAATCTAGATCACCTTTTAACTAATCACCCATGCTTTACGTTTAATGTTATATACAGTTTGTTACAAATTTAACGAACTACCTTTTTAATTTATTTTATTACTAATACAGAAATGTCATTAGGTGTTATTTACATAGACATTTTAATTGTCTCAACTAGTTAAGGTAACTATAATCCTTGGATTGGTGATTGCTCAATGCAAATTATGAAACTTTTCAGCACAAATATTACAAATAAAAGAATATTAATAGAAATAAATTATAAATTTAAAGTTTCATTTCGGAGGCACTCGCTTATCGTGATTTAACACTATGTCTAATGCGTATTAAGATACTTTTTTCAATAGACCCATCTCAGTTTTTGAAGACAGTACCTACTTTCATACCAAATTAGGAATCAGACTGAATTCAGCAACGATGAAAGCGCTTTACAAAAAGGCTATGTATTTCTTTTCGATAAAAACCCTTTTTCGATCCAAATTTAATAACCAATCTATATCCCTACTATCTCTATAAGTACTGTACCATCTTTCTAGGTATTTTGAATTGCATTATGCTTATGGACGATATTTTAAACACCGTGTACATCGACACGGTAAAATTTTAAACATTTAGAAAATACGGTTTTTAGCGCCCTCTCCATATGGAACCGACCCTAAAATTGTCCAAATGATTGAGATTTTTAGAGAATAGGGTCAAAGATTGAAAGATGGCAGCCTCCATACAAAAGCAGCTTGAATTGTATAATGGTAAGAAAATTGCAAATTGGCTTACTAATTATTATTTAACCATTGGTTAATTTATCGTAATATATAATTTGAAGCATTATGTAATCTTATAATCGCCATAATAGCAAATTTTGTTGCGATCTCAAATTATTATCAAAAAATTTCAAAACATTAACTGCATGTAACGAGAAACGTACAGATATTTTATTTATTAATCTGATACAAGCATAGAAATATTTCTAAAAGTTTTTACCCAGAACAAATCGCGTTATCATATCGTAGGCAACGCGTGGTTGGTCATACGGTACCATGTGACCAGCATTTCTAACTAAAACTTGATAAAAATCACCGGCTCGTCTAACATAACCGGCCACTTCTTTGTCAGTCGAAGCGACCTTCCAAATTTTTCTGTCCGCGTTCTTGTAAGCGTCCGCGCCCTTCCACTGGACAGTTTGCAAGAAATTGGCCGTTAATGGGTACGCGATGATAATGTCTAACTGGCCTGAATATATCATGACTTTGTAATTGTCCAATAACGTTTCGACTAAGGGTTTCACAGAATCCATGACGTCATTCAAGAGATGTTGTTCCACGGCTTGTCCGTCATTGTAAGTTAGGTTACCGACGTGAATAGCGGCTCTCACTTGGCTCTTGGCTAAGTAGTTACCGTAGTAATCTTGATCTTCAGGGGACGAAGTGTACAGGAAGTTGTAGTAGTTCGTGATTCCAGTGCAATTGGTGAAGTAAGATTTCGTTTTGATAGTGTCTCCGTTAAGTAAAGTGTCGAAAATTTGGAATGCGTCACGAAACTTCTTTTGTTGAATGAACCTGTAAAATTCATCAAAATTAGTTTTATTAGATTTGTATGCCATGCAAGGGTGTTCAAAACGATTTTTTAATAGTGGTGTCGTATTGAATTCACATTATCCAACTTTCATCGGAATTAGTTGGAGGAAATAGTGTGTTCTTTGTTGAATTAAGTAGCAAGATGGGGGATGAGACGTGTTCAGTTAAGTTAGGGAAGGCTAGGCTTATGTTAGGTTTCTGTTAAGGTCACCCTTGGTTTAGGACTTTAAGTAACGTTGCAGTCTTCTAGCGTACAAGCTCCAACCAATTGAATGAGCAAATGCTTCATATTTTAAAAAGTTCAATAGTAGGACCATCATCTCCACATCGCATACAAACGATATAACCAGATGTACGATAAACTAATTCATATTGTATTTAGACGATTAATTTGCATAGACCAACTCAACTAAAAATTATACAATTCAACGATTTAGTTCGACCAGAAGTATACCACAAAGCGGGCTAATTGTAACATGATTCTTACCAATATTTGGAGCAAGGTTACTAAACTGAATCACAAAATAGTTCCCTGATCATTACTCTATTAGCGCTTAACTATTTTCCAAGGCGCTCTTGTGGATTTTTGTCCCACGTCAAAACGAGGTTTGTTAGTTTATTGTTAAGGATTTAGAAAATACCAAACAGTTATAGATTTCACCCTAGCACGGTGCAATGCCCATCTGAATTTTGATGAGCAGGAGAGCAAACAGAAAGGGTGAGCCTGGGAAGAATCATGTTCCATAACTAAAGTATTAAGAGGATACAGAGTGTCATCCTTCTAGTTCGACTAACATATTCATATTTCATTTATTAAGGAGTTGGGCTTTATGAAAAGACTTCCAGTTCAAAGGTTGTGTTACTTACTTCAAAGCCTTATTTTGTTCCTTTAGAAAATAATCTCTTTGGTTTTCATCGAGTAATCCAATTTGATAAAGATAGTCGCTGTAATCGAATTGACTTTCGGGATCAATGAGACCGTCTCCTATAGCTATGCCCTTTAAGTTAATCTCTTTCGGTTGTTCCTTGTGGATCTGGTAAGCAATCGCTGGCACGTATTTACCTAAAGAAACGAAACATTAAGAACAATGAATTTAATCGGCATCGTGTCAACCACGAATTTAAACATGGTTATATGATTAGAAATTCAAATAGGATGAAGCTAAAGACTATTTTCGAACATAAAATGAACTACTTTCAGAAGGAAAATAAGGAAAGGAATTTGGTCTAATAGTAACACTAAAGGCTCTTTCAGACGATCCAACTTTTTGACTCAGCTCGATGGGGCAAAAAGTTGTATCAACTTGCCCAACTTCTGAAGGGAAAAGTGAAATAAATCCTTCCTATTCACACGACTAAACTTTTACCGCCAAATGGAACTTATTAAGCACCACCTACCTTGGCACTTACGAAATAAGCCGCGAAAAAGGCTTTATTTGTAATTCATTTTGATTGGCTGAAGAAATGAACTTGAAAAGTTGAGTCAGCAAAAATTTGATCACTGATCCAATTTTTCCTATCCAGCTTTTTTGGTGACTTAACTCATCCAGCGTCTATTCACACGATCCAACTAGTTGATTCAACTCGAGTTGACCCATCAAGCTGGGTCAAAAAGTTGGATCGTCTGAAAGAGCCTTAAAGGTTTGTTGAGTTTTTGATTTTATTTACCAGCGTATGATTCTCCAGTGACGTAAAAATCGTTTTTCTGATACTCCGAGAAGAGGGTGAAGAACTGTTTCAGACATTCCAGAAGATCTCGGCCAACGTCTTGTTCGTTAGTAGCAAATCCACTGTCCGAATCGGTGAAACTGTAGCCGGTGCCGACTGGGTTATCAATGTAGATGACAGAGAATTGTGTGGCCCAAGAATACTTTCTTTGTAAGGCCTTCAGATCCTTGGTGATTATAAACGGACCATTCTCGGCGAAGAGACCGAATAAGGACGAACCTCCGGGTCCTCCTTGCAACCACAATAGAACTGGCGCTTTCTCTGCCCCAGTCTAAATGAAATTTTAAAGGGAAATAAGTACCCTTGGATAGGGCACCTATCCCTCCCTACCCCAATAATATTCTTGTTTTGTCATTTCTTAGTGAAGATAGGCCTAATAACTTTCCCTATTTATGTGGGAGTGTCTACGTGTCTGAATTAGAACTCTTATGAAAGAGTCTCATATAAGGCCTAAGTGTTCTATGATCCTCACCATAGTGAGTTAAAAGGTGTTGAGGTGGCTCAATAGAATGTAGTCGATAGTGAGAAATGCAAAAATTTGGTCTATAGCCTCGCGTTCTTAGTTAGTAAGAGCCCCCTGTACAATTATGTATTCTGAATCAAGAAATAAGTGGGTTTTTTTTCGGATAGAAATTAAATAATTTAATTGTAAAATTATCAATTTTTAGTGACTCCAACCCTGTAAGACATATTTAACCAATACTCATTCACAACTTTTAACAACTTTCACAAAATCATAATAGGCCATGCCATGGCTATATAAGATATTTTCATTATAACAATTCAAACCAGGACCTAAAACTGCAACATCGCCGTATATATAGCTTCGTTTAGAAAGAAACGGCGGCAATAACGCGAACAACACTAGACAGAAGGTTGCCTTTTACAAAGGTTGATAACTTCTTATCAAAAACATTTTAAAAGTCTCTTTTAAAATCTTCCCGATATTTCGGGAACTTAAATCGAACTCGTACGCATCCATGACGTTGTAGATTTTGCATCTATACTTTCATATCTTGCAATTGTTCAAATAGCCAGAATAGGAATGTCGCGAGAGTAGCTGGAACGTTACCCTAGAAATATAAGAGGACACAAGCTGATGAAGTTTCGAGCTTACATTTCGACATATATTAATCTCTGAAATTTCACTGATCAAATGTTTCCAACGAATAAATACGTAAAGGTTCCTTAACAAAGACAAAAACATAGTATTTCGTTTAAAAGTAAAGCAACTAATTGAAAGATCTATTCGAATACATTCAGCAAACACATTCAAAAGTAGATTCAAATTTCATCGTTGCACCTGCGGCAAATCGCGTAACGTGTTTTATTGCTGGTTAACGGGTTTTATCGCTTGTTTATGGCTCTCCACTCTTTCAACTTACAAACTGTCTTCGTCGCTCAACTTTTGCCACCACGCGCAATGTTAACCATATCACTCGCTAGGCCTAATTTGCTTTCGACATGCAAAGGAATTTTTTTAACTGTAGGTACAGCATTTAAAGTCGGAGATATATAGTTAATGTTTCACTAAGTAGATTGCTTACTATAAGGTTAAAGTTAAATGACTTCCTTTTCATCTCCTCTATGAAAACATCGCGATCTAACGCGGTTTTTGACAGTAAAAGCAAAAGTTATTGCGTGGGATAAAACTGTTATTTTTGTGAATTTGGCCTTAAAGCTTAAACGACGTCACCTAGCCTCAAATTATCAAAAATGTTGAACTAAACATCAAAAAATATTTTCACTGCCATGATGACATCAATATTTTTAAGTAAACCAATTGAAACTTAATGGTCTTTGAAACTCTTTGTGCAATCGAACCTCGTCAAAATAATGCCTTGTCTGTTCTTTCAATTGAATTTAGTTCTCTCTTATCGCAGCATATCTCTCATGACTGATTAAAAATTTTCCATTTTTCTAAGAATATTGCTATCGTTAAATTGAATTACGTGGCATTGTTCAATTATAGAATGTATATTGTCTCATGATTTTTTGTAAAACAGATAAGACTCGAGTGGAAGCGTTTCAGCCAAGCAAGGTGAATGCAAGGTTTAATGCACGAATAACATGTTTTCATATTACGTTTATCTGCATATTAATCGTATAAGTGTGTGTACCGTTCCATAAGTAACGTAATAACAATAAGTATGAAGCTTCCCATTCGTGTGGCGCTACATTTGTTAAGGAAGGTTTTTTCTCACCATTTTTTTAGATACTGTTACCTGAAAAACGTTTTGGCGAGTACAAAATGATTTTACCCCTTGTAGACTCGCTTCTAAGAAACATATCAGTAACATGTTTCTTGAGTGTCATACTATTATTACGATACTTGTGGTGTACTAAATGATACTTCGAAATCTACAGTTTATTTATTGAACCAGAGCCAATAGACTGATTGGAAGGGAGCACGTAAAAGATTCTAAAGATCTTATTCAATTAATATGGCCTTTCACTCAATTTTCTCTCATCCTTTGTGGAGTCACTATTTTTTACAGTGTCAACTCTCATCTTTGAACCTTGAAGGAGAGAATAATGGAGTGGAAACCCCCATACCTTAAGCGTTGCCTTTGTACCCCCACCTACGGCACCATAGTCCTCCCATCATCCCCAGCGGTTAGGTCGTGCCGGACGAAATTGTAAAGGACGCTCCCTCTATCTCAAAAATAGAAGCTAGTTCTCATTCAAATAAAATGGCGCTACGCGGCAGCACTTAGCAATCGCCTACGGAAAGGTAGGGGCGTGCGCGAGGTACACTGGGAGAGATATGGTGCCGCAGGTCGCCCATCATCATTTCCAATCCATCTGACTCCCTTATCCCTGTTTGAACAGTGCTTCGTATCAAATCTATAATTTTTTTTCCACTATGTTTATGACGTATGGAGGTTTTTGGCAGTAAATGGACCATCCTGAGTTTCGCGACATGTAAGGGGTTAATTCATCACCGTCTCTGCGCACTCTCATGATACAAAAAATTAGCGAGATTTTTTTTTTGGAGAGTTTCAATGCGATTGGGTCAGTGGACCTCGGCAAGGATGTGATTAGACAGGTTTCAGTACGTGTGTAAGCAGGGGAAGGAAATGAGGTTTACTTGGGAGGTGACGGGCGGGATGTGGGGGTCAAGTCACCTCCGGCGGACACGGGGCAGTCGGCACCTATAGGGTAGGATCGCCGACATGTGTCTTATTCCCTCAAACTTTGCCGCCCAGAAAATGAGCGAGATGGCAGAGCTTTTAGATCCCTGTCACTAGAACTCAGGCTCATTCAGATTTCAGACAGAACTAAAATCTTACGTTCATGTCGGTGTAGTCGCTTTGCTCGCTTAGTTAGACTGTTCGCATGTGTCATCGAATACGTTAATTATTCGCGGGCCTAGTTTGAAAATTTTCAGTTTCGTCGGGCAGTGTCGAGATGGCACCACCTCGTTAGCGCCTTTTCTTTAGCTTTTAGATCACTCGAATCCTCGATCATGCCTTCGCTTGATCGAGTTAGCTATGCCTTAGCAGACGATCTATGAAACGTTGTAGGATTTTTGCCGCGCTCTTCTTGGTGCCGTTGGCTGTATTTTTCATTTTGAATTCGGCTATTTTATAATTCAAAAGCAGCCTTGCTGCCTTGGAAATTAGGATATATTTTAAAGTAGTCCTTGCTCGGGGTTTGAATTAAAACAGTTGTCCAACTGGTTTTTAACTTGTAGACTTGTCTTATTTGGAAGCCTGGTACTGACGCGACCGAAACGGAAATAAGGAGGCCACTGACGGGAACGTAAGATTTTACTCTTGTCTGATTGGGTGGGAATTTTTGAAGAAATGTTTTATTGCTATATTAAGGTTTCCAAAATTTTAAATCAAATCAAAATATTTTCTACATATTTATTTACTGTTAGGCGTCGGAGAGGAGAATGGTGCTCCTCACGGAACAGTTCCATGATACATTTCATTTAATAATTTTACCGTTTGTGTAACTTTAGTTGCATTCAATAAGGGATACTTACAGCTGCCGGGAAAAACCAGAAGAACATATTACTGTTGTACTTCTTATTGACTGTTAAGTATCCTGAGTAACTGGTAAGTTGTGGTGCATCGGGAAGCGGACCAACGAGACTAAGCTTTCTGGCTAAGTCAAATTGTCCAGCTTCGATTAAAGGTGTAAGAAATAAGGGTTTTCCTGGATCTCCACCATCTTTAACGTGTTTCGGAGCCTTCGGTAGCCCATTACCGAAGATGCTCAACGAACCGTCAATCAAACATATTACAACAAGTAGAGAAAGAAGAGCGTAGGTTAGAGAGGATCTTGCCATGATTGAATTTGCTCGACGAATGAAGAGTTTCAAGAACCGGTCTCGATATACTTTGATTCTGAAAAATTATCTGTACAATTGATAACGTTCTAAAGGTTCAAATTGCATATGTTTATAAGCATAAGTCTTCAGAACCTGAAGCGAAATTAATTATTGTTTTAGGATGGAGATTATCGCTACTCCTTCGTGGAAGATTCCACATTTGCTTGCATCTGATAGTTTTTAGTCGTGTTCATAACTTGATAGGCCCCTGACGTTTAGGACCATGATCACGTGACCCGTTCTCTCTTTTAATGGAACGTCCCGAAGAAGATGTCCTTTTCTTAAGATGATTCGTATTGCGAGTCTCCCTAGATGGGCTGATAGCATTTGCGCAATTCATTGCCCAAATTTTAAGTGTCTTCCAAAACAAGACTTGAAAAGTAAAAAATCACCCAACTATTAATGAAAAGATCTTACAGAATATTTTTCCAATGGACAAGGCAAGATCATTTTGTTTAGCTCTGCGGATCGTAGACTTATTTAGATAGGCGTATGAAGATAATTTAAAACAACTTATTGTTGCTACGGGAAAATCACGGATATTCAGTTGATGTTTTTATCTATTGATAGGGTACTTAAGCCTACATTCGAAAATAGAATCGTCTATAATGAAATTCAGACTATATCCTGATTTTTATGTTTTTTTGAAAGTCATCCGTGTACAGCTACGATGCTCATGTGATTGATTAGACGAAGACAAGCGATATGGTGCAATAGCAACCCACTCTACCCATAAACGATTACTCCTTTTAAGAATGGTTAATACCAAGAATTTATTCATACACACACATGAACAGATATCAACCACCTCCGAGTTATTTAGTGCTAAAAGCACCTACTTTTCGTAAATCGTTACATCTTACCTCTTGATTTGCTGGTGCAGAATTACCAGAGGAATACCGTAAAGTTGTACATTCATTGTTTAACTTCGTGCGTATCAGTTTGCATTGCATAAATTCTCCAAAATATCAAATAAATTTTTTGTATTAGTAAAAGTTGCAGTAGTAGGTCGCTAAGGTGGGATTATGATGTGACGAAATTAGTGACTCCACTGCGAGAGCTTGAATGTGCATTTTATATTAATGGTAGATGTGTACTGGACTGCAATCGTCATTAAATCAACGAAACTCCCTCCTTTTTATAAGTTTTAAAAAATGGGTTCCAATAGTATAAATGAAGCCAGATGCGCCTGATATCAGGATTAATACAGAAGGTACTATCATCACATCCATGTCGAGCTGCTTATGTTCATCAACGGGCTTGTCCCAAACATGACGAAAAAAGACATTATACCTGCAGTCTAGATAAAAGTGTTCGAAGGATCGCGATTCGAAAACTGGACTTAATCTGAAATGAAATACATCTTCGTGAAAGTTTATCAAATTGAAGAGGACTTCATTGATAATGGCACTTAGAACAAACTTAGTAAATCCAAAGATCACAACTCAAAATAACGAAAAAATTTGGGGTTCATGTTAAACTTGGAAAATCACGTAATTTTGCTTAGGTGATAATCTAAAAGCTTCTGATTGGCTAATAGTTTAAACAGAAAGGTAAGGGCAAAAACGAAAGGGGTCAGGGTTCTACCCTTTGTGCCTGAACAGTGATGGTCTGTTATAAGTGCGACCAGAAGTAAGACAAGGGACTAGAAGTAAATTGCTCTAGCATTGGTAATAGATCCTGGCACTAGTGAACAAATTTGAGGATTTTATGCCGCTTCCATCGCGCCTACACTAGAGAGAAAAAATTGGTCGAGTTTCAAATAAATTTCCTACCCCTTCCCGTCAACCTAAAGCCGAGGGACACGGACGCGGCTGCTTGAATCTAGTTCGGCCGTCTACCACCGTGAGCGTCTCACGTTTTGGAGTGAAAATTCAGAAACCGATACCAGAGGGCCAACCGTTGGTGTGTTATCAAGAATATTCACTTTCGCCAAGTGAAGAATTCGGTTACCTCGATACTTCTAGTCCCTTATCTTACTTCTGGTGCGACTATCGCTGAATTTACGAACTTTATTACATTTTGTTGATGATTTCTTTCTTGTCAGTTGATATGTTTCGATGAAGCAGGAAAAACAATGGGATCTGAAGATAGGGTTGCTTCGAATAGTAAAATTCGTACTCTCCTTCGGGCAGAAACTTTAGGGGATAGCAAGCCGCGAACACTAGTATTTCGTCGTTCGTCAAAAAAGCAATTTTTTTCTTCGCTATGTCAATGTAAAGATCTATGTCGAGAACATCATCTATAGACTTCAAGAATACGTTCTTCTCCTTCAACTTTTGCTCAAACCTTTCATCGAGTAATTGAGTTTCGCTCTATTTTTGTAAATCAAAATGGTTTAGTAAGAGTGGACTTAAGTTTTACCGCAGTTTATGGGCCAATGCGTCATTTGTCTCCCTCCCACATGCTCGTAACTCCAATTTTCTTCGGCTAACACGCGCCATATGCCCTCAACTACCTAATATAATGAATCTGGTCAAGGTTTTTAAAAGGATTGTAAAGAAGGCATTGGCGGATGGGTAAAGTATTTGAAATACATCAAGGGTACCAGGTGCCGCCAAGATACAAAGACTCCACAGATGGAGTGGGACTGGACACCTAGTCCTTATTTTTCTCGACATTGCGCGCCAATTCCAAGAAATGGTAGTTTTTTGAAATGAAACTAAGTTTTTTTGAACCACGCCATTTCTCAGTGACGTCATGACGTAATTCTAATGATTTTTACACACCCGACGATTCTTTCTTTACAGACGCATTAAGGTATATAATCTATTTTGTTACTGTTTTAACTGATTTCATCTGATGTTCATAAGATATGTTCCATAAGTTTGTCACTGGTAACTGAGAGCTTGTCATGAAGTGACATAGGTGGAACGTCCTAGATTCTCGTAAAGTGACACCTAGTCAAGCGCTGTCAAAGGCTTTGTATAGAATAAATAGGAAGATGGACTGCAAAACCGAGTGTATTCAATTCTCGCTTGTCGTTCTCGAACTAGCTCTCAGTAAGTCTTTAGCGTTACTTACTTATGGAACATATCTTTTAAACTTATGATATTATTAAATTCTTAATGTACTGAACGGGAAAAATATAATAGTCAAGACTACTATGTTTTGTCCAGCTTTGACCCCGCGTACTGGACCAACTAGGATAAATCACCCGTTAAAAATTAACTGGGGAAAGTATGATGTCCTTTGGGTCAAAATATTTTAATAAAACAAAAGCACCTGTAACTTAAAAAAGCGATGTTCCACAGCGTTAAAAATAAGCCTCGGCTCGATAATGTTTTCTTTTCCCATGTCGGACAAGGTCTCGAGTTTGTGGTACACGGTTGTAGAGGCATTGGCGCTGTAGTAACTTTGGACGTTCCACGACAGTAAAGTTTGACAAATCAGCCAAACGAAAAACAAAATTTTTGACGATAGATTTTTTAGGTTTAAATATGGGATTCCTGAAACTCAGCAAAATTTTGAATGGTACGAAGCTTTTTGCTGATATCTTAAAGACCATTCAGACTAGACAAAAATCTTACGTCAACATTGGTGACATCGCTTTTGTTCGGTTATTTGACCGTTCACACGTAAAGACTCGCGGGTTCAGTTTGAAAATTTTCAATTTCGTCAGGCAGTGTGAAGATGGCACCACCTCGTCATAGCTAGCTCGATCATGCCATACTGACGCATGATCGAGTGAGCTATGCAATAGCAGACGATATATGAAAAGTTTAGGGATTCTTGGAATTGGCGGTGTTTGTCATTTTGGATTCGTATATTTTAGTATTCAAAAGTCTTGGTTGAAAAATCGTAATATGTGGGACTTGTTTTAAGTTGTCTGCACTCACGTCTGTCTAAACAGAGCTATGAACAAACCAATGTGACTGAACCGAAATTAACGAGGCGACCGCCGGGAATGTAAGATTTTACTCTAGTCTGAACAGGCCTTTACCCTTGAGAATTAAAGGTGAGTTAAGTAGCACAATGTCAGAGAGATAATGAACGAAATTAATTTTTTTCCAAGCAGTGTTACTTAGTTCTCTTCCATTTAAAGCGTATACAATAAAGGCATTTAAAATCCAAGTCACTGCCGAAGCAATTGTCAATGCCATTAAAACCTACAAGAAACAAATGAACTTCGATGACCCGAAAACGTTTGAAGAGGTTACCGTACTAGTGTTCAGTTACGCTACTACCAAAATTTCACCGTTGAAAACAATAAAGTATACTTCATTTAAGCTTGAGAAACACCCTTTACCTCTCAGATTAGTGTCGATGATTACCTTCAAATCCGTAGCACAGGTTACATGTAAGAATCGGCTAGTTAATAGCAGATGCTAACTCTAATATCAAGAATTAACATTTGGATCGTCACCATAATGTATTATTTTTGTTGATCTTCAAAAACCTCTTCTCTGATTGGTTTACCTCGCATTTTACATTACGTCTACAGCCAAAAGCTGGAAACTGTGAACGAAGTATACTTTTTGTTTTTATCTATCAAATTTTGCAACTACTAAACGTGTAATACGGAGCTCTAAAGGATTGTCAGTAGCCGCTGGAATAATACGCTTAAGCCGTGTTCACACTTACACGAGAAACCGGTTCGAAGCGATTCAAAACGCTTCCCAAGTTAAGTGTGAAAAAAACTGATGCTCGAGAAGATATTTACAAACACGGTTTCCTGAAGTTGCTTCGCCAACAAACTTACTTGGAAGCCAGTTTCTAGTTTTCAGGATTATTTTAATTGGAATGGGACTAGTCTTAAAGGTCTTGGCAAAAAAGCTTTATCGAAAGCCTAAGCAGACAGAACCATCGAAAGAATAAGCTGACAGCGTCACAGAACTAACTGAAAAATATTAAAATGTGAACCTACGCTGTTGAAATCGCAAAATCAGTTCTCAACCGACTCCCGTGCAAGTGTGAACATAGCTTTACAGTATTATAGTTTTACTTACCCAGTTTCCAATAGGGAGAATACTTATTTCTGCTAACATACGGATTTTTGTTGGTGCTGCTGAGACAATGGTGCTTGTAATGGCGGTCATGGGTACGCTAGTAACATAAGTTTCCCAGTAGTTCGCACCCATCAAAGACTTTTGTAGTAACACAATATCTGAACCCTAAAACATAAAAAAATAATTATTAAGTGTAACCATAATTAATCGTCTTTGAATACAGGACAGATTTTGGTAAAAATTAGGAACTTATTTATAACCAACTAGCCGTTACCCGCGGCGTCGCTCGCGTGTAATAAGAATTAACTTCCATCTAAAATGATATAAAGAACTGATGACTAATATTTTTGTAGCACCCTAGGAGCGAAGGCACTCGGCACAGTCCGTCAGCCCGTCGGGATATTTTTTATTACTTTTCACGCGGACATTATTCCATAATGAAGGCTTTTTAAGTTTTTGGCCGCCATTTAAAAAGATGGCAACAAATCGAACCCAAAAGACCTTTCAGCCCGTCTATAGGTTAAAGGAAACCATTGTACTAAATATTTGTGAAATCGGTTGAAACGTGCGTACTTAATTGCATAGAGAATATTTTTTACATTTCTGGGCGCCATTTTTTAAGATGGCGGCGGATTGGAAAAATCTTTCTTAGTACGCGCCTACTACTTATGAGTAACGTTCCTGCAAATTTTCAGCCTTCTAGGGCAAGCGGTTTGGTCTGGGCTTTGATTATCAGTCAGTCAGTCAGGACTTTGATTTATATAGATATAGATTACACCAGGAATGCATTAGTAGTGGTTAGCATGACCACCATAGCTCAAAAGTGGAACCTAGTCCCTTTCATCTAGGAGGATAGTTTGAGATTTCATAGATAATTCAAGTACCTTTTTGTTATCAAAATTCTCGTGGCACGCGCCATGTCTCGCGCCACAATTGTCACATCGCCGGCAAATTTTATCAGATCTCGCGCTATATTTCATTCGACACGGAGTGTGCCACGAGAATTTTGTTAACAAAAATGGAAGGAGTTACGCGATTGGTAGGAAGTACTTATTTAAAATTATCTATGAAATTTCAAACTAATTTTAATTTTAAAGTCATTCGGTGTTATTTCTTGGATAACTTTCTCTATGCAGATTCGTCTTATAATTAGTCGAAGAATCTATAAAAAATCACTTGACTTTCCATTTCACCCTCTCTTTAATGTTTAGCCCCCTTCGTATTTACCCATCCCTTTACTTCAAGGTGTTAACCCTTTTGTATTAGTCCCACCCTATATCTTTAATATCAGCCAATAAGGAGCTTTTAGATTAACACGTAAGAAAACTATCTTAGTTGTGACGTCAGTGCCTTGGTAAAACGTTATGGGCTTAGCTTTGGCAGTGGGCGGCCATGTTTGGTACCGTTTTGGTTCTATGGGCAAATAGCATGGGTGACGTCACACTAAGGATTCTGGGATAACTCTGTCTCAGTCCAGTACCGCCACCAACAATGTATTCGACCATTGGCCAGACAGGCATTATTAAGTGCTAATATCTACAAATTCCTGCAGCAAATCATAAGTTTGCGTACTTTTCCAATATATCCGGTTCCATTGTATGAAAGAGCTTCTTTACTCTCAAGAAAATCGTACTCGTCGCTAAAAAAAGAACAAACTTAATTTAAGACTCGTGATTGTGGTAATTTTTATGAAAAATAATCATAGATTGACAACCTTATGTTTAGATGTTTCTTCAGGCGATTTGCCGTAGAGAGAAACATATGACTTACTGGTCCAAACATGGATGTCTAAAAATACAACCTATCAAATTACTTCAAAGGTCTGTTAAAGGGTCTGTAAAGAAGGCATTGGTATCTAGTCAATAATTATTTGAAATACGTCATATACACGTGACTGAGGAGGCGTGGTTTTATTTTAAAAACTACCACTTCGGGTTGTTGGCCCTGCAAGCTTGCGTAAAACGAGGACTACCTGTCCAATCACACTACATGTAGGGCATTTGTGTCTTGGCGTCATGTGGTGTCTGTGACGTATTTCAAATAATTTTTAGCCACCGGCCGATGTCTTCTTAACACTCCGTTTAAGGCCATTGTTGTGGACAGCTATTTCTCAGGTACTTGGAAAACTTCGAAAATTTGATTGGAAATTGGTATAACACAGCGGATTGATTTCTCACTATTTAATGAATGTAACTCATAAGTCACAATAAGGGGAGATACCTCAAACAATGTGCCTAAATTGTTCAAACTCTAAAGAATTTGTGTTCAGAAAATAGTACGACTTTACCTCCAAGAGCCCGATCTTAAGAGCCATTTTCTTATTGCTCAATGATACAAAACTGCTCACGAACTGCCTTAATAACTCAGCTACTCATATTCGCAACAGTTTTTTTTTTCAAGTAAATTGATCTACCATACGGGAGATATAATTTCTTTCGGAGCAGGAATACATACAACTAAAAGGAATCATTGCGCAACCATTTAATCAACTTATCTAGACGAATTTTGTTGGAAGAACTAGACTAATCGTTACGTATAACCAGAAGTGTGTAATACTTCTCATCGAGAGAAGTGTATTGCACAAATCGGGATCTTCCCAACATCAGATTAACATTTGGAGCAAGGTTACTAAACCGAATCACGTACGCCATAAATAGTTCCCACGTCTTTACTCTATTAGCGCTTAAATATTTTCCAAGGCGCATGCGCTTGTGGATTTTTATCCCACGTCAAGACGAGGTTTGTGGGTTGATTGCTGGGAATTTAGTGCCAAACGGTTATAGAATTCACCCTAGCACGCTGCGATGCCCATCTGAAGTTTGATACGCGGGAAATCAAACAAAAAGGGCACCCTCGCCTGGGATCAATCATGTTACAAAAGTAAAGTGTTAAGATGATACAGAGTGTCATCCTTCTTCTATTATCCCCTTCTGGTATAATGAAGTTTACCTCGCGAACAGTTTACTCAGTGCCTGCTGCACCTTGCTCGTCTGATTCAGCCTTGCCTTGCTACCAACCAACAGTCAGAAAGATATCAGAGTTATGAGGAGTGACGGATTGTATTCAAGTCCTGCCCACAAACCAGAATTCATAGAAATTAATATGGGATATATGGGGTCACAATGATTCTTATTAGCTGTATCTGTATTCTTGCGGAGTCCTGATTATAGTTTTCATTGTTTTTACTTGACTACTTGGTCGTACGCGATCTTAACTTCAGAAGCAAATAGAAAAAAAGAGGCAGAATGGAGTGCGCAAGAAACGTGCGATCACGTTACCACTGAGTCAACCAAGAAAATGTTTACTACTAAGGGAAACTCAATTATAAATACTAGGGCAAGTGCGCAACACTAAGGTTCGACTGTGAAATGTTTCAAAGGCTGCGTTCAATAACTCGCAACGGAGTCCAATTTTTGTTGAACGATTATTTTCACTTCCGGTTTTGACGTCACGTTGCTAATTGACGTCTAGTAATAGGCTAGATGAGTAGGTTCTTTCGTTTGCATATCTGTTTCATGATGTCAATTGTAATGAAGACTAATCATTTTTACGCTTGCAATATAAGTGTTTGGCGGATAATTCAGAAAATTTTCAAAATTGTCCAACGCATGAGAAAATTGTTATTACTAACAATAATCTAATTCAAAAGAGTTTTAGCACAATCATTTCTGAAATTAATTTAATTTCAATGATGTCAGTTAAGCCTTGGTACTTATGTTCGCTAGCTATTTTAATATGCTGCAGCAGTTGCCATTTTAATCGAAACGGAGAAACGCATCATAAATGCGTTCAACACCTTTAAGAAGTAAGTTTGCGTCGTAGATATCATACTGGGTACTTTCGAATTCTTACATGCACCCAATGTTAAACTTAACAATGTGTCACAAAATAATACCACTTTCGGTGTTATACAGTTTCGCTTTTCAAAGTAAGGCTATTATCGAATTAAAGGTAACAACGAAATGGATATGTATAAAGTTAAAATGATACAGAAATGCATAATCTCTGAATATTATAGCAGTCGTTATTTGGCGGGAAAGTGAAGTTTGGCACGTAAAATTGAAATTAACATGGCCACGCAATCGATAATAAATTCAGCTGACTATTGCTGGTTAATCTTCACATGGAAGGGTTTACGGGTAATTTCTATTTTTAGGTTGGTGTACATCTACACCTATCTAAGGGGAAAGTAGTTTTTGACCACCCTTCAAGGTAAGTAATAAAATATCGACTTAATTGTGGAACAAGATGGTAAATTGCTCAATTGCAGTATAAATGAAATTAAATACAATTAAACTGGTTGCAAAGCTTCCTGGCGTTGACCGTGTTAAAAAACTTCAAAAGTTGTAAATGTTTTCGGAAGTTATCTCATCGGGACTTTTTGTTTACTTTTATGCTGACCACCAATCAGTCAGTAAGTGAATTATCTACTTTTATAGATATTTATGTCAATATTGATTTTGAAGTACAAGATTACACAAAATATTACTTTACGTAAATTGGAGTGCATAATTACAGAAAATTACAATTCAAAGTATATAATTAAACAATATTACGTTTAAAGTATATAATTAAACAATATTACGTTTAAAGTATATAATTAAACAATATTACGTTTAAAGTATATAATTAAACAATATTACGTTTATAGTATATAATTAAACAATATTACGTTTAAAGTATATAATTAAACAATATTACGTTTAAAGTATATAATTAAACAATATTACGTTTAAAGTATATAATTAAACAATATTACGTTTAAAGTATATAATTAAACAATATTACGTTTAAAGTATATAATTACACAAGTACGTAATTACACAATATTACATTTAAAGTGCATAATTACACAATATTACATTTAAAGTATATAATTACACAAGTACGTAATTACACAATATTACATTTAAAGTGCATAATTACACAATATTACATTTAAAGTGCATAATTACACAATATTACATTTAAAGTGCATAAATTCACACTGTTACGTTTAAAGTACCTAATTATACAATGTTACGTTTAAAGTGCGTAGTTACACAATATTACATTTATAGTACTTTATTATACTATACTACATTTATGGTATGTAGTTATAGTTAATTACATTTAAGTTGTACACTATTACATTTATGGTACGTAGTTGTACACTATTACATTTATGGTACGTAGTTGTACACTATTACATTTATGGTACGTAGTTGTACACTATTACATTTATGGCACGTAATTGTACACTATTTCATTTATAGTACATAATTGCTCACTAATACATTTATAGCAGATAATTACACTTATAGCACATAATTACACAATATTCAAAAATAACGCTTCCCTGCGGCAAAGAACGAAACTAAAGAACTCGAACCGGGATGAAGGTAGAAATAAAACCCTTGACATCTAATGTTCACTAAAAGTCCTTAAATTTAAAGAAAATGATAAGGAATTGGATCTTGAATTTATGAAAGACACCCAAGATCTAGTCGCCAGGTCATAATGTAGGGCCAATTAAACTTAAAGATCGAGTACCACATAGTAAAAATAAGCCCCAGAATAATACAGCAGTCCAAACACGAGTGAAAGCGTGATTAAGAGGGAAGGCAGGATCATAACATCCATGCCTAGTTGTACATTGTAGTCCACGGGCTTCTCCCAAGCATGTTGATGATAGACAATATATTTGCACGTTAGGCGAATGTAATCAAAGGGGCGGGACTCAAATATTGGACCCAATCTGAAATTGAAATTAATTATTTATGGACCATAACATTAATGCCATAAGAGAAGCAAACACCACAGGGGGGAGAGAGGGACCGCCATCGGAGCCTATTTCCTAATTCGTTCTAACTTTGCAAAAGCAAGAGACAGTGCGTGTTAGCCAGCCTCCCACGTGTACTGAACGCGGGCTTTGTCTGGTGTTGCCTCATGGCGCTAGAGAAATAGCCTCCAATGTTGGCTCTGCCCATGTGCGTTGGTTTTTCTTTAATTATGTAATTTAATGGTCTATAGGTTCGCAAAATGTTGGATTTTAATTACACTCTGTTGATGGTTTCTTTGGTGGCAGTCGAAATGTTCCGATGGAGTAGATAGAACATTGGAACCTGAAGGTAAGGTCGAGTCGAAAAGTAAAACTCGTATTTTCCCTTAGGTAGAAATTGCATTTGATGACAAGACGCTAACAGTAGTAATTCGTCATTGGTCAGCAACGCCACTCTTTTTTCGGCTATACTTATGTAAAGATCTTCATCTAAAATTTCGATGTAGTCCAAAAATATGTCTCCTTTCAACTTTTGCCGGAAATCCTTATCGAATAAATTGCTATCATTCTATAGGAAAGTTGACTATATCAGTTAGCAATAATAACCATTTTGACCAGAAATGTACAGGTAGTAGCTCTTAGAAATGGCCATCATCTCTCAAAGGGTTTTTTTAGGAAACGAACAACATCAATGGAGAGAACGAGACTAAACATTAAAAGTGCAGCGTATTTATGTTGTTTCGCCATACACCAATCGGTAGTATACATAGGAAAGAGCACCGCAAATGCGAGAACCTTTGGTGGGAGCCCCGCCAAATTGAGACTAGACGTTTCTCGTAACCCTAGCCGATCACCGCGTAAATTTTAACCCTAACGATGATAATGGAGTAGAAGCCAATACGTACAGATTGGAGTCTAAGGAATCAGGGATAGATTTAATTTTAGAAGTAGGAATGGAGAACGGTTAGTATTTACTTCCGTCCGACTCATAGCCCAGTACATAGCCCCTCCCTCCGTCACGTAACGAGAATTTTCAATTATCTTATTGGCTCACTTAAACTACGTTTTGGTGACGTTGCTGACTGATACGGCGAAAAATAAGTAATTCCTTTTTACCTCTGTCGCTATGACCCTTCCCGGGACTTTGACGTTCGCCTAGATTACTCTGTTCTCCATTCCTCAAGATTGCTAACTTAGTATTATGAAATTTTCAAAATTTCTGTGAACTGTGATAGCGGTCCGGAAATGGTGATCACCTTTTCTCTGCGAACGCAGACCCCCGGGGTGTAACCACAGACACACACACAGACAGACCAGCCTTAACAGAACCTCTCCGTGACATACGTCAGTGGGAGTGGTTAAAACCGGAGATCAAGGTACTACAGCCCAATTATCTTATTTAAATTTGAGAACCATCACAGGTTTCCATGACCTCATTCTTTGCAGTGCACCATAAGCTTTACCAAATAGGTGCTGATACATGTATAACCGGAGATCAAAACTATACCACCCAATTTCTTCTTTGAACGTTCTCATGTCTTCTATGGGTTCTTGGTCCCATCTTGTAAATAAAATTACCTGTAATTTAAAAAAGCGATGTTCCAAGGCGTCTTTCATAAGTTTCGGTTGGAGCGTCTTATGTTTTCCTAAGTCAGACAAGTCTTCGATTTTCTGATAAACTGTGGTGGAGGCATCGGCGCTGTAATAGCTCTGAATATTCCACGATAATATTGTTTGACACATCAACCACGTGAAAAACAAAACTCTAGATGACAGCTTTCTGGGATTTAGGTGGGGAACACCTGATGGACAGAACTTTGAGTTCATATTATTGGTCATAAATGACAATCATCTTACCTTTAAGAATTAAAGGAGAGTTCATTAAAAGCAGGTCACTTAAAATTCGAACTAAACTGCACTGATCTCCTCTTGGCTCTTTTCGAGGTGAAACATATCCAATGAGCACGTTAACGATCCAAGCTAGAGCTGTAACTATCGTCAGTGCCATCCAGACCTGAGGAAATGTAATAATTTTTCGGTGAAGCTGGTAAAATTTCACACAGAAACACACAATACTCACCGAGGTTTGTAAAGGAAGTATGCTGGTTTTTGAAAACATGCGTATCTTATCTGGAGGTCCAGAAATAATGATGCTTGTGGTAGCACTAACGGGGGTACTAAATATATAGGTTTTCATGAAGTTGCCGCCAATGATCCCCAATTGTAACATTACTATATCCGAAACCTAAAATTCAATAGAATAGACCATTCCATTAAATATTTGCTGAAAAACAAACGCACAGGGGAAGGGCCACCATATTAGGAGAGTTCCCTAACGCCAAGAGGCAACGCCAGATGGAGCTCGCGTTCGCTACACGCGGACTGTCGCGGGTGGGTTGTAGACTCACACTGTCGCTTAGCGCGAGGGAACTAGCTTAATATGGCGGCCCGGCCCCTGTGCTGTTTATTTTTCCTATGGCATTGCGGGAATGGTTTATACAAGTTGGGAAACCAAAATAAACCTCTCCGAATAGAGACGAGGGCTATCTACCCACTAAAAAGGTTTTTCTTAATTAATTAAATAAATGTAATTGATATTATTTTAATCTTCAGTAATTTATCTTAATTTTATTTTAGTCGTTATAAGAAACGTTATTCCTAAAATCATTTTAAACATGGTTGACTTCTAGCGAACAACTTGTCACAATTTTTGTAAATTTAGGGTATATAAGGCGATTTGTTCACAGTAAATGATATGAAATAGCGCAATCGCTTGAAACTTTGGTGGAAGCGCTGCCATTGGGAGACTAGACTTTTCTCGTAACCCTAGTCTTTCGCCGCGTACATCTTAAGCCGATATTGCTTTCTGTGAATACGTTGGCTCCGATTTACCAACTGCGAACGCGGTGACAGATGCGTGAATTGTAATACCTTTCCGTGACGTCATCGTCACTTGCAGAGGTAAAATATTCTCCCAATTTTAAAACACCTAAGGATGAACTTGAAAACGACGACTTAAATTGATCGCGATTTGTTCAAGTTAACTTTTTTAATTCGTTTTAAAACGACAATATAGGCTGAAAAAACATTTTTTGCACTTATTTTTCTACCGAGGGCCTTATTGGACTGAATTTCATCCATCCAAAGAAGAGAACGCGAAAAGTGTCTAAAAACCTGATTAAAGCTTTGCCACAAGTAACGATAGATTACGCTTTTCGCCAATCTTTGCTGGTTGGCCAATACGACCGCCGGTTAGAATAACGAGATTTAAGTTTTGAAATTTTTAATTTCATTATTGCTTACGTTTCTTTCGTACCCTTCGTCATCGTAGGAAAGCAGCTCTTCGCTGGTTAGCATAACAAAGTCGTCGCTACAAACGAATATAGCTCTTGGTTAGATTATGGAATTAGAGCTTGGATTTAGAGTATACAGTGTATAATGCCAATGGGTAATTACCTAATATTTACATATTTCTTCAGACCCTTTGCTGTGGTGGTAATCATTTGTTCTATTGTACCAAACATTGAGGACTGAAAGTTATTAGAAGCGTCAACATTATTCAGATAAAATCATTTACCATTAAAATTCAAAAATAATTCACCAACTGATATTCAAACAAAAATAAATCGTCTATATCTATATAAATCAAAGTTCTGACTGACTGACAGACTGACTGACTGATAATCACCACCCAGCCCAAACCGCTTGCCCTAGAAGGCTGAAAATTTGTAGGAACATTACTCATAAGTAGTAGGCTCGTACTAAGAAAGATTTTTGCAATCCGCCGCCATCTTAATAAATGGCGCCCAGAAATGTAAAAAAATCTTCTCTATGCAACAAAGTCCGCGTGCTTCAACCGATTTTGCTAATATTTAGTACACTGGTTTCCTTTAACCTATAGACGGGCTGAATGGTCCTTTGGGTTCGATTTGTGGCCATCTTTTTAAATGGCGACCAAAAACTTAAAAAAACCTTCTTTATAGAATAATGTCCGCGTGAAAAGTAATAAAAAATGTCCCGACGGGCTGACGGGCAACGCCGAGTGCCTTCGCCCCTAGGGTGCTACAAAAATATTAGTCACCCGTAAAATCTACCCGTTCTTTATATCTTTTTGATGGAAGTTCTTATTACACGAGAGCGACACCGCGGTATAGCAGCTAGTCATCTTATATTCAATTTCAAACAAAAATAATTCTAATTTCCATTATTTATTTATACTTAAATGAAACTAAACTTAACATTAACACAATAAAAAAACATGATATTCTTCCGGGGTATTATTGATCAAAGTATGTCCAATTATGTTTCTCTTAGAACACTGTCTTTATTATAATTCACCAAGTGAAAATAATACAGAATGTATTTCAAAAATACGAAAGAATTAGAATTACCTCTAGAACTCCGATCCTAAGAGCCATTTTCGTAGTTCTGTTCTGAAGGGATGTAAGAACGTATAATATATATTACTAAACTCGTTAAACTGGATTTACAGGTTTATGGTTCACCGTTTTACATTTTGGAAACGGGGCGGTTCCATGGAGAGTGCATCACATAATGTTATTTTGGTTTTTCGTTTTGTTTAAAGCTTTTTGATTTAAGCCCGTCGGACACCCAGCTTTTCAATAGCAAATTCGCGAGGAAAACGTTTCTTGTTTGTCTGCGCTAAGAACTTGTTATCGAAGCAATATAGTAAGTTTGCTACTCGAGAAGACATTTAGCTGTAATTCTGTTCATCTTGCTTTTACTAAGCACATGGAAAGGACCTCGTATGTATCGGTCTAATTCAAGCTTCCGTTAAGGTTTCAACAATACTATTTGCACGCTTGTGGTTATGTTTCTGATAAGTGTGCAATAGATTGAAGGGTGTTTTCTTATAGTCCAACTGAGTGAAAAGTGTCATAGAACATGGGGTCTACAACATTTAGTTTCGGAGATATGGTCTCCCAAACATTGGCTCCTAAATCAAGGTAAAAGTGAAGTAATAGTCTTCAATCTAAGAACTTTACTGAACTTATAATTTTGGTTTGTAAGAACACGCGATTTATTTGACACGCCAGTAAGGAAATATAAAACTTCAGTGTGCGACAGGTTCCATCGATTTTTAATGCAAAATTGATCATCGATTCCATTTTACAACAAAAACAACAGTGTAATTTTAAATTTTTGATGTTTTTCTCGATTACCTCGAACGCTACGAAGCCAGGGTGTAAAAAGATGCATTAAATGTTTTTTGTTTTTGTTTTTGGGAATATACCAGCTATAGAAGCTTTTTGGGAACTTAAGCTCTTTAAAATAAGTGATTTTTGATATTAAATATTTGGTCATGAATTTCCATCCGCTTATAATCTTTTTCCGTTAATGTTTCTGTTTACAAAAAAATTCCATTATTTTTTATTTTTTACGTATACGAAAATTTATATTAAATTGGTTTTCGCTTGAACCTTTTTAGGTTTGCGATCTTTAGAACTGGAAAACCATTGTTCAGTCCCCTTGAGGCTGGGCAACTTTTCCTCCCCTTTCCACCCTAGTTTTTGGTGTGACCTAATGCATTTTGTTATAAGTAAGGTTCCCCGTATTTCAAATTTCCAGCGAGTTTTCCACTCTAAATTCTCCTCCAGTTCCCGTTAAATATCAAAGATGGCGTGAACAATTTTATGTTAAATCAAAAATTTTTTCTACCGAGCGAGAATCGCACCCAGCACCTCTTGATCCAAACCTTACCCTCCTACGATCACGGCCATGGACTCGCACTGCTTCACTTGAGACATTTTGGTTAAGTTAAGAGAGATAAAGATCTAGAAGAGAGCATGCGCGAGTGGGAGACGGGTTCTCCTCTTACCCCCTTCCTGACGCGCTAGCCGAACAGCTCAAGACTATTTTGATTCAGTCAGAATGTGTTAATTAATTATTTCACTAATCTATAAACCAAAATTATGCTAGATTGATTTTATTCATAATAGTCAGTGATATTTAAAAATCTAAAAACAAAAAACCACAATATATAAGTAAGAAGGGGCCACCACCTTATAATAAATTCTAGTCACTAGAGGCTGCGCAAAACTGTCATATGGCCGGGGTCATCTTGTTTCTCGATAATTTTTGTATGCAGTAGTTAAGTTTTTCCGGGTTCTTGCAATGATTTGAACACTGCCACAATTTTCCTGTCTTGTTGATGTTTCTACGAATATTTTCCCACCGGAGAACCTATGGGTAACGAAGAGGAATGTTTACACCTTGTTAATAAATGAGATTCATTGTCTTTCTTTAAACTGAACACGGGAAATGTTTTCAGTTCCAAATCTAATTTGCTAGACTCTGCGTCCAGTTCAATTCTTACGTTTTCTGTTACAAATGACAAGAAAAAATCCCAGAAACCAATTAAAATTCTCACTAATGTAGCAGCCATCTGTGTTCAGGATTAAATGCTCATGGTTCTTCGCACTAAGCTATTGTTTTATATTGTTACTTTTTAATTCACAAATACACATAAATTTCGCTTTTAGCACAAACATCAATAGATACATCAAGTTTATATTCACAATCTGAAAATCATACAAATTGTTTCAATTACGCGTTACATCAGCCTCAGCGGTGTGGCACCAACCTTCCATAAAACTTGGTGTCAAGTACAGAAAAAGGCGGTGAGTCTTAACTACTTGTAAAAACCATTAGGTTTACAGTTTCGTACTAATAAACAGATAATAAAATTGACTATTTTGAGGCTGTTCGAAACTATATTTTTGAATAGGGTAGAGCTTGATAATTTTAATATGAACATCTGTTTAAATTGTATTTACATAATCTTGCTTAGGTTCGTTCCTGAAGATACGATTGTACATTCAAAAGACGTTTAAAATTCTACTGTATTTCTCGATTTACATCATATCAATTTTGTCACATGTGCCAAATGTTAAAAAGTTCAATTCGAGTCCTGGTTTGCTCTTAGTTTTAAACGAGTTCCAATGTCATAATGCAAGAGCAATTTATTTTGGAGGTCGATTATTAAATAGAAAAATAGACAACAGTAGAATACACCAATCCAAAAACGAGTGAAAGCGTGATTAAGAGGGAAGGCAGGATCATAAGATCCATGCCTAGTTGAACATTGTAGTCCACGGGCTTCTCCCAAGCATTTTGATGATAGACAATATATTTGCATGTTAGGCTAATGTAATCGAAAGGGCGTGACTCGAAGATTGGACCCAAGCTGAAATTGAGAGTGTTTTTGTTGCATATTCATGAAATGATTGATTTTAATTACTTATAATTGATGATTTCTTTGTTGACAGTCGAAATGTTGCGATGAAGTAGATAGAACATTGGAACCTGAAGGTAAGATCGCGTCGAAACGTAAAACTCGAATTTTTCCATGTCCATAAATTGCATTGGATAGCAACACGCAAACAGCAGAAATTGGTCATTGGTTAGAAGCGCCACTCGTTTCCGCGTTATGTCTGTGTAAAGTTGTACATTTAAAATGTCTTCAACAGTGTCCAAAAATGCTTCTTTCGCGGTCAGTTTTTTTTCGAATTCCTTATCAAGCAAATTAGTTTCGATCTATGAGAAAGTTTACCATCAGTTAGCAATAGAAACTATAATATTAAGCCTGAGTATAAATAAAAAATATATGTGTTGTTTGAAGGTCTCTCAATTTTATTGCAAAGGCAAGGTTTCAAAACTATAACTTGTAGAAATTTCTAGTAGAAATGTATTTCTACTAGCTGTTACTCGCGGTGTTGCTCGTGTAATAAGAACTTCCATCAAAATGATATGGAAAATGGGCAGATTTTACTGATAACTAATATTTTTGTAGCACCCTCAGAGCGAAGGCACTCGGCGTTGCCCGTCAGCCCGTCGGAACATTTTTACTACTTTTTTTTAAGAAGGGTTTTTAAATTTCTGGCCGCCATTTAAAAATATGGCAACAAATCGAACAAAAAAGATCAGTCGGCCCATCTATAGGTTAAAGGAAACCAGTGTACTAAATATTGCAAAATCGATTGCGACGCGCTGACTTTGTTGCAAAGAGAAGAGTTTTTACATTTCTGGGCGCCATTTATTAATATGGCGGTGGATTGGAAAAATCTTCCGTAGTACGCGCCTACTACTCATGAGTAACGTTCCTGCAAATTTTCAGCCTTCTAGGGAAGCGGTTTGGGCTGGGCGTTGATTATCAGTCAGTCAGGACTTTGATTTATATAGATATAGACAATAATCTTTGCGTATAACGAAAACTTACAAAACCTAGATTTCATTAGGATCAAGGACCTATTCTTCTTGACTTGTATTTGACTAAGAAATTATCAGTTAAACGCGAAACCCCTGGCAGTCTTTAGGATAACCATCAAAGGTTTCCATGACCTCATTATTCGCGCTGCACCATAAGCTTTACCAATAAGTTGCTCATTCATGAATAACCTGAGATCAAATCTATGCAACCCATTTCTATCTTTGAAAGTTCTCTGGTTTTCTATGGGTTCTTAGTTTAATCTAGAATGTCAAGTCACCTGTAACTTAAAAAAGCGATGTTCCAAGAAGTCTTTAATAAGTCTTGGTTGGAGCGTTTTATGTTTTCCTATGTCAGATAAGTCTTCGATTTTCTGATAAACTGTGTTTGAGGCATCAGCGCTGTAATAACTCTGGATGTTCCACGATAATATCGTTTGACACATCAACCACGTGAAAAACAAAACTCTAGATGACAGCTTTCTGGTATTTAGATGAGGGACGCCTGAAAAGAAACCCTTCAAATCAAACAGTCTGTCCTCGTTCAAGTCCTTGAACGAAAACTTCGACATCCCTACTATATAAAACCGAACTTCCGTTAAGATTCGCTGGAGGGGGTGCTACTGTAGCTCCCTGCATGGTCGAATCGGGTTAAGTAATGATAACTTAGAGGAGAGTTTGATTATGAAGCAGAATGGTTGCGGGATTGATTAGGAATCAGTGAATTCAGTTACTTCTCCGTGATAAAATTTATTTTTACTTTTGCACGCCATATTTTGTTGGTGGCAAAAGTTATATTCAGTAAAATCTTACACCAGTAGTCTCTCCTACCCTTGTTTAAAATGAGTATGCTTGTAGCCAATATCCTTTTTACCCTTATTTTTAGTCTAAAAGTCATTATTGAACTCTTGTTACAGAAATATAGTATACTTGGTCTGTCAGTTGGGAGTTGCGCAGATATACTTAATTGTGTCGGTCATTTGAGATTAGCTTTTGAATATCGCGAGATGTCGGTCAGTTGGGATTTGCGTCTGAATATCGCGAGTTGTCGGTCAATTGGGAAGCAGTTACAATGGATAGACACCCTTCATCTCATATTAGTCACCACAAGTGACATTTTTCTTACCCTTGAGAATTAAAGGCGAGTTGAGTAGGAGCAGGTCACTTAGAAAGCCAAAGAAACTGCACTGATCTCTTCTTTGTCCGATAAAACTTGGTTCTTTTTCGCGTGATACGTATCCTATGAAGGCGTTGACAATCCAAGCTAAAGCTGAAACTACCGTCAGCGCCATCCAGACCTGGGAAAAATGATAATTTTTACGTGAAGCTATAGTAAAATTTCAAGCAAATGAACAACACTCACCATGGTTTGTAGAGGAAGTATACTGGTTTTTGAAAACATGCGTATCTCATCCGGAGGTCCAGAAATAATGAGGCTGGTACTAGCCGTAATGGGGGCACTATATATATAGGTTTTCATGAAGTTTCCGCCAATTATTCCCAAATGTAGCATTATTATATCTGGCTCCTGAAATATCAAATTTCATCCATTCAAAGAAGAGAACGCTAAAAGCGCCAGAAATGCTCAAAAATAGATTAGCTATTTGGCTTAGGCCTTAGCAAAAGCACGCTTTTCACGAACCTTGTTTTGTTGGCTAACAATTTGGTCAGTTTTTTGTGGTAAAATTTGGATTGCGGTGCCTTAACCTACTCCCATTTGTTTCGAAGCAACTTGGAAACACCCCCAAATCAAATGTTTTTGCGATCTTTATTGTCGTTTTTTAACCTAACTTAAGTTGTAATGTCAATTTTATAAAATTTTTAAACCCGTCTTCCTCTCATTACGAGAATACAATCACGATAATTGAAAAGCGATACGATTGTCTTTTTTTTAAATGAATGATCCATGATAAATATGCAACATGAACAGAAATTGAAGTTTTGAAGTTTTTATGTTAAAAATTTCTTACGTTTTCTCCAAACCCCAATCCGTCGTAGGAAAGCATCTTATCACTGTGAAGCTCAACAAACTTGTCGCTGTAAACAAATATGAGACTTGATTAGAATATGGAATTAGAGCTCAACAGGGTGTTTCTTTCAAGACTGGCATAAATTAAGGGGGATGTTCTTCGGGTGATTTTGAGTCGAAAATGTTCTGTGACATTTTGCCACAAGGGCTACTGTTTTAGATTAGATGTTTTAGGGATGACCCCTTAATTAAATTAGAAATCATTGGACATCATTCATTTTCTTAATTTTAATTTAAGGGGCCATTCGTATAAGATTCCAATCTTAACTTGAACATAGTGGCCCAGACGGCAAAATGACGTAGAACATTTTCAACTCAAAATCGGTCAAAGAATTTCTCCCCTAATTTATGCCACAGTTTTCAGAAACCCTTTGTATATGGCGTATTTACCTAATATTGATATGCTTACGTAGACCATCTGCTGTGGTTATGATCATGTCCTTTAGTGGCCCGGACATAGAAATCTGAAAGTTTTTTAAGCATCAATATCATTGGAGACAAAATCATTTATTATTAAATTAAAAAAGACAATTGATTATATAATACTAGGCGTAATCATTTTAATTTATATTATATATACTTAAATGTTACTAAACTTAATTGATTGAACTGTTTCCTCCAAAAATTATTGGCAAAGTGTGCTCAATTATACCATAAGTTTATGAGATATGTTCTTTGATTCCTATGCTTCGTAATGCTAGAGACTACTGAGAGCTAGTTCGAGAACGACAAGCGAGAATTGACTAAACGCGGTTTTGCGGTCCATCTTGCTATTTAGTCTATGCTAAGCCTTTGAGAGCGAGTGACCAGACGTCGCTTCACGAGAATCTATGACCTACGTCACTTCATGACAATCTCTCTGTAACCAGTGACAAACTTATGAAACATATCTTATAAACTTAAGATTATACTTTTATAGATTGTAGTTTATAAAATGACAATATATTTCCAAATTTTGAAATACCTCTAAAACGCCGATTCTAAGAGCCATTTTTGTAGTTCTGAGCTGAAGGGATGTAAGAATGTCAACTATTAATGAACAGGCCTCGCGGTGATTTACAGGTTTATGGTTTACCATTTTACAATTTGGAAACGGGGCGGTTCCATGGAGAGTGCATCATATAATGTTCTTTTGGTGGTTCGATTTGTTTAAAAGCTTTTGATTTAATGCTGTCACGCACCTGGCTTTTCATTAGCAAACGGTTTCTATTATTCCTGAACGAAATCATCGGGTGATTGAGTAATCTAGTACAATACTGCACTTTCGTCTCCCATTCTCACTAATGTGTCAGCCAGCTGAAACGCCTTCGCAAATTGAAATGTGAAAGTTTAGTGTGCTACGGATTCCATTGATTTTTAATAATGGTCAGTTAATGGAAACACAAATTGTGTTTAGACTTTTGGATATTGATTTCATTTCCCTGGCAATTTAAATCGGTTCCATTTTAAAAGAACTTAAAGTATATATTTTAATCAGTGACCTTTTTCTTGATTACCTTGGATGCTAAGAGATAATGTATAAATGCACGCTTTTAATGCATGGTTCTGTACAAAAAGTGGTTTTTGGTTTATTAAATAATGGTGTTCTGAAATAGGTCTGACAGAAATTAAGGAGGATGTTCTTTGGTCGATTTTGAGTCGAAAATATTCTATGACATTTTGCAGTCCGGGTCACTGTTTTCGAGTTATTATTGCAGTGTTTTAGGGACGACGCCTTAATTAAATTAGAAATCATTGTCTTTCAGTTTTTAAATTAAATTCCAAAGAATTTCTGGATAGTTTTCCATATCAAAGCCAAGAGATAGTAAATTTTTCATTTTGTTGCCCCTCAGCCTGTTGGGACATTTTAAAATATGGCAAAAGCGAAAGGCTATTAAGCCGTATATAGGATATAGCGAATCATGCACTGCAGTGTTGAAACTCATGAAAATTATGCCGTAAAGAAGAATTTTCACATTTCTATTCGCCATTTTTCAAGATGGCCGCGGGTTATGAAAATCTTACTTAATGCTTGACTGCTAAATAAGAGAAACCCGAGAAGAATAGAGGTAAGATTAAACGGAAACTATTCGTCAACGAATGTCTCCCCGTGTGCATACCTTCCGCATGCCCCTTTCCTTCGGTAGGCGATTGTTAAGTGCTGCCGCGTAGCGCCATTGTATATTTGTATGAGAAATTATTTTTTAAGACACAGGGGGCATCCGGGACGTTTCTATACCATACGACCTTACCGAAACGCTGAGCATGGACGAACCAATAATGAAGCCTGAAGGACGGATGTCAGAGGGAGAAAGTTGAAAAATACTTGTTAATTCACCTTCTAGCGGGAGATAGTAGCAAACCGAATAGTGTGGGGCTTATAAGGGAATCAACGTTCTAAAGAGGAAGCATCTAACGTCTTATTTTGTCTAGATGGCGCTAGCTTTTTCTGGGATTTGACTCGGTATTTCATATAACCCCTCTCCACTTTGGGGCTGAAAAAAGGGAAGTAAGCTTAGTTTTGGTAGTTTAGTCGCTTAGTATCGGGCTCTATGGGCTGCCATCGGTCCTTCAGTATTGGTTCTTCCATGCGCTGAGTATGCTGAGAGGACTTCGTTTCCGTAGGTGAGACTGCAACGTTAAACGCATGGTGGTTTCTGCGCCATCTTTCTTTCTTTCAAGGAGTAACGTCCCTGCAAATTTTCAGCATTAGGTGAAACGGTTTGAGCGATAATCAGTCATTCAAGCAGGACAATAGGTGACTAATTTATTTTTAAAAAATTTAAAATCTACATTGTGGCTTTTCTTCGATTTATGCGTATTTTGAAACTTTTAGGGAAAGTGTGCAATGGGACATTATCTGGTTCCAAGTCGGCCTTGCTCGAATCGGTTTCCAATTGAATTATTATTTTTTGCAGAAGATTGGCCATGATGAGAAAGATGTTATTTCTGGCCATTTTCTCGCCGAGACACATTCTTTTGCCTTGCCCGAAAGCGATAAACCCTTTCAACTTGTCGCTGTTATAAGTGCCATCAGGATTTAAGAATCGTTCGGGTTTAAATACTTCTGGTTCTTCCCAATTGGAGGGATCTTTTTGAATGGCATCCAAATCGACCATGACCATTGTTCCTTTCTTTATTGGGTAACCATCCAAAGTGGTGTCGAAACTTGCTCGGTGCTCTACTCCCATAGGAGCTGGTGCCCGGAATCGCAACGTCTCCGAAATAAAGGCTCTAGTGTATGGGCAGTTGTTCTTGTCTTCAGTAGTAGGAATTCTATCTCCTATTGGTAAGAAGTTTGGTTTTAGTAGAAATAGCGTCTTTGTCTGTATCTTCTACTTAGGATCTTTAAAGGCCCAAGAGGGCAGGAACTACGGGGACGTGACGTCAATATTGGTAGTCTAAATTGTATGGCCTGTGCTGAGGACCTCCAATATGGTCGCCTAAACCAAGATAAGAGATAGGAGGGTGTGACGTCACGAGAATGTTTGTGGTGCAGACTTTAGATATCATACTATAAGGTAACTTGTAAACCGCCAGCTTGTCCTTCTTGGCTTTTCATTGGCCATTCACATGAATAAAACAAACGAGACCCTAGATTTACTAGTTCAGAACGCGTAAAAGGGAATTTGTTTTGTTTACATTCGGGTTCAACGCTCATAGGTCGCGTTGTTCTCGAACTATAGCTCTCAGTAAGTTTCTAGCATTACGAAGTATAGGTAGTGATGTCATACTTATGGAACATTTATTATAAACTTATGACCATACCAATATTTTGCAATATTTCTTTCGTAATCTTTTGTTGCATCTCAGGATAAGTAGCTAGCAGTAAAACTATCCATTTTATGGTTGTTGATGATGTATCTAAGCCGGCTATTTTGTGGAAGGAGTGTTAATCTACAGGCAATTTAGGATTTTTTTTAATTTAATCTTTCTTACCAACGAAAAGGTCTCCTGTGATTTTCCAAATTTTATTTTCACTCAAATAATCTTTATTGATGTGTTCGTCATCTTTCAACGCTTCCAAACGAGATGTTAGAATTGAATCACAGAAATTTCGAATTTTCCCTAGAATAATACATTTTTAACTGCAGAACAAATACTTTTCATTGTTTCTAAATCGATATTTTTTCGAAAGCTTTGTTAACATTGTTGACAAGTTGATAATAGCCCAAGGTAATAATTAAACAAGGGATTTTGAGGTTGTCATTGGAAATATTTTCCATAAGTAAATACCTTTGATAAAAGATAATTTGTTCTTTTGAAAGTTTTTGAATATAAATGCTCCGAATTTTCGGAAAACCCGTCGATCTTCTAAATCCTTGCCGTAATAGATAAGATACAATATTGGTGATAAATCGGCCATGGAAAAAAAAGTGCTATGATAATCATCCAAGTTTTTCTCAATAAAATGTAAATCCTCTTCTGAAATATCCATACTAAAATAAATCAAATATAACCAGATTAAAAATGATTAATTTTAATCTAATTATCTTGATGATCAGGTTTTGATTAGAATCAGTGAGCACGTATAAAAAGGAGAGTCAAAGAGGAAAGGTAACTATAATGGCACAGCGCGGTATCTCTTTCACGCGCACCTACCTCGGCGCACAGCCGAGGAGCTAGACGTCACGTGAGCCGTTAAGAGAAAGGGACTGACGGAGAAATTGGTCTCTCCGAGCCTCCTCCTCATACATGCTCACTGCTATAATTAATCTGATCAAACTAGTTTCGAATTGGTTTTAGTACCATAGCAGGAATTCATAGATTTCTTCTACTTGGAATCTTTAAAAGGCCATAGATCCTATACTAATATCTGATTGAAGGTAAGGGGGAGGCCTTAAAAATTTGTTAAACCGCCCGCTCCTTCATCTTCGTTATTCATTGGCTATTCAGATATATAGGACAACGCAAAAGAGAACTTGTTTACATTCGGTTTCGACTCTCAGAGGTCGCTGGAGTTGATTCACAGCTATAGGTCGCTAGCTATGTCATTGTCATGTGGTTTCTAAGTTGAAATACATTATGTATGACGTCAGGGGTGACGGTTTCTCCTATATGGTTCAAGCAGAAAGATCAGGAAAATGACGGGGTTTAAGATTACAAGTAGAATATCATCTATGTATTCCTGACTATTGAAATAAGCTCCAGCAAAACGTATAATTATTATTATCTTACCCAAATGCGATAGCCGAGATGATTTTGATGACTATTGAATTTAAAGCGTAGGCTGGATCAAAAGCTTCATTTTCATTCACCATCGTCTTTACAAAATCATTTACACTATTTTTCACAATGAGTACAACTGTTTCTGAATCAGCCAATTTTCTGCAAAAAAGTTGAAAACACTTTTATTAGTTAGTAGCATTTATTGGACCCGGCGTTGGACAAAGTTATATCATGGGCTAATTACGCATTTACACAAACAAATAATTATACCTTATGGCATTTGCACCAATTTTTCGGTTAACTTCCCACTCAGGGCCATTAACGGCTGCGATACCAGAGGTTGGTTGAGCATGAACATCTATGTAAGATTATAATGTGAAGAAAGGAATTTTCTCGCTAAAAACCAGAACAATTCCAGCCTATTATACTGGCGTTAGTTATACAGTAGCTTACAAAATCTGTTATCAATAGGATTTGGTAGGAAGTCATTTCGCTTTGTGACTAGGGCTTCCTTGGCTCGTTCCCAGTCAGCAACGATGATGTAAGGTAGACCAGCCATCCACAATGTGTAGAGACCACCATATTTTGATTTTAATTTAGCCAAAATTTCTTTTACCGGAGTATCACCTCGAAACACTGGAATTATTACAACATATTTTTGACACACAAGTATAAAATGTAAAGTACGTAATTAAAACCATAGTTAATGCTAGTGAGGTGGGGAGGCGTGGTGGGTAAATATTATTTGAAATACGTCATTGGCACGTGACTGAGGAAAGGCGTGCTTGAAAGAAACTTAGTTCGTTTCATTTCAAACACTACCACTTTGGAACATTTGCGCTGAAATGTGTCGAAAAACCAGGACTATAAGTGTCCAGTAAAACTCCATATGGAGTCAGTGTATCTTGGAGTCAATTGGTGCATGTGACGCATTTCAAATAATTTTTACGCAATCGTTTCCCAGTGCCATGAAGGTAGTTTAAATATTTTCCATTAAACTTACTTAGCAAATTCCCCAGGAATGGAATTGGTAAGGGTCCAGGAGGAAGTTTACGTATTTGAATCCACAAGCTGACCAAGTAAAACACAATATATCCGAGAACTGCAGTTACAAAGCACGAAGTTAATGTTGTTTCCATTCTGAACTAGTATTTTGCCTAGCTCACAAAACTGCACGCATCGCTATAACGGTTGCGGTAGTTGTTCTATCAGATGGAAAGTTACCGTTACATCAGAAAAAAAAACGAGGAAGTGACACTGGAAATTATTTCGGTGAGGTTTTCAATCTGTAACTGGCTAACAGAACAGAAAAGAGAAGCATTCCAAGTGGCATTATCTATATATTTATGTTTTAACGTATACATGTTTTGTGGAGGCAATTTTTGGGGTAGAGAAAAGGGGAAGCATGAATTGGGGGAAGAGGAATAATGGAAGCTTGATTTCCACTTGGTGTAAAACACCGTTAGGTAACTGAAAAATTACATAGACGTTGTAATTCATGCGTTGAAATCTGGTTGAGACACGTATGAGTAAAAAGTGAGTCGTATTCTAGACTGCGAGCCTAGAGAGCAGGGAGTTATATTGGTTCTTTCTTGTCACGTGGGTTACTGTTCGAATATTGTGCAACTATTTTGCGCCCTCTCTCCAACACAAAATGCACTATTTTCAAAAAAGTCTCACACTGATTGCGGAAAAACAGCAATCTAATCAAAATTCTCACAAGAGGGGCAGTTCTTAGTGCGAGTTTCGGGGAGTCTGATGCCGCTTGTCACGTGATAAGTTACAATCATGTTTTCCCCATCCCCTATCTACCGTTGTGTGTAGAAGATCAGCCAGAATGATAGGGGTGCCACAGGAGCCGACATTTGCTTTAAGTAGTTTCTGAGCTTAAAAAAGATTCGTCGGGAACGACGCTAAGTGAGCTGTAAAGCAGGTTTTTTTTTGGTTTAGTGAAAACCAAGCTTAACGATAGGCGTTAACAAACAAGTACTCGTACTTGACTCTCCTACAATTTTCTGTTCTACACAAACAAGAATTTAAACGAAAACGAAAATTAAGCGCCAGCTGCTGGTGTTTTTCCAAATCATAAACTGACAGTAATAATTGGCTTATGTAATATGTTGTACAACGAAAATTAAGTATTGATCTATATTTACCACAACATCGTTTTAATCGTGTGCAGTGAATTGGTTTAGTTTATTATAACAGCACTAGCCGTTACCCGCGGCGTCGCTCGCGTGTAATAAGAACTTCCATCTAAAATGATATAAAGGATGTGTAGATTTTACTGATGACTAATATTTTTGTAGCACCCTAGGAGCGAAGGCACTCGGCACAGTCCGTCAGCCCGTCGGGATATTTTTTATTACTTTTCACGCGGACATTATTCCATAAAGAATTGTTTTTAAATTTTTGGCCGCCATTTAAAAAGATGGCAACAAATCGAACCCAAAATACCATTCAGCCCGTCTATAGGTTAAAGGAAACCATTGTACTAAATATTTGTGAAATCGGTTGAAACGCGCGGACTTTATTGCATAGAGAATATTTTCTTACATTTCTGGGCGCCATTTTAAAAGATGGCGAAAAATCGAACCCGAAAGACCATTCAGCCCGTCTTAAGGTTAAAGCAAACCAGTGTACTAAATATTTGTGAAATAGGTTGAAACGCGCGTACTTAATTGCATAGAGAATATTTTTAACATTTCTGGGCGCCATTTTTTAAGATGGCGGCGGATTGGAAAAATCTTTCTTAGTACGCGCCTACTACTTATAAGTAACGTTCCTGCAAATTTTCAGCCTTCTAGGGCAAGCGGTTTGGGCTGGGCGTTGATTATCAGTCAGTCTGTCAGTCAGTCAGTCAGTCAGTCAGTCAGTCAGGACTTTGATTTATATAGATATAGATAAGCGAATAACCCTCTTTAAGTGACCCTCAATTGTTTAGTGGAACGTCTCATGCCCCTTCCTTAAATACGTTAGCGCCAATAACACAAGATAAATTTAATTTCCATAAGTGGTATATAAGATTTAATAAGAATCAAAGTAGAGAGTTTGCATAAATAAATTACACTAAAGCTCAATTTACATACGCGTATAAATTTCAATCATAATAGATATGAAGAACTACTGTTTTATACATATCGTTATTTTTAAACGGAACTTAAAAACAAAATGCAGCAGAAACACAACAGTATTTCTTAATCTAATTTTAACTTTCAAGTTCCTTGATTAACTAAAGATATCGTAGGCAGGAAGTAATTAAAGGATAACTTTGAAGAGTGAATTGCGTTAAGAGAAACAGCCTAATAATATATTTTTAATATTAAAGGTTGAGGTCCAACGTAAAGCGTTATTAAGAACTGAAAACCGAGCATCGAGACTAACAACTGTGCAGACTTTCGAATCCCCGCTAGAGGAAAAAGTTGGAAGGGTTCTAGCTAACTGAAAGCCGTGCAATGTGGTTCTAGAGAGCTGAAGATACACAATAGAGGATTTCCTTCATAGGAATGGCATTATTTGACTTTTAAGAAAATTAAATACAAAGGCTTTCTATTGTTTATCTTCAATTTGCATAGTTCTTAAAGCATAGCGCGGCTCCTGTAGATCCCCTACAAGGGGACTTTCCTCCTGAACTCCGGGTTTGGCTTGGCAAAGGCTAGTGGGCGGGATTTATACATGCACGTATAAATCCCGCCCACAAATGCCTCTAGCTTCACCAAGCCAAAACTGGAGTTCGCAAGGAAAGTCAACTTGTAGGGGATCCACAGGAGCCGCGCTATGCTTTAATTAACTAGAACTCTTCCGAAATCGGCAGGGTTGCCATATCAAAGAGGAGAGAGAATCAGAAGAGGCAGCCGTGATCCATGCGTGGTGTGAACGGGGTAAATCTACGGTACGCCGTGGCACCTGAGCGCAGCTTTCTCGCGCATAGTTGACGTAGGGGATGACAGAGACAAGACCCCATGCGCAAAGGATATGCGTCCTGAAAGTAAACGTACCGAAAATAGTTTTTAATACCCCCTATTTTCCTGTTTTTCAGCAGATTTTATAAAGCACGTTTCTACCTCCTTCTCTGTCTCCTATTTGGCCCCATAAGCCTCTTCGGTGTAACAAACAGGGAAAGATACATTGCCTTCCATCTCTCTTTTCGGCGCCTGCGCTTTAGGCTCTATGGGTCCACAGAGTGCGCAGAGACGGCTATGGTTCAACCCCCTTGCAAATACCCGATACTGAGGTTTTCCTACCCCCCTTTTTTACACCGAAGAGACTTTTGCTAGCCTCGATGCTCGGTTTTCAACCCTTTTCCCTGGAACTCGACCTTTAAAAGTATATCCTTCGGAATGTTTCACGTTTATCAAAACGTTTCAAAACTTTCTCTTGCGATTCTTGGGAAACCATATGAAAATTGCTAATTTTTGTTCATGAATATAGGAAAGAGACGTACGTTTATTACTATTGTACAAAACTTTAATTTAACAAACTACCTTAATTACCTGTTCACTGTTTTCAAATCTAAACGGGCTGCGATCGGGTTGAATATTTTAAAACTTTCTTTATATTACCTTGAAATAATCTTTTAAAGAGATTTTTTTTTAAAAGTATTCAGAAAAGGTGTATGCATCTCTGAAACTTGGAAAACGAAAAGGGCCTACATGTCTAAGCGGTGCAGGATTCTTTTTAACGCCGTTCCCCTTTTTTCTTCGGGTTCTTTAAAGATATCTATTCCGATGCCAGTCTAACTGGCGCCGCGTACAATGTCAAAGCAAAGGCTATTACTCTAAGCGTTACTGACCATCTGTTCCCTTAAAAGCAAATATTGACCATTACTTTACATATTTGTGCAAACATAATTAATTGCATTGCAATGTACAAAGAAATACGTCTATTTTATAAAATTTTGCAGTGTTTTTAAGGCTTGCAAAGGTGAAAATACACTGCATTCCTCAGCCATAATATTGTCGATTCTACAGACGAAGTTAAGTCTTTTTATATAAATAATATAACAAACCTACATTCCACATACTGTAACACAAAACGGGTTTTTTTTTCTTATACATAATATTATAAGGCTTTATAAAGTGGTTCTCTGTGTGTGGAAAATTTTTCCCTTTTAAAAATATATATTTTCAATTTACTTAACCGATTAAAAATTAAGTTTGATTTTAAAAATACTTATTGCAAAGTGAATTATTTTGGATTTTAATATTTTTACAAGTTTCTGACCTCTTCATAAGACGGATCTTTATTTTTGGGGATGCATATTTACCTTGCTCAAAAGTTCCATTTCCCACAGTATTATTAATTAAGCTTTCGTTTAAATGTTACGACACCCTAATTCCACTTTGTTCTCAATCATTCTTGATTACACCACCCCCTGGCGCTGATGAGCAAGGCACGTACTAAATATTAGTGAAATCGTTTGGAACGCGTGCTTTTTCTACATTTCTTAATGCCGCCATTTTATATTTTTTCTTCGCCATTTATCAAGACGGCGGGAATTTGGTCAGTCAGTCAGGACAGTTACTGATATCATAAATCCATAAGATATATTCCATAAGTTTGTCAGTGGTTACAAACTGGAGTAGTCATGAAGTGACGTAGGTCATAGATTCTCGTAAAGCGACGCCTGGTGAGCTGCTGTCAAAGACTAAATAGGAAGATGGAATGCAAAATTAACCGAGTGTAGTCTGCACTTCTCTCTTGTCGTTCTCGAACTAGCTGTCATTAAGTCTCTAGCATTACAAAGTATAGCTAGTTTCATGCTTATGGGACATATCTGCGTTCAGTAACGCTCAACGGAGGCTCCGTTGAATGAGCATTCGCCATTGAACGATTTTCGGAACTTCCGGTTTGACGTCACGATTGTAAGCGCATAGGCATCGAAGCCATCGGCTGTAAGAGCCGATTACTCCGTTGAGCAACGAAATTTGTGTCGTGTCAGCAATGGCGGAACTTCTCTCCCTGAAGGATTTCGAGAAGTTAATTTGACGGATAATTTCGGAAATGTTTATAAAATCGGTGTAGCAGCGACTGAATGCGAAAGAATAATGTCTGATAGTATTTTAAGAAATTTTTTCGTTCATATCTATGAAGCTTAAAAAGTTATTGGGTTTTAAAGCTTAAGCCTTGGCTAAGTTACAGGTCTCTCTTATTTCGGTTAGCAGGCCCTCGTATATCCATTTCCATGAACAGTAAGCAGACGACACAATGCAAAGTTTGCAGTAGCCTAATACGTCACGTGCTAAAATAGACATAGATTATTACTAAAATTAGCCATACTAATTAGTTACAGAGCTAAGAACAGCATTCGAATTGCGCTAGTCAATGGATTAGGTCCATGAGCTTGAGTTATTATATATAATAATGTTGGCGAAGTGTTCTTTCTTAAATTCTACTCCATGGTATCAGTTGAGCTATGATGACTCTTTTAAGATGTTTGAGGAACCATCGGTCGATACAAAATTCACTATCTATCGTGGATATTTAAGCCAGTTCCGTAATGAAATTACAGAACTCATCAATCAAACACTAGGGGAAAATTAAATACCCTAATTGTCTGATAAAAAGCGTTGATCGCCAATTCGCTATGGTCTATACGTTATAAGATAAAGTACTCTACCAACCAAATACGTTCGAATTAAAAGTCTCGATATTTTTTTGGCCTATTATTGATGAAATATGATGATTAATCCATTCAGTGCTGTCAAACAATTTATTTTTCCAATTGGAGGATTTTAACCAATGACTTATACCATGTTGTGCCTCAAACAAACTTGCGCTAAACCTCTGGAAATCCATTCAACTTACATTTAGCATCAGCATAAGTTAATAAAATATGTTCCATAAGTTTTTCACTGGTTACTGCTTGGTGAGAAATCATAGATTCAGGGTAAAGCGACGCCTGGTGAGGCGTCTACAAAGGCTTAGTAATGCAGACTGAATAGGAGGATGGACTGCAAAACTAACCGAGTGGACTCAGTGGAGTACTTCAATTCTCGCTTATCGTTCTCAAACTAGCTCGAGTTGTAAGTCTCCAGCATTACGAAGTACAGGTAGTGTAATACTTATGGAACATATCACTTATAAACTTATGCAAATATTTATATTAATTTTTAATAAATCTTAGTTATTAGTTTCATATTATGGAAAATATAAATCATCATTATAACTTTTCATCGGTGTAATATTTAAACAAAAATTGGATTGTTTCTGATGACGAAACAATTTCAAACATTCACCAGACGTAATTAACTTACAATTTGTTTTCAAATTTGGGGCTAAATCTAATTAATATAAAAACCTCAAGGTTTGTTACCTTTGAAATTATAAATTAGTAAAAAATAAAAATTGTAGGGCTCATTAAAAAAAGAATGCATTTAAGCTGAAACCAAAAACGAATTTGTCCAGCATCCCCTTGCGGCAGCGGCAACTCAATTTCTCAGAGAGATAGGCGTTGCAAAGAATAAATTTCAAATAAGCTCCCATTATTCCTATAGTTTTCTAATTTGGTGATAGTTAATGGCTTTGCCTCTATGTCATTCGCGAATAATTATATGCTGAAAGCAACGAGAACAAGAAATGCATTAGCACCAGTTTTGCTACCATTGGCGAACATATTTAGGGCCTGAGACCTACCTGGGCGACAATTGTGACGGTATACCGCGTGAATTTCATAGGATATGTTCCATAAGTTTGTCACTGGTTACAAACTGGAGCTTGTCGTGAAGTGAATGAGGTAGGTCATAGATTCGAGGTAAAGCGACGCCTGTTGAGGCGCTGTCAAAGGCTTAGTAATGCAGACTAAATAGGAAGATGGAAGTTCTACAAAATAGCGTGTAATCAATTCTCGCTTGTCGTTCTCGAACTAGCTCGTGCTGTAAGTCTCTTAGTAGCATTACGAAATATAGGAAGTGACATACTTATGGAACATATCTTATAAACTTATGTTATTATCTTTTAAACTTATGTTATTATCTTTTAAACTTATGTTATTATCTTTTAAACTTATGTTATTATCTTTTAAACTTATGTTATTATCTTTTAAACTTATGTTATTATCTTTTAAACTTATGTTATTATCTTTTAAACTTATGTTATTATCTTTTAAACTTATGTTATTATCTTTTAAACTTATGTTATTATCTTATACTGATATATAAATTGATCAACACAATATTTTTTTTGTAAAAACCAGAAGTGATATCTAGTTTATTAGGGAGAAGGTATAAATTCGCCATATTTCCAGCTTTAACTTCGGACAGTCAAAAATCCATATATATAAAATTATAATTTTCTAATTAACCGTGACGTTAAATTTAAATGTAACGCAACAGTTTACTTCATTAAAGTTATTTTAGTCAAGCTTAGTATTTAATATATACTTTATAGAAATGATGACTTTAAATTAATTAATATATTTTTAGCGTAAGCCCAACTTCAGCTTTCTAAGAAAAGTTTAAAGTCTAAAGCAAAATCTACAATACTTAAGATACGCTGCGCATTACGTTCCTGCAATGGCCCACTGGCGAGCTCATTGCGGGAGAGTGACGGAATGCGACACTTATTATGAACATGTTTACTAAATCAAAAAATAAATAAAGGTCAATGTTTATGCAGGCTTAGAAGCATTCATCAAGTATTTTTGAGAAATAGACGGCGATTACGTGTAAATTTCTTTAGAACGGCAAGTACCACGTGACGTATATTTAATCCTACTACTATCTAAGACCTAGCATGGGTATATAATAACCCTCTTTATTAATAAATAAGCTAATTTCCAAACACCAAGAAATTTGAGTAAAAAATTCTATAATTCTGAAGCCAATATAGTCCTAGTCAAACATGTGCGACCCCAGTCCTGACCCCGACTAGTTTTTTTCAGGAAAATCTTGACCTCGCTAGCTCTGAATTTGGTAACGATAGAGACGTATCCTTGTTGGTCTAAACCGTGTTTTGAATTGGTTTTAACAGCAATGCTATACGGTTGTCTCGCTACTGATAGTAGCCCAAGAAAATCTCAGGACATTCAATATAAAATTCATTCTCGACCCGTTTTTCTGACGAAATTGATATCTACTTTACAGTTGCGTAGAAGAATAAGCCGCGGGTTCTATAATCTTAGCTATAATATAAGAAACGACAGTTTTTAAAATGCCCCCTCCAATAATTCCCCATTACATAAACTTGCCCTGCGCCTCTATTAAAGCAAGGTTTGTGTTCATAATGGTTGGCAAACACTAGCAATCAGTCTGGGAATTACAACAATTCCTCTGGTCCAAAACCAGTTTCGTTTATGAATTGCTTGGACTAGTTTTTTAATTCAAAAAGTGGGGGTTACTGGTCCTCGGGACCAGTTCATTAATTGCAAGTCTATAGGAGAACAAAGGCTGGGACCAGTCCGGAAACCAGTTTATTATTTAAGACACTAGGGGGTCACTGGTCCCAAGGATTAGTTTAAAAAATATCTTTATTTCCCAGTCTGCTCGCAAGAAGCGATTTTTAAAATGGCGTTTCACCAGGTGCGCGCGCAGAAACGAGGGGGGAGGGAATGCCTTCCATCTCTGATTCCCCCCAGCTACATTTTTTGTAAAGGGGACTCTTTAAAAAGTCTCTTGGACAACAAATGGGTATTTTCAATAAAAATAAAATATAAAGTCCCATAATCAGGAATACATAGATTTTTTCTACTTGTAATCTTTACCTTGTCATTAAATGAGTCTTTCTGCTTGAACTAAAGGGGCGGAGCTATAAAGTATCCACGACGGACGTCTAGCTTAATGTATTTGAACTTAGAAAACAAGTGATTTTGACGTAGCTATCGACCTATCTGCGAAGACCCCCAAAGTAAACTAGTTATTTTTGCCTCCTGCCCTTTTTGCAGAATCGCAATTTGTAAAAAAAAATTGCGAAATCATTGCTAGAACTTGTTAAAAAATTTCGGTTAATTTTATATAATTTATAAAAATAGTTATAAAAAAACTGCCTTTATCGCGGAATATAGCACCTGAAGTGTCGGCGCCGCTAATTGGTTACTCGCATTACCACTGTTTTTATTAAAAAAAAAAAATTGGGTCACCTTTTGAAACTTTAAAAAACTATAAAAAATTAACGGGAATGTTTGGTTAAGTTTTATTGATAATTTCGATATTATTTTATAATTAAATAGATTAAAAAAGGGTTGTCTGACCTTTTAATTCTCAATTTAAGCCTGTCATGAACGTTCTATTATATACCCGTAACAATTTAGCTTTATGAATAACCCCTAATTAAGCATTGAAATATGAATGCATAAATAGTTTTCATACTAGGAGGCCTGGCTTTTGACTCCACCAGTCTCGTCTCGCGAAGCCTGGGCTCCTTGTGTTAATCGTATGAATAGACAGCTTTCAGATGGGATAGTAGTACGTCACAACCTCCCAAGTCTTACCGCTGTTCTGGTAGCCATATTGGGTGGTTTCAGCATCATTCCTGCTTTAAACCCACCAATATGGCTGCATAAATTATGTCCTCCTCCAACTGAAAGCTCTCTATTCTCCTAATCTTAAAACTATGTATTAGTTCCCGGTCCGAAAAGTCCAATAAGACTTAGAACTATTTGAAATTAGAAAACCTGCTTATCTAAAACCCTTGATAATATCTGGGAGAGAGATATATATGTAGGAGCTCTTTCCCTATTGGCGGCCCGGATGCCGCGGGGCAAAAAGTTCACGACGGTGCCGTATAATTTTCCCCCTCCAAAGTAAAAATTCAACTTCTCAAGACGAGGCCATATTGACGTCGACAACGCTGCTAAAGAAACATTCAAGTTTCTTCGTTCGTTTTCCGTGGAAAGGTTTTTGGCGGACTCTAGCCGCGCGTTTTAAACTAAAATACTCTCTCTCGTTTCTGGTACTTGGTACTGAGGCCTAACAATTCTGTACCGTCCTCCGTCTCCGTATTGTTCTCGAAAGCGTACGTCCGGCTAAGCACGGATAGATAATGTACCGTAAAGGGAACTACATCCTTCTGAAGGTCGAACCAACCAGAAGCTAGCAGTTATTACTTTAGTAGTGTATTGAGCCCGCGGGGTACGCTCTGTACGCCGCCTCGCCAAGTGGACTGTGCCCTACGCACACGTGTTGACTGTGGTTCAATTCAATCCCCCCCTGACGGCGTCCCGGGAAAGTTGTTGGACGGACTTCAACCTTCAGTCTGGTGATCATCTTTTGCCTTCGTGAACGCCGATAACAGAGTTTCTTAGCAGACGTCGAACGATTTTCCGTGAATTTCAAGCAGGAGACTGAACGTTTTAACGTTTTTTTATAAAAGAAAACTGCTGTGCTTGGATTTTGTTGGAATATATGGGTGCGCGTCATGAACTCTGGGATTTTCTCGAGTTAACGATGTAACGAGGATTAATAATTCTTATTTTATCTGGAACGTTTCTTACTATATCTGGTAAGTTGTTGGGGTTTTTGGTAACGTTGAACTAGGTTCTTAAGAAAACAGTAATTCTTTATAAGAGGCTTGGTTGTGTAGCTGAAGTGGTGGTGTTTTGTGGGTTTACGTTTTTCTTGTTGAAGTTTATAGGTAGAACAGGTTTTGAAGCGTTGCATTGCATCTTTCTTGGAACCAGAGGTGGTTGGTGGTTGGTATAGTCGAGGGAGTTGACTTAACTAAAATAGTGCAAAATAAATAATTATAAAGTTGAAAAACAATTCAGAAAGAGATATATTAAAGTGTTGTTAATTATTAAGTAGAACAGTTCTAAATTACGTAAATAAAGTTTAAATATGATAATTAAACTTACCCAAAGTTATTTTTTTAATTATAATTATTATTTATAAGGGTTTTTTAACATAAATTGTAGCGATGAATTAGGCCTACCGATTTGTAATTAATCGTATTTTACCGATGAATTACAAAACTGTAATTAAAATTTTAAGTTACCATAAAAAATAGACAAACCGGTAACTTAATTAATTTTCCCGAAAATTTTAAACAGTAATTAACCCATACGAATTTAAAAATTACGGTAATTTATCGCCTAAACACACCTATATAGTGTTTGAGCAACGTGGAAGGAGCGACCTTAATCACGCCAAACCTACAATTATATAGTCTCTTAGCAGCTTAGAAGGACCCAAAACAAGTTTTCTTCAAGAAACACTTTAGTGTGCGTCTTGTAACTAAATATGTTGTGATAACGTGTTTATCACCTATAATTAAACACACCTATATAGTGTTTGAGCAGCGTGGTAGGAACGACTTTAATCACGATGAACCTTCAAATATATAGTCTCTTAGCAGCTTAGAAGGACCAAAAACAAGCTTTCTACAAGAAACACTTAATTACGCGTCTTGAAACTAAATATGTTGTGAAAACGTGTTTATGTTTTTCATTACGATCACGTGCAATCAGCGCGTTTGTCAAACGCAATATCTGTATTTAACATCGCGAATACATGAAGAGAGCTTGCGATAAACATTAAGGCATGCTTTTAAGGAAGTAGACGGATTGACGTGGCAAAAAAATTAATCTTTATTGAAAACAAAATAAACAAATACTAGGCCTACATCGCGCTTATATGATAGAACTTTATCTTAGTATAAAAACAAGTACCTTTTATATTATACAAAACTATACCTGTATTTCCTCGACGACTTAAATGTGATGTGTTTTCGCAAGGTTTTAGGTTTTAATGATAGAGAGGAAAAAATGTGTTTTTGTATGTACAAAGGTATCTCGTGAACACGTGAAATTTTAGTAAAAAAATAATAATACAAAAATTCTATAACATTAAGAAAGAACTTTCCGAGGGGCTGTTCACTCAGTGAGGAAAAAGCGTGTTTTGTACGAAGGTATCTCGTGAACACGTGAAAATTTTAGTAAAATAATAATACAAAAATTTTACAACTTTTTAAGTAAGAAATTTCACTCAGTGTAATCGGTTGTACCTTTGACTGTACTAAATTGATTACGCGTCATCTTTATAAGCTCTGCCCTTGACAGTGCTAAAATTATTACACGTATTCTGTAATTGGTGTACACTGAATGTGAAAGTGATTAGCCCTTCGTAAATTTCATAACTGATAGTGAGATAATTTCGGAATAATGATATTAATTTAAAACTACTATTGGGCTTCCCTGAATTTCTTCTTTTAATGGCATAAATTCATACCTACAGTTTTACGGAACTGGGAACAGGGAACAGGGAAGTTGCCTATCTATTAAATTTAATAAACTTTGGAACCGCCCCTTGGAAATATCTACATGATGTTATTGATTAAGAAACAAAAGTATTTTGTTTAAACTTTCAAATTCAGTTTATTAAATCGGAGGTTAATAATAATAAAGCTAAAATGTTACAAATCTAGAATACATGGTTTTCAGACTAGCATACCATTTACACCAGAAGGCCAGGCTACTCGGTACTAACTCCACTTTGTCTGCCAAGTAGCCTGACCTCCAGGTGTAAATTGTGTCAATCCTCCTAGTCTGAAAACAGTGTACAAGACGTTAATGGTTCTAAGTTAATTGTGCAACGCAACCAAAACACTTCTTAACAACCTTCCCCTGGTGTTACTGATATGAACCATGCAGTTTGGTCAAATTCGGATATTAAGGAATTCTGATTGCACATAAAAACAAACAATCTCCATTTTCTCAGTTGCTAGTATGAGGACAAGTGTTGCCTGCCACTCATTGCAAGTGCAATTCAACCACTATCTACAACATACTGAGAAAATCTTGTGGAATTTAGTTCGATTCAGTTCCAAACCTGCATAAGATGCTCTTGCAAAATACTACCAACCAGGAATGAAGCGCGGTTAAAATTAAGAAAACGGTTTGAGGAAATTTGAAATTTCTCTAGCCTCTTTTGCACACAATACTAAATTAATTTCATGTTTTAATTAAATAAATCCATACTTAAAATACGTATAGTTTAAAAATTAACTAGTATTTCAATAAGTTTCAACTCCAATTTTAATTAACGATTAAAAAAATTACAAATATTTAGAAAGCAAAAATCCAGGTGTTAATAGACATCTTTAGTTAAACTAAGGCGTCGAGAAAATCCTTTTAAATATATTTAACTCCATATATATACAGGCGGGTTTTTTAAACTTAAGAATCTTTAATAAAAACAACCAGCCTCTAGAATTTCTTCACATTCCGAAAATTGAGACGACTGAACGTCGAGCGTAGGTCGAGATTTGAACTCCCAAAAAAAAAAAAAGAATTGTAACTCAACTTAATTGTTTGTTTTTTGAGTACACGTACTATACATTTTATACAGTTATTTTTTTATTAGATTAAAAATTGTATCTAAATATAATCTAAATCGATATACTTATATATACAGGGTCGTTTGTTTAGTACATACAATTTTGGCCTCTCTAGATTTCAGCAATTAAATTCTGGTTTTCTTTTTCTATATAACTTACAAAATCTTGTCTGGAGAAAAATATTCTTTCCACAAGGCGTTTTGGCTTTAGCTTTTCTAGTCGAGCGTAGGTTCGACATGGCGACGTTATTTTTTTTTTTTTTCAAGAATCCTAAAATGGCGTCGCGCCCTGCTTCGTGCCGTGTGGGTCGCCTTTAGAGTTTAGAGTTTGGACCCCATATGTATATATATAAATGTTTTTATAAAGTTCACGTGCAAGTATAGAGAAGATATTATATTTCAAATTTCTGATCTGTTTTGGACCCCGTAATGAATTGTTATAAATTTTGGAAATCACGAAATCTGATTTTTCGATACTTATTTGCAGCTAGTAGAGAAGATATTTGAAAATGTCTGATCTGTTTTGGACACCGTAATGAATTGTTTTGAATCTGATTTTCTATATCTGATTGAACTTGTTTGCAGCAAGTAGAGAAGATGTTTGAAAATGTCTGATCTGTTTTGGACACCGTAATGAATTGTTTTGAATCTGATTTTCTATATCTGATTGAACTTGTTTGCAGCAAGTAGAGAAGATGTTTGAAAATGTCTGATCTGTTTTGGACACCGTAATGAATTGTTTTGAATCTGATTTTCTATATCTGATTGAACTTGTTTGCAGCAAGTAGAGAAGATGTTTGAAAATGTCTGATCTGTTTTGGACACCGTAATGAATTGTTTTGAATCTGATTTTCTATATCTGATTGAACTTGTTTGCAGCAAGTAGAGAAGATGTTTGAAAATGTCTGATCTGTTTTGGACACCGTAATGAATTGTTTTGAATCTGATTTTCTATATCTGATTGAACTTGTTTGCAACAAGAAGAGAAGATATTTGAAAATGTCTGATCTGTTTTGGACACCGTAATGAATTGTTTTGAATCTGATTTTCTATATCTGATTGAACTTGTTTGCAGCAAGTAGAGTAGAGAAGATGTTTGAAAATGTCTGATCTGTTTTGGACACCGTAATGAATTGTTTTGAATCTGATTTTTCGGTATCGGATTGAACTTATTTGCAGCTGATTTTCAACTGGTTACAAGGGGCAAGTCAGTTAGCTTAATCGGTGTACACGACTGTACCTTTGACCGTGCTTAAAAGATTAAGCGTAAGCCTGCCTTTGACAATGCTAAAATGGTTGTCTGTAATCTGTAGTCGGTGTGCAGGAACTCTATGAGTGGTTAGCCCCTCGACTTGTTATGTCAGAACTATTAGAAAAGTACAAAGTTTATTATTATTTTTTTTTTCATTTTGAGTCTAATATAACTGTAGACAGAGTATAAATTTTCAAATTACGGGGGCTTTAACAAATGAAAGTGTAATATGTCACGTGATTAGTGTAACCAATAAGAAAAGCTTTCTCCAATTGGTCAGAGGGTTCTTTTAAATTATGAACGAAATTTAAGAAAACTATTTTAATTCATCAAAATTAATGTTTATAAATCTTCTAATAAATAAAATCCATATTAAAATGGTGCGATTTATAATTTCACCTTTCGGTTTGTTATTTCATAAGCTATTTTGAAACACTGACTAATATGCATAAAAAAACATTAAACTGAAGTACAACGGTGGATTTAACACCTTTTCTTTTATCAAGTGTGAATAATGCTCAAAAATAGAAATTGCAAGCTGCTCTGACAGTAACCGTTACAATCGTGTACTTAACAAGTTGACGTGGCCGTTGGAAACGCTATAGATTACGATAACTTAATAATATCTACACACTTTTAATGCATCTCAGGTTTGGAACTGAATGATCTGAATCGAACAGAACTACGAGCCTTTCAGTCTGTGGTAGATAACGGTTGAATTGCAGTCACTAAACGACTGGCAACACGTGTCTCCGTACTCACAAACGTATAGATTAAAATATAGTTCCTTGTAGATTAGATAAGGTTATAGAAAGGTTAGTTAAATTTATGACGTCAATAACTAGGCTTTGTTCGCTCTGAATACTACATACAGGGTAATTCTGATAAGTATAGCATTAAATAAGGGAGATGTTCTTTGGGCGAGTTTGAGTCGAAAATGTTCTTTGAGATTTTTGCCGTCCCGGTCACTGTTTTCGAGTTATGATTTGAATAGTGTGTTTTAGGGATGACCCTTTAAATCTAATTAAGAATCTTAAACACAATGCTAATTTAACAAAGGGGTCATCGTTAAAACACTTCAATCATAACTCGAGAACTGTGGCCCGGACGGCAAAATGTCATAGAAATTTTCGACTCAAAATTGCGCCCTTGGGCCTTTCAAAAACACCCTGTATATCATGGTACCTAGTTTAATTGGTTTCACTAGCCATGGTTACGCATCAAAATAAAACACGGGGAATACCTGGTGGCAAGCAATATCAGCTAAATTTGACTTTGAAATTGTGGTTCGTGGACCCCCTGGACTTTATCATCACTGGTGGCTTAGCGATCTGAAAGACGTATAGTACATTGCATATGTACTTTACACAGTCTCCTCTAACAACGTGGGGGCATAGTGGGGGCGATATGGTAGTCTTTTAACTTACCAGTTCCAGCGGCGGTACTTCAACCTTGGGGGAAACGACTTGAGGTCTTTTTTCCATCTTCAGACCTTCTCTCCCCCACCCGTCATATGGGCCTCTTTTTTTTTCTCTATGAAATCTTAAGAGTTCTCGTCCAAGGAACAGAACTCGAGCTAAGATTCTTTCTAAACTTCTCAGTATTACAGTTTCTGCACTGTTATAAGACCTGAATACAAAAATAAATTAAATAGAATGAATTTATTTATTTATAAAGAAGATATTTAAATGTTATGCATGGCAAGGCTTTCATATTTACTGGAATAATTATACATGTATAAACTGAAGAAATTTATTGTCTGTTTTGCATAATAATACCATGAATTAAGTCATATATCAATGAAGAACTATGTAGTAATTTTCAAAGACTTGACAATGTCGTCGCCGTAGTTTCTATACTACATCTTTAAAGACCGACTTCCAGTGAACTGAAAACCGAGCATCGAGCGACTATGCCGATTTTCGAATCCCCGCTGTGGTAAAAGTTGGAAGGGTTCTAGCTAACTGAAAGCCGTGTAATTTGGTTCTATAGAACTGAGGATACACAATAAAGAATTTGCTTCAGAAGAAAGGAAAAAATTCAGGAGGAAATTTTTTAAATAATATTATTCATCTTCAGTTCGCTAAAACCACATAGCACGGCTTTCAGTTAGTTGCAACCCTTCCAACTATGGCCCCAGCGGGGATTCGAGTCTCCCTATTGTTAAGCTCCATGCTCGGTTTTTAGTGGGCTAGAGCCCTCTTCCTGGAAGTCGGCCTTAAACTAACTACTGAATAAAGGAATACTTTAGGATAGGATTTTTCTTTCATAATTGAAAGAGGGTATAAAATAATGAATATATCAATTAGAACCATGTTTCTATGTACAATATTAATGAAGCTACGAGCAATTAAGTTTCCGTAATGGACCCTACACGTTAGGCTTTCCCGCGAAGCACTGGGGAGTACCCCTATTGGTCGACTAGTACCACCTGACGGATTCTTCCAATAGGGATAGTGCCTAAAGTGTAGAGTCCACTACGGAAACTTAATTCCATGTATTTCCTTCAATATTGTAGATAGAAACATGGTTCCAATTGATATATTCATTATTTAATTATAAGCTCCTTATATTGATAAATAAAAATTGATAGGCTGAGTTCTGATTAGTATGTTTAAAGGATGACCCCTTAATTAAATTAGCATTGTATTTCAGTTTCTTAATTAAATAAATCCGTAAAACACTCCAGCTGTAACTTGTAAATAACAAAGCACATTTTACACCCAAAATGGCCTTCAGAACCCACTATATTTTGGCCCATACCATAATTTTTGGAACACTATAAACCATATAGTCTTTAGTAGAGGTTTGGTTTCGCTTAATAGACCAATCATGCGTGTCTTTGCACAAAACTAGATAATATAAATTATCTATAAATAGTTTGGAAATTGAAAACATCTTTACATTTAACTTTGGAAACCTAAGCCTGTTGATTTTGTACAAAAATCATGAGAACTTCATTGTAGGCCTACAAGTTGAATTTCCTCGACCATCTGGCTCGTTTCTACGAGGGTTGCAATATCTCTCATTGAACAGATACGTTGACCAATATGTGGTTTAAAAGCTCAGCAAAACGATCAATCATCGAATGCGTTATTAAATAGTATAACTACTTATTAAGATTTTGAAGATAATATTCAATATTTTATTTCATAAACTAGATTGTTGGGAAGCATGCAAGTGCGTGGAAACGTTTGATGTGTCTACTTTGATTTTTACTACGTAATTATTCTGTGATTTTTTTTTCGAAAAATTATTCACAGAGTTCATATAAATAATGAAAACGGGAGGGGTCTGAAAAAATCAGGAAAATTGATTTAGAGTATTTTTTTGGAAAGTCATGATTGTGTTGAAATATCAGGGAATTATTAAGGGAAAATCATGATTATGTTGAAATATCAGGGGAATTATTATGGGAAAATCGTAGTTATTTGGAAATATCAGGGTAATTATTATTGGAAAATCGTAGTTATTTGGAAATATCAGGGTAATTATTATTGGAAAATCGTAGTTATTTGGAAATATCAGGGTAATTATTATTGGAAAATCGTAGTTATTTGGAAATATCAGGGTAATTATTATTGGAAAATCGTAGTTATTTGGAAATATCAGGGTAATTATTATTGGAAAATCGTAGTTATTTGGAAATATCAGGGTAATTATTATTGGAAAATCGTAGTTATTTGGAAATATCAGGGTAATTATTATTGGAAAATCGTAGTTATTTGGAAATATCAGGGTAATTATTATTGGAAAATCGTAGTTATTTGGAAATATCAGAGTAATTATTATTGGAAAATCGTAGTTATTTGGAAATATCAGGGTAATTATTATTGGAAAATCGTAGTTATTTGGAAATATCAGGGGAATTATTATGGGAAAATCGTAGTTATTTGGACATATCAGGGGAATTATTATGGGAAAATCATAATTATGTTGAAATATCAGGAGAATTATTATGGGAAAATCATAATTATGTTGAAATATCAGGAGAATTATTATGGGAAAATCATAATTATGTTGAAATATCAGGGAAATTATTATGGGAAAATCATTATGTTGAAATGTCAGGGGAATTATTATGGGAAAATCATTATGTTGAAATGTCAGGGGAATTATAAGAGAAACTCATAGTTACTTTCAAATCATTTAATTATGTTGAAATATTGGGAAATTATTATGGAAATGAAACATCAGGGGAATTATTAGGAAAAATTATAATTATGTTGAATTATTTTGGTAAAATTCAAAAAACTTTAGCAGAATTCATAACTGAATTTGTAGTACGGAAAAATGGATATAATGGTACATTTCTTGAGCACTTGAAGTCTGTTGAGAGCTCTGCTATTTTCGATTATAAAGATTTGACCTTCAACGTAAAATGATACTCCTTGAAAGTGCTATTTAAAACCTAGTGAATTTATTTTTTTTTCTTTTAAAAATTTTGAATGAACTTTGTATGCAAATTTGAAATTGACCGTTATTTGCAACACGACCCATTATAGATAAAAATCAAAATATGTTTAGCATAATGCAAGAATATTTCGTTGAAAGTAAAAAAAAATTATTTTGTTAATCTTTATCAAAAACAATGTTGCTGAATTTATGCTTTCAATTTAGTGGAAAAATACATTAAACAACTTAATTGAATGTAATTGAAACTATTTTGAAACTAAATTATACGTTTTACTTCGTCTTTAACTTCTCGGAAACAATTTTTAGATAAGTGTTAGCGATAAAGTTAAGCCTTGGCAACTTGGAAAGGCACGAGTATTATTTCAAGTGTTTTGAAAACTAAATTCTAATCTTCGCACTTTGATACTGTCCCGAAACATACTTTCGAAGCTCGATCGTTTCACCAAACTAATTAAAACCAAGGAATTGAAACTTTGCTCATGTTCTTAACGAATATTTGGATTACCTCTCATCTGCTGTGATTATTCGCGATTAAATGGCCTCAAATCTAATCGAAAACAAAAAGCAATGAGCAAATTCGTTACTAGAATGAAAATATTAAAATTGCAAAAATTGCTGTGCAATTGAAATTCTAAAAGGATAGCAGCGATAAGGTGAATAAATTTTGGCCCGTTTTTATATTTCTAAAGACAATGAATGTTTATTTTCAGTTTTAGATTGATATAAAATTACTGAGCACCATGCAATAACAAATCTTTCACATAGTTTTATTATTATATATTATTTATAACACTTATTTATTTTATAAGAGAAATGTTATCTATAACACTTTATTTTTTAGAAGAGCAATTTTATATATAACACGTTATTTATTTTTGAAGAGCAATTTTATATATAACACGTTATTTATTTTAGAAGAGCAATGTTAGGTTATTTAAGAATCTATATGATATAAAATCAGAGCTACATTTTCTCGCCTTTTAGCACAGACTTTAGCACGCCAGTAATGTTTATATAGCAATTAAACCTTCACAACTTTGAGTGGGTTTGTTTCTATTCCTTACACTATAGTTTCCCTTAAAGAGAGGGTGAAACGGATAGTGAAGTGATTTTTATAGTGATTATTCTGCTAATTCTAAGACCAATATGCATAGTGAAACATCCAGAAAATACTTTCAAATTATTTTAAATTTCGAATTAATAGGTTTATAACCACACGCAGATAAAAATTGCGAGCGATGTGACAATCGTGGCTGGAGATATAGATTAGAGCGTGCCACATATTTTGATAACGAGAATTCTCGGCGTTACACGATAGATCGGAGGGGTGCTTTCATCCTCACTTTAAAAACAGTACATTATCTTGAGAACGACAACGGCTCAAATTTCAAAAATTTGAGATCGTCGGGTCACATATATTTTTATTTTATTTTTTTTAGTTGTGATACCATTTTACTTGCTTAACTAAATAATCAGGTTACGCAAGGCGTTAAAGGGTACTTACACGAGCAAAAATAAAATATTTATATGGCAAATATATATATTTGGGAACATTATACGATGAAATGACCTAATTCAATTAATTTTGTTATTGGAAAATAAGATATTGAAAATAAAAAAGGTTAGGCCTAATATAAGTGGAGCTATAGAAGCCTAGGGATTTCGCCTTCCGTCTGGAATTGAAGTTAATACATTTACGTTACTAGGTAGTCTCAGTTATTTAGGTGCATTATTATTTGAACTGCTCTGTAAGAATTTCAAACTTGTAGCTTTGAAAATTTGAAGAATTTCGTAAATCACGTGACGACTTAAATCGACATTCAATACTTATTTCGGAGATAGACAGAGCTATTCTCAAAATCCACATAGGGAAGTAGAAATTCATCATTGTAATTTGAATCAAATTATACCGTTGTGAATCATTTCCATTAGAATTCGACACCAATGTGATGTCATCATCCAGTCGAAACGACAGGCTGGGCGCCCGTTAGTTTACAAAATATTATTCGATTTTCCAATTAAAAGTTAGTTTGACAAAACTATCATATTTTCAAGTAGTTAAAACTACCCTAATCGTTAAGTCAATATTAAATACTACAATTCTTTAAATAATATTATGTTTATAATAACATGCAACAACTTCAACGTTTTTCAGTTTTTTTGCAGCCCAATGTCACCTTCTGCCATAATAATTGTACATACGTTGACAAAACGTATGCAACAACTAAAGAATACAACGTTTTACTGTTGTTTTGCAGCCCAATATCATCTTCTGCAATTTAGTTTCCGAAATATATTAGTTGGTTTGTCAGAAACTTATTAATTTCATTAAAATCTCTCGTTTTGAACTATTGAAAACTATCAAAGTACTGCACTCGAAATTAAACTCTACAACTCCTTTAAAAAGGCGTACGTAACAAGAACTACAACCACGTTTTAGGGTAGTTTTGCAGCCCGGTGTCATCCTAAGTTCATGATATATCAAGAAGAACCGGTTTCACCTAAACCCAGTATACTTTTCACTGTATTATTGTCAACACTTCGGGACTTGCGCGTGTTACGAGAAAAGGAATGAGATAAGTAATTATTGCGTAACGACGAAGGTGTTAGAGCGAAGCTAATATCTTTCGAACAAAAATGAAAAGAAACAAAAGTTGCGGAGCGTTACGCACGTATGATTCCGTTATATTATTCCAGGCATCGCGTCATCATAATAGCAACCCCATTACATCATGTACTGTACTATAGCGTAACAGTAGATCTCTTTTAATAAATTCCATCACGCAATCGTATGCAAATCTTAAGCTTTTAAATCAGATAAATTATTAAGGAAAATGAGGGAAATTTATGTACGTGAATTCCGTTAAGATTTCTAATATTTTAGATTTTATAAATGCTGCAAAAAGATTTATGAGAAGTATTCTTTGAATCTTTAGCTTTGGATGTTTTACATAAATTCTGTCCGAGCTGGTATTGCGCTTCTCTTTCGTACGATGATTCGTTGCAAGTTGCAATAGCATTTTTTGCAGTAGAGGTCTCTTGTCGAGCTGATACAATAAGTTCATAAGATGTATTCTATAAGTTTGTCACTGGTTACAAACTGGAGCTTGTCATGAAGTGACGTAGGTGATTCTAGTAGTAAAGGTTCACCGGGTGAGGCGCTGTCAAAGGCTTAGTAATGCACACTGGAAGATGTAAGTCCAGCAAAATTAACAAAGTTTGCCATATTGACATCTTCCATTGCTAAGATAAATGGATTATGGAGGGATGATTTTAATCAACGAAGCTAACCATTTTTGGACATGAGTCCAAATTATCTTGGACCATAACTAGTAAAAGTTGCCGTAAAAAAAACATATTAGTGCATTGGATAAAATGGACGTTGTGCTTGATAAATTTAGAACATATAGTCTAAGCCAACTTTCTTTAGTTATTGTTTACCTACATTCTGTAATCTGTTTCTAATTCTGAATCTTAGCTCTAACTTTAATTTCTAGTCATGCTTATAGGGGGCCTTTTTAATAATTATTAGCGATCTCCCACGTAACTCAGCTGGAGTTCAATTCAAGATGTTAAAAACTGAGGAGGAAGTGAAGTAGGAGATAAATTGAGAAATTACACAAGGAATCAATTAAGATATTAAGATGTATATACAACGCTTAGCAAATTATATTGCATGAAATCAGTAGCGGTCAATCAACTGTTTGAAAGAAAAGTCTATTTGACAGTTCTCAAAGCTTAAAGAATTTCACATCGCCAAGTGTTAGACGTAATTTACATTTTGCTAAACCCTTTTAATATTTCATTGGAATGGTTTGATTAGTGATAAACATCATGTGGAAGGTTTGAAGCAATGCGAAAGAAAACTAACAATATCACGTTACCGAACTAATGCAAGTTTTATGTTACCAGCACAGTCTGTGCCAGTTTGTTGCAACTTAACCGCTCTTCGTCAAATTAGCGAAATAAAAATATGTCTCTAGTTGAAAGAGAAGACGGGTTGGTTACTTTCTAGACATCACAGGGGATGTAAACTCAATAAAAAAAAATTGATAATGATGGATAGACAGTGATTATATTCATGCTGTCATAAGTTCATAAGATATGTTCAATAAGTTTTTCACTGGTTACAAACTGGAGCTTGTTATGAAGTGACGTAGGTTAAACGTCATAGATTCTCGTAAAGCGACGCCTGGTGAGGCGCTGTCAAAGGCTTAGGTTCATAATTGTACACAGTGAATGCACCTGACGTAGGTTAAACGTCATAGATTCTCGTAAAGCGACGTCTGGTGAGGCGCTGTCAAAGGCTTAGGTTCATAATTGTACACAGTGAATGCACCTAACGTAGGTTAACGTCATGGATTCTCGTAAAGCGACGTCTGGTGAGGCGCTGTCAAAGGCTTAGGTTCATAATTGTACACAGTGAATGCACCTGACGTAGGTTAAACGTCATAGATTCTCCTAAAGCGACGTCTGGTGAGGCGCTGGCAAAGGCTTAGGTTCAGAATGATACACAGTGAATCCACCTACATCTCCTATTCCTCGTACTCCTTGGGTTTTAAACCAAGGAGTGGCGCAATGCTTTTGTAAATTGGTACGCGCTCCGATGGTGCAGCCTGAGGGGTAAGTAAGGACGTGTGAGATTCTTTGCGTTGGTTTCCTGTGTGGTAAACTGCGTTTATATCCCGCCTCCTAAAGTCAAGAAACAAAGACAAGAAATTTTCGTCGACTACTAAACCTCAAACACGTTGCTAAAATTACTACTAATTATATTATTTTTTTTCTCTTTCTTTAAGCATAACTGAAAGGGTATTATTATTTATGTTATTATAATCCCTTAGCTTTTGTTAATGGAACAACAAATCACTAGTTTCATTGCATATTTATACACAGGGGTGTGCTAATAGTAATACAGGTTTTTGACTTCGGCTCGAATACGATTTCAATAGTAGTTTTTAATAGAAAGCCGATTAAAATGACAAAGTTCACTTAATACTTGAAATGTTTACAAAATATTTTCAGAATGAACTATTTCCTTTGAAATAATTTATTAATTCATTAATCTTTGTGTTTTTTCACGAATTTTAATAGAAACACGATTAAATTCACAAATAATTATTTTTTAAATTCAAAATATTTTCAGAATAAATTATTTCTTATCAAGTAATTTATTATTCTTATTATCTCTAACGTTTTTTACACGAATTTTAATAAAAAAAACTGATAAAAGTTACTAAGTTAACTTAATAAGCAAAAAAATTTGAAATACAAAATAATTTCAGAATAAATCATTTCTTATCAAATATTTTATTAATTTGTGAATTTTTTTCACGAATTTTAATAATAACCAGATTAAAATGACTCAAAACAATTTGAAATACAAAATATTTTCAGAATAAATTATTTATTATCAAATATTTTATTAATTCGTGAATCTTTTATTTTTTTCTGAAGTCAATATTTGAATTTACTTCAAATAATTAAATGAAGTTTTTTTTTCTATTATTAGAACATTGGAGAAATAGCCGGTTTCTAATATTTCAAATTCGATACCCTGGTTTCGTTAATCGATTCGAAACAGGCAGATTATTATAATCGTGTTCTTCTCAGCTAAGACTGTATCGTCAAACGCAAGCTGGACTAAATATTTATATTTATATTTATTGTTTTTCATTGTTTGTTTATTAAACAATTGTTAATTTAACACCTGGTACACGCACTATATTGCAAAAATTATCATACATATTTAACATCAAGACAAATTTTATGCAAATTTAAACACGTCTAGTTACTGTAATTAAAATGATAATCGAAGCCAATAAACTGATTATTTATCAGTACCTCGTCGTTAACGCATGAATATGCAGGGTGTTTCCGATAATTCTTCCATAAATTAAGGGTTATGTTCTTTGAGCGATTTTGAGTCTAAAACTTTCTTTGGACGATTTTGAGTTTTAAACGTTCTTTGGACGATTTTGAGTTTAAAACGTTCTTTGGACGATTTTGAGTTTAAAACGTTCTTTGGACGATTTTGAGTTTAAAACGTTCTTTGGGCGGTTTTGAGTTTAAAACGTTCTTTGGGCGATTTTGAGTCTAAAATCTTCTTCGGGCGATTTTGACTCCAAAACGTTCTTTGGGCGATTTTGAGTCTAAAATCTTCTTCGGGCGATTTTGACTCCAAAACGTTCTTTGGGCGATTTTGAGTCTAAAATCTTCTTCGGGTGATTTTGACTCCAAAACATTCTTTGGGCGATTTTGAGTCCAAAACGTTCTTTGGGCGAATTTGAGTCCAAAATGTTCTATGACATTTTGCCGTTTCAAGTTGAGATTGGAGTATTTTACGTATGATCCCTTACATTTATTTGAGAAACTGAAAAGACAGTGATTTGTAATATAATTAAGGGGAAATCCATAAAACACTCAAATCATAACTAGAAAACAGTGTCCCTTGGCCCAAAATATCATCTCATAGATGTCACATTTTCGACTCAAAATCGAGTAAAGAACATCCCCTTAATTTTTACCAGACTTATCAGCAACACCCTGTATACACATAGACACGGTTAAAGCGGGCCTAATTTATACGCAAAGCGTTGCATACATTAAGTTTACTTGTTGTAATTTTACGTGGATTTAAACCTTGGCTGTCGTCTTAAGAACATTAATGTGCTTATGATACATAGCGTGCAGTAAAGACTCTTTTCTTCTTTCCTTTTTCCCCCTTCTTTGTCGATTTCAAGGCATTTGCTTTAAAGAACCTCGTGTTTATTCTCGGGTTATTTTTTTCTTCTAATCCGTATAAAATTACTAGTCTGGCCGGTATAAGTGTAGAAAGCTTGATAAACCCGTTTCGTTCCTAAAAGGAAAACTAATATTACCTTCTATGTCTTCCTTCTTCGCTAAAGGCGAATTCACACGTTAGTGCAATGATCTTAGAAATAAATATTTAATGTTTTCGTATAGGCCTAGGCACTGAAATCGACTAATTTGGTTGGTAACGTATCTATAAAAGTAAAAGCGAATGTCTTGAAACAGACATTCATTGCGAATGTTGTAGGGATATGATGTACACTGTTCCAATAATTGTTATTATCCGCTTATGATTAAAGTAAAAGGCCTTACTGACTGATTTACTGACTTACTGTTTCATCAACACCCAGACTAAACTGATTTTCACATGAAGCTGATATTTTGCTGAAACGTTTCACTTGAAAGGAAAGTCAAGTGGTTTTATCGATTCTTCTACTAATCATAAGACCAATCTGTACAGTGAAACATTTAAGAAATACCTCAGAATGATTTAAAATTCAAATTAGTATGAGATTTGATCGATAATTTAAAATTACCACCTCCGACCAATCGCGTAACGCCCTGCCTTCTTGTTAACAGAATGTTTTTATTTGGCAGATTGGCACGCTCTATATCTCGCGCCACGATTGCCACATCGCGCGTGATTTTTATCAAATCTCGTGCCAAATCTGATTTGACATTGAGCCTGCCTTGGGAATTTTGTTAACAAGAAGGCGATTGGTCGGGGGTACTTCCTTAAAATTACCCATGAAATTTCAAACTAATTGTAATTTTTAATTCATTCGGTATTACTTCTTGGATGTTTCACTATGCAGATAGGTCTTATAACTAATAAAATAATCAATTAAAAAATCATTTGATTTACCTTTTCACCATCCCTTTAAAGGGTAATTAAAAAACCCGTACAATTGCCAGTGTTAATTAGGATTAGGTTTTTATATTCTACAAATTAAAAATTAGAATTATTTCTCGTATGGATAAATGTGAATTCCCTTGAATGTTTGTTAGGAAACCAATAATACGTTTATGGATATAAAAGCGTTTTGTCGCGGTGTTCATTGTGGTATTTGCCCTGTGGTGGAAATATCTCAAAATATACCAAACAAGGGGTCGCATGCCTCTCTTAAAATAATATTCAGGTAATAATAATAGCCTGTGATTACTATAAATACTCTCATACAAATAATTATTTGTGCAGCATTCTTTAGCTTATGCGATAACTTTCCTCTTAAGAACAAAGAACAGCTTGGCAGACAGACAGACAGACATTAAGATCTTTTATAAGAGCTTCGTGATTTCTCTGACAGCTTAAAAAAACTGGATAACCAGAAAATTGTTGATACGACTTGGGGTGACCGCTGAACAGCTCCATTGGCATATCGCGAGCAAGAAAGAAAACAGATATGGGAGTTTTGAAGAACATTTATTAGAGACTAGTAGCAAAGGCACTCGGCGTTGCAGTTCAGGGCATTTTTGTTTGGTATAATGCCGCCATTTTTAAAGATGACGGTAAATCGAGCCAAAAATACATAGAGGCCGTCTATAGGGTATAGGGAACCAGTGTTCTAAGTATTACCATAGCGTAATCGGTTGAAATTCACGAACTTTATTACATAAAGAAGTTTATTTTTGTTTCATTTCTGGCCGCCATATTTCAAGATGGCGTCAAATTGGAAAAATCGTTCTTAGTGCGTGCCTACTACTTAAGAGTAACGTCCCTTTTCAGCTGTTTATGTAAAACGGTTTGGACTGGGCGTTGATTATCAGCTGGTCAATCAGGTCTTTGACTTATAGAGATATGGAGTAAGTCACCCCTTAAAATCGTGGGACGTGAACGCGAACGTTTAGACCTATTACCCCGATTGCACGAACTTCGAGCCTCATCGAAGAAAATAGAAAGCAAGGTTTAACTCGACCAAAACATTACTTCGGACGCTTTGAAGGAAATTGTAGAAAACATTCGACCCGGGGCCTTGACATAAGGCTAATCGTCTCACGTACGGTTTCCATGTGTTAAAGTTATAGACAATTCCATTTATTACATGCAGTGAATTCGTCACACAGGTGGGAGGCTATTCCTTCTCGCCCAAGAGGCAACTCCAGTCGGAGACTGAGGTCACCACACGCGAGACGCTATAGCTAATTCGCACTGCCTCTAGCGGTGATCCTTGGCATGAGGCCACGTGTTTGCTTCTCTGTTAGAACTAATGAAATGGTCTATTGTACAACGAATGATTTACTTACGAAGTTTTAACACGAACGTGTCAGACTAATTCTTTTAGAGGTGGTTGAAAAACTTGAAATAATTTTTGGATGCAACTACCCCTTTAATTCTCCACAATATTCTGTATTTTATCAAGGCTGATTTACCAAAGTATTGAAATTTCTATGGTATATAGAAAATGAGGCCCCCGATCTCTTTCCTTCTCGCATTTGTGAAGCGAGTTAAGATTAAAGTAAGCCATAGAAATAACCCTCGGAAATAACTTGGGTATAATTTCTTATATCTAATTTCTTTACGGCCATTCAAGTGTTGTCTTACACGAACAAACACGCAAAGCTGGGAGTGTCATGGGAAGTGCAACCAAATTTGATATGGGAGAGGTCCTACATAGTCTAACACCTTAATCCTTCAATGAAGATACAAAGGAACTGTCATAAAACTATGTATTCGCTATTCTCATTTTCACCTCGAAAAGACATTTTTTCGAAGGTTTTTGATTACCAACTAGTATTTTTTTTTCTTGGAATATTTTTAAAACTTTTACTAAAACCGTGAAACATCTCATACGGTCACTCGAAAGTATACTTTATTTAGTACTGTTAGCAAGCCAGGCGTTGTCTGTCAGAACATCTACTTGTATGGACTTGCTTTACTGCTAAGGGCTATCTTTAGCAGTATTGTGTTGCAGCTACAATAGATGTAATTGTTTGAGTCTGAAGCCATTTCCTAAATGATTATAAGAAGAGATTATAAATAAATTTGATGTTTATCACCTAATTACCACATTTTAAGACTATGGTCAACACATAAGAATAGAAATTGGCTTTAGTTACATCGAAAGTTCATAAGATATGTTTAATAAGTTTGTAACGGGTTACTGAGAACTTTTCATGAAGTGAAACGTCATAGATTCTCGTAAAGTGACGCCTGGTGAAGGCTTAGTACAGACTAAATAGGAAGATGGACGGCAAAACCGCGTCTAGTTAAAGGGCTCCACCAGAGCCTTGCGGGGTCTCTATCCTTACACGTGCAAACGGCAGACCGCCATTTACCTCTTCCAAAGCTACCGTGCACGCAAGCCGCCGGTGGAGCCCTTTAATTCTAGCGTCGTTCTCGAACTATAGCTCTCAGTAAGTCTCTAGCATTACGAAGTGTCATATTTTTGGAACATATCTTATAAACTTATGGTTGCATTAACAGGAAAGTCGGGGCAGTGATACCACGTACGTTTTCACCCACTAAAGTAACTTCTTCTATCACTTTAACGACACCTTCAAAATCCACAGTTAATTAGTTAAAAAGTACTTCGCATTTCGAAATTTTATCATCAGATTTTGGGCGGTAATTTTTTTTGTCGCATGTCGTCTCAAATTTATACACGCCTAATTCAACATATTTTACGAATTCGCCCTTGCTATAAAAAACGCGGCAGACGTTTTACATATTTATTAACGTTCCTAATGAATTTACGTTTTATTTGCAGGGTAGTGACATGGATTATTCATGACAGACCCAGTAGGTGAAACTTTCGCTTCATCGAGCATTTACCATCGGCGTTTCTCCATTGAAAATCAATGATTCTAACTCGAAGTACATACACAACCTGTAAATCAAATGTTCATATCGTATGATTAAAAGTTGGCCCAGTTTCTTGATATGGCGAGGCTCAAAAGATGGTGTACAGTCTTTCTCGTATGTTTCTTAACTTCGCTCAAATCTGGTTTCACTTCTGATTTCAGATACGTACAAGGAACTGGTAAGTCTAGTTAATCAAAATTCTATTCGCTCTAGGCTAGGGTGCCCAAACTGACAATATATAATTTCTTAATTATCGCGGCATCTATATATCAACCCCTTTTTCGGAGCAAATTATAATATAGTAATTTCACTATTTACGTTTTTAGATTTGACAGACTCACTGGAGAGATTTAGTCAACAGGGAGTTGCTAGATTTAGCGAGCTCGTGTTTGATATCCCGCATTACCAACTAATAGCCGGAGCCAGGTAATTTATTTATTTTAGCAGACACGAATATTTAGAACGTAGAAATTTTTCTCTCCCTGCAGCAAAAATATAAAGTATTAGCTAAGCTACTCTGTGTTGTCGTTGCTTTTTTAAGGAACTAAGAAATGTTTCCTGTCTGTGTTAACACTAACAGCTAAATACTCTTTTTTCCGCACTCGCGTGAAATGCCTGAATATTAATTAAGAAACTACCCATTTTTTACAAATTTCAAGTTCAACTAACTTATGCTTAATTAGGTTTTTTTCATATAAATCTATAATGTTAGGGTGTAGAATTTAACATTTGTAACAGGATTAATAGCTAGGGTTTCGTAATTTCAAATATGAACAACTCAAACAATCTATTTCTAAAAGTGCCTCCTATTGTGTTACCATAAGTTTATAAGACTTGTTCCATAAGTATCACACTACTAGAACTTACTGAGAGCTAGTTCGAGAACGACGCGTGAATTGACTACACTCGGTTTTTGCAGTCCATCTTACTATTTAGTCTGTACTAAGCCTTTACGAGAATCTATGACGTTTCACTTACGACACTTCAAGCTCTAAGTAACCAGTGACAAATTTATCGAACATATGAACTTATGGTGTTACTGATATTATCATTGAAGTATGGTCACATTCGTTAACTAAATGCTACTGTGTGTGAATAACAAACATTAAATATTCTTAAGTATATATAAAATATAAGCTTCACAGGCAGTATTTATCTCCCCGTCTTTATTGTTTAGATTAAGTGCACTTTGAAATTTTTAACAATTTACACACAATTACATGAAAATCGACAAGAATCAATATTAAATTATAACCAATCAAAAAACCATCCTTATACATTAAAGTCGGTATGAGGTCTTATCTAAGAGAGCTATCGCTCTCCTAGAATATACTATAACCAATGTAAATTATCTGTTATTTAGGGATTACCTTTTTCGACTGAGTTTAGAAGGACTTCGCAAATTGGAAGAAGCTCATTGGCCAGCTCCATCAAACACAGTTCAAACTTGTAGACAAAAAGGTCAAACAGAGGTAACTTACTTTCCTGACAAAAATTAGTGAAATTGGTTATACCGAAGTTAACAATTTAAAACAATCTTCAGGCTGACTGTCGAAATTTCGTAAAGGTTCTTCTACTTCACAACAGCAAAGTATTTACATGTGGTACAAATGCATTTGCCCCCGAATGTTCTTGGAGAGAAGTAAGCAATCTGAATTGAAAAATATATGTTCTTAGAATTTGTTATAATACATTGAAAACCATAGGTCAATGCCATCAATACAATTACTGAAAGTTTCAAAGGGGCCACTATGTGCCCTTACAGTCCACATTACAATAGCACTTCCCTTATAACTGTGAATGGAGACTACTATATCGCTTCCCCTCTAGCATTTACTGAGAGTAACCACGCCATTTACAGAACAACAGAAAGAGGGGCTAATCTTAGTACTGTTCAATATGATCATAAATGGCTAAGCGGTAAGAACAGTCTATTGAAAAGCAACAAATGTCTTTCAAGTAACGAAAGCGTTTTCTGTATACAGTATAATAATATATGCTTTTCATACGTGTCAGCTTGCAGGGGCTTAACAGGAGTTAATGAATCTTTCAAACAACTTGATTTTATTAGCTTTAGATAGTCCCATTTTGAGGACATGAGGATTACAGAAAACGCTTTGGTGTTTTGTGGCCAGTTGTAATGTCACATAATATAATAATGTATGGTTCAATTTGTAAAGGTCCTGATTTTATTGGATCCTTTGAAATCGATAACTTCGCATACTTCTTTTTTCGGGAATCTGCAGTAGAGTACTTGAACTGTGGCAAGGTAAGCATTTGTGCTTTAAATTGGTTCTCACATAAGTGATATACAACAATCTTCTATGATTTCAAATAAATGTTCTATTCAAAATTACAGGTTGTATACTCTAGAGTTGGCAGAGTTTGTAAGAACGATAAAGGAGGACAGTACATCCTGAAAGATAACTGGACAACGTTTCTCAAAGCTAGACTGAACTGCTCTCTACCAGGAGACTATCCATTTTACTACAATGAAATTCAAAGTGTTTACTATTTGGAACAGGAACAAATGGTTTACGCAACCTTCAACACACCGAAGTAAGTTTTTCATGTTTATGCAATTGTGTACATTCTTACAACCAAAACGGCAAAACATGATCTTGATAGATAAATAGTGGAGAGCTATAATAATTTTTTTCAAATAGAATTCAAAATGCATATTTCTAAGTGTGTTTGGTTTTTTTTTCAGGAACAGTATTTATGGCGCAGCAATATGCGCTTTCAATATGTCATCAATAGCACGATCATTTGAAGGTGCATTTAAGTATCAAGACGGCCCGAAAGCTAACTGGGAAAGAAAAGTATCTAGTGAAGCATCGAAACATTTTCAAGTATGTGTATTCTGTTTTTGTTGTTGTTAAAGTTAATGAACTATTACCCCAGTAATATCTAATATCTAATAACTAATACTAATATGCAAGACATTTTGTTCTGAAAAGAGGGGTTCAATATCTTAGTTTAGATCCAGTTGCATTTTAGAAAATTCTGTATGTACTTGTGTATGAACATGACTTTGATCACTTTCATTTGCTTTCATCCATAGTGTGAAACTCCCAACGACCCGGAGAAAGAACTTGAGGCAAAAAAGTATCAACTTATGGATGAGCCAGTACAGCCCGCTTATCAACAACCTGTCTACACCACAGAGTTGGAAAGGTGAAAACCAATTCTTACTTGAAAAATATGAACATGGACAATTTCTCAATCCATTCTAACAAATTCGGCGTTTTAATAGGCTAAGTCATATTGTGGTTGACGTCGTACAAACAAAATATGAAGACGGTGTGCACGTTATATTTATCGCCACCATTGAAGGAACATTAAGAAAAATGGTAGTATTACCGAAAACATGGAAAACGTGCTTAGTTGAAGAAATTGAAATTTTGAATAAAAATTCTTCAGTGACCATACACACCATGAAGCTTTCGAAAGATATTGTAAGTTAATAAACCATTATCTTTATCTAATTAAATTAAATTCAATTTGGTTAATGGTATTTTTTTTCTTTCACATTTAGAGCTCTGTGTATTTGGGCACTGACAATGAAATTATAAAGATATCAGTTCAGAGATGCAATCGTTTCAAGTCTAAAGCGTAGGTTCATTCAGTAGAATTTCGTTTATAGTTTGAAATCATAAAATGGTTAATTTCGGTTCTTTGAAATTAAAGAGCGTGTTTGAACGCTATGGATCCTTACTGCGGTTGGAACGAGAACCAATTGGCTTGCACAACTGCACCTCATAGAAATCCGAGATTCTCCGGATGGAAACAAGATTTACTTGAATGTCCCAGAGTAAATGTTAAAAGTACGTATTACCATTAACTGTTAGAAACTTCAATGGAAGAATCTGCTATAATTTAAGCAAACTAATTTTATGCGAATTGTAATAATAATTATAATAGCTGACGGCAATTGGAGTCCGTGGACAAAGTGGAGAGACTGTAGTCAAGCTGGCATAGACAAAGTGGGAGAAAAGTGTTTATGTCATACTCGTACGTGTACAAATCCGTCACCGTCCAATGGTGGAAAACCTTGCTTGGGCGTTGATTTAGAAGTCACAAATTGCACAAGTGAGTAAAATACCGTATATGACAATCATGAAGAGTGTTTTAGAATTTGATATTCGAAATAGATTGATGTTAGTGTATTAGTATTTAAGAGCAATTCTCATTATTATCGTCTTTATAGGAAATGGACAATGGACTGAATGGTCCGCATTTTCGGCTTGTTCAGCATCTTGTGGAATGGCAGTTAAGACGAGACGAAGAGTGTGTGGGAATCCATCACCAGCTTTTGGAGGCAGAGTCTGCATTGGTCCAGAAAGAGACGAAATCTACTGCACATCCAACCCACCGTGTCCATGTAAGTTTCTTTGCAAACTGGTTTTTGCTTATCAAGCTATAGACACTCAAAGGGGGGGCGTTATTTTTAGCAAACAATCTGGCTCCTATTAATGGTCAATGGTCAGAGTGGACAACGTGGGATGACTGCAGCGTAGAATGTGGTGGTGGAATGCAGACTAGAAAGAGAAAATGCAATAGTCCCGCACCAGCTAATGGTGGGCTAGAATGCTTTGGGTGTAATTACGAATACAGACAATGCAACACTCATAAATGCCCCGAAATTCGTCGAACATCTCCATGGACTCCTTGGCTAAGGGCCAACACTACCAAAGATGGACACTTTGAACAGAGATTCAGATTTACTTGTAAAGTCAATGTACCTGATCAATCTATGGCCAAAATTGGCCCACCGAAAAAAGAAGAGCGGTTTTGCTTAGAAGGACAACAAAACTGCTTAGATGCTGGTAAGTCGCTACAACTTTCAATTTGCCTTCTGTTAAAATTAGTATTTTAGGATGGTAGTTATGACGTAAGGATACCTCAGTTCTTATTATTTATAATAGTTTGAAGCAGTCACAAATAAGAAGATTATGTCTATAGAAAGTAATTTCTTGAAATTTTTTTTCAGCATTTGTTAGTATTGATGGCGAATGGTCAGAATGGAACGCGTGGTCAAAATGCACAGTAGCTTGCGGCGGAGGAACACAGTTCCGCGAACGAGCTTGCGATAATCCTAGACCAACTGGTAATGGAGCTGATTGCCAGGGAGAACTGAAACAAGAGCAGGAGTGCAACCTGCATACGTGCCAAGGTGAATTGTCTTAGCTATATTTTATCACAAGCTTAAATATTGGGGCATTAATATAGCGTAGTAAATCGCACTGGTGTGCGAGTTCACAATTTCTGTTTGTTAATGTACTCAAAGCAAATTTTAATGGGTACTATAGGCTATTGGTCTTGCTGGACCGAAATGAGCTCTTGCTCAGTTACTTGTGGTGGTGGTGGTACTCGATTTCGTGTTCGAAAATGTCTGGTAGATGATTACGCTTTGGCTTTAGGAGGGTGCGTGGGTCCAGAGAAGCAGGAAGTGGCTTGTGATATGCCACCATGCCGCTGTAAGTCGAGAAACGAAGTAATTATGAGTTTTCCCCGAATGAGTTTGTCATCAATACGTCTAACCAGAGATTTCCGCACTTGGCATGACACTGAGTGAAAATCACGAAGTGATAAAATTCTTCACAATACATTGAAATGACCCTCTAACAATTACTACCTTCCTCGCGCATGCGGTTACGAACTTACACAGTTTATTCACCGATAATATTATTGATTCACAAATCTGCGAATAATGCATTCAAAATACCGATCCCTCACTAAATGGGATCTTGACCCTTGAAAATGTTAATCTTAATTCATGTATTACTAAGAAGCTAACGTTCTTGGTTTTATAACCATTTTTTCTTCGTTAGCAATTGATGGTTGGGAAGAGTGGTCTGTCTGGTCCCTTTGTGACAGCCAAAAAGAACAGCACCGTAAAAGAAAGTGCGTTTTAGGTGAACCCACATCTAGTCAGTGCCAAGGACCCTTAAAAGAAACGAGACTTTGCATCAGGGAACAAATATGTAAGTAAACCATATTCACGAATTCACCATATTCACTGCTTCTCTCTGTCCAACCGACACTGCTTGATAGACTGTATAATTACACGTAATTAAATTATTTGGTTAATGCAAAAGTAATCTCACAAATTTCCCTTCATTAGAAATAATTGTTAACTAGTTCGAGAAACCAAATTGAAATATAGATATTGAGGATGTTCAGAACGACAAAATTTTGAGTGTATTTTTGTCAGGGCTTCACTCGCCCTACATTAATGAATTTCAAAGGTCAACCATTCAAATTTCGAAGAACACGTGTCGGTGTAAATATAGGTTTTAAAGCAAAATTTAAAAAAGTGTTAAAGAGGACCTATTCATGAATTTATTTGTTTCTGGACTTAATTCAATGCGTAATCCCTCAAATTGTCTGATGATATTCTCTACCCTTCTACAAGAAAATGTTAAAACTTTGTATTTTGTTTCAGCTGCAGCTGAAAGTGTTGCGGCGACTGACGACGGAATTCACGTAGCCCATGTCATATCAGCCTTCTTTTGCGGCATCATTCTCGCGTTCCTTTTGATGATTCCCGCAGTTTATTTTTACTTAAAAAAGAAAGGTCGACAAAATATAAACCGCTTAGCGGAGCTAAGACCATCCAAGCAAAATCACTACGTTAATGACGATTGGAAGAATAACTTTAACGCGGCTAATGATCCTACAAAAATTCCGTTAAGAGACTCGGCGACAATAAAGAGAAACGGATTTTTTAGAGCTCAATTAGACTCTGACAACAATTTTTAAAAACTGTTCGAAGGCAATTAACTTGAATCATATTGATTCAGTCTTTGTAATAAATATACCAAGAAGACTTTCTTCGTCACCACGTTTTGGTGACACGATGCGAATTTAATTTAGCATATACTTGTTTCAAATTGACTGAACAAATCGTGTATTGTGTCGTTTTTTTATATTTTATACAAATGCTTCTAAAATCTGTGAATAAGTGCCAAAAGTGTAAATAGTTATTTTTAAAATACAATTTATGTTCATTCGCGCGAATTATTGCTATTTACAAAAGTGCCTGTTATTCAGAAACGATTTTTAGTTTTAACTTTACTCGTTTACATGACAATGAAATTGTGATCGCAAATTTTAGTAACCAACAACAAAGTTTAAAATATGTAAAAAATTATATTTTTTGAAATATATTGAATAAAATTGCCAAATTATACGAACCCATTTTAGCAAACACTTTTGTCTTTTCAAAGACACGTGGAACTAGAAATTAGAATTATATTTGAAAGCAAGAGAAGGAAATACATTGGGTAAGTAAGATGGTGACTGGTGTAAGCGAAAATGAAAGTAAACTCTGTGGAGTGTGGACCCACCCCAAATCGTCGAGAAGGTAAAAAAGAACAGTAAATATGATTAAAACTAAAATTTATTTATTATTTGAAAGACAATAAGATTCATAATTTAGATTCGGAAATAATATTAATTGATTCATAGTCATCGTTTGATATTTGGCAATTTGGAAAACGGGAAAGGCATAATGAGATAGATTTTCTCGTTGAACCATACCGAGAGACGCGTTTGTACCAAAAGGCTGAGGTGATAAACGGACTTGGTTTGTATGATCTACGAAGAGAAAATGATGATGTATTCCCCATCATTACGAATAAACAAATGAAATCCTTTTGAGCTAACTGTACAAATATATAAACATGCGAAAAAACTGAAGTCACGGTATGATTTGATGGTGTTTTTGTTCAAGGACTCTCTAAAACATCACGCCTTGGTGTTTATACCTAATGCAAGCACTAGACGGTTTCGGATAGTTTCCTGAACGCACTTGGCAAATCACTTACCTCAAAAACGTGTTGACACGGCGACCATATTCACCGAATATTTCTGGTTCTGCACTGACCTCGCATAAAAGTAAAGCTACGCAATCTTCAACATCGTTCTCTCGTACAAATTGAAAGTATTTGGGTAAGTTGATATGTCGATAAACATTGTTCGTTGAAACGGATGATTCCTCCGCCAAAACCGTTAAAATTTCAGGTAAAATGTTACTAAAAACGGACGGTGTCAGAACTATGAAAATTATAAAATGTGACACCAATAAAATGTGTTTCTTCATTATTTATGAAATTCACATGTACGCCTCAACTACGGTGGTGAGAACAGTTGAACTGATTTAGATGTGAACCGTGTGAATTGATGAGACCGGGTGGTATCATGCTTATGATGAGACCAATGCAAAAGATTGGGGCCTTACGTAACTGAGATTAAAAAATAACTTTTTAAAAAAACAAGGAAATAGTAGACATGAAAATATTGAAAGGGCATCGGAACTGCGCAAATACAAATAATTCAGTGATGACGATTTCATATCGTTTATCATTGGCATTTTCCAAGGAGTTACTTTATTGGAGTGAGAGCAAATTTTATTTCAGATTTCATTAATTGTATTTATGTTTCCTCAGATATTTCTCCATGGTGACAGATTGCTAACAGTTAATGGAAAACGGCATAGCCTTATGAAATAAACTGGCCGAGATCAGGGCTTAAAAAATTTCACATATAGTGACATATATGGATAAAAAGCCACAATCTTTAAATTTTTATCTAAAATATATATATATTTTTATTGGTAAAAGGAAAATAAAAATATTTTTAAACAACCATTTTAAGAATAGGCTCTCTGTGAATAAGTAGACGTCGGAGTGAAGAATTATATTGGACGACTTGCACAATGTGACTGGTTTTTCCGTGTCGAACAAATGAATCTTTTACCTCACGCCTTCTGTTTAACAGGGGTTCTAGTTAGTAAACTTAATAGGTCGTACCGTACCACGTGTAATATTTTAGATAATAATTTAAAATGTTTATTTTTACCTCTCCGTGTGACGTAGTCCAGGAGAGGTTCTGTAACGGCCGTATCTGTCTGTCTGTCTGTCTGTGTGTGTGTCTGTCTGTCCGTTGTTACACCCACGTGACCGCGTTCGCAGTTTGCGTATCGGAGCAAACGTGTTCGCCACTTCCGAACTGCTTTCACAGTCACGGAAATGGCTCCTCTACTTGAGTTCTCACACCACCATCTTCTGGTCTTTGTCCATCCCACATGAACACCAGTCTGGTACTTTTCTGGCTTCCAACACCATCATCTTCTGTTCTTTGTCAATCCCACATTGACACCAGTCTGCACTTACACTGGCTTCTAACACCACCATCCACTGGTCTTCCGTCTATTCCACATAGACACCAATCTGTATCATTGGCTTCTCCTCCATTATCATCGTTTGGTTTTAGGATATACGCGGCGATCAGCTAGGGTTACGAGAAACGTCTAGCCTCCCTAAGGTGGGATCGGCCACCAAAGGTTTTCACAATTGCGCTTTTTCCTTACTATTATAATGGAAACGAATCGTATATATACCCCAAAATTTGAAGAAAGCGGGCAAGAGGGGTACCCTTCACTTTAAACGTCAATATTAGCAAAGTTTGAGATGATAATAGGTATAACGTTATTTTAAACGATTTAACTATTATTAATGTTAATTATTGAAGATTAAAATAATTAAAAATAATTATATTTATTTAAATATTAAAGATAAACCTCTCGTGCAAAGAGAGAGATTATCATCGCCTCCTATATCTGCCAAGGCCCGTGCATGCGATATATTTCATTCATTGCCTCCTATATCTATCAAGGCCCGTGCATTGCGATATATTTTTCAAAACAACAACCAAAATGGGAAGCTCCTCTCAGAAACATAATAATTTCTTTTCTCTGTATATGAAATGAAAATATGGATAATATTTTTAGCGAAGTCTAGAGAGGATAAACATAAGCGAGATTGTTTCGGAAAAAAAAAAATACTGCTTCCACTAATGGGTTTATACTCCTTGTTACTGTTGTTGTCTGTGTGTGTCCGTCCATTGTTACACTAGTGCGTCGCGTTAGCAGTTAGCCTTGTGTTGATGTGTTAAGAAATCATACAGAACCTTAATATTCCCTTTTTCCATAATATAAAGTGAATATGTGGAAGTATTTTTCGTAATTATGATGCATTTAGTACTTTTGTAGCTTTAAAGCTCTGTTTCATTTTGATATTCCAAAGATTTTTTTTAATATTGTTATTTGAAATGGCTGTTTATATATTGCTTAAGCTATACTACATCTGTATATAGAATAATCCTTGGTTTAGTGATTTCATGAAGAAAACTAAGACCTAGACCCCGGCGCGTATAACAAGTATTATCCGCAATAGGCTTAGTGAAACAAAGAGTAAATAATTGAGGCCTGAGGTGAAGTAAACTTTTGGCTTTGATTTTCGTGTCTGAAATGAACAGACATCAACGGTTCAGAGTGAGCCGAAAGTTAAATACACTCTTAAATAATAATAATAAGATTAGTAAAAGGGCTAATGGTAAACGGGTAGTATCTACAAACTTATTATTCTCTTTATGGTGCGCATTGACTATTAGTGCGTCTAGCTACAATTTAGCTTTGGTGTTATTTAACGTTAACATGTTGGCAAACTAAGAATATTGTTGAGGTGAGACGAGACGATAGTGTTTACACTGCAAACCAGTTGTGAATGTAGCTTTCAGAATATAGGGTAAACAGCTGAAGCGTAGACTTCATTTCCTGTTCTTTTCCCCATTGACTGATTTCCATGTGTCCAAGATTTATCCTTATTGGATGTAAAATGTCGTCTGCTTTACTGTACATTCGCTATGTTTGGAATACTGCTTCAATATTTCGTAAATTTTTTCTTCAAAAAAGTGAAATAATTCCATATCTAGGTAAATACCTTTGTAGTAGTAGACCTCTTGACACGGAGAGGTAATATTTTGGTTTTCCCAACTTGTTTTATTTGATCTGTCAAAAGCAGAAAATTCTAAATAGACCTAATCAATATCAATGTCTATGTTGATCATACGTCATACTGTGCGATCGTAATTTCTTTAAGATAAGTATTTTAAAACTTGCATAATGTTGAAGTGAAGTTATTTTGGTATTTTATCTGTTCCCCCCCCCTAAACTACTCTTTAATTTTGGACTTAATATAATTCATGATGTAGGAGAAACATTCCATGGAGAAAACCAAAATGGCGGTTTTACTTTCGACCTAAAGGACGAGTTCTGATTGGGTTTGTGAGTAGAAGATCAGCAAGAATGTTAGGGGTGCCAGTGGAACCGAAATTTTCTTTAATGGACGTCAATAAAATAATAATTCGATTCTTTTGTTCGATAAAACCATTCATAAAAAAGAATATGACATTAGTAATGGTTATGATCATGTTAACCTCTCTGGATAAAATGATGAAATATTCGAATCTATTGTTCAATAGGAACAGGAAAATATAATACTATTGTGACGCTCATAATGTTTAACATTATGCCGTTTTACTTTTGTATTATTTTATGACTGAATAGGCCATTTGCAAAAACGAAAAACAATGAACAAAACGAAAACCATTATAGACGATACTTGGAACTCGAGATCGTGTAGAGATAAAACCTATTACACAGGAACGATTCTCAGACACTTCAACACATTCACGTCTATCTGTCAAGTTCTAATCATGTTAGCGATGTACGAAAAATACGCTGTCGTTTTCTTGACGATGGCAATGAACATTGAAACAGGTGACAATAATTAACATACTCTTCAGCCTATGAGTAGATTTCTAACAAAGTTTTGAATATAGCTTCCGTTTGTGACAAAGGAGTGACCGTTGATGACAAATGTTACTGGATTGAAAAAAAAAAGGTTACTTGGGACGACGCTTTGCGTGAATGTAAAAAGGCAAATCCAAAGGCCGGTTTAGCCATGATCAACGATCCCGAAATTATGAAGAAAGTTCCAAAGTTATTTTCAAAAGGAAATTTCGGCTCTTGCACTAAAGATAGAAGAGAATGCCCCTTTTTTGGGATGCGTCTTGATCGAGGAAAATGGTATCAAGGCGGTAAAAAAATTCCAACGGAAAAAACAAAAGGAAAAAGAGCTACTTGGTATTCTAGTAGTCAGTTTTGGTATAGGCCTGAAACGCATACGTTAAATATCTATTATCCCAATGACGCATCGGGAGATTGCGGGATGCTAGTAATGCAAAGCACCCAGTGGGGAAATTACTACGGAGCGGGAAGAACGGACTGCTACCAGCCATCTCCAGTTACGTGTCAAGTTGACATTGATAAAAGTAGGCAAATGAATTAGTACGCGGCGAAAGTATATTGCTATTCGTTTAATCTTCCTTAGAGCATTGCACGGCCAACGACAAAGAACCTACCGAAGAAGACCCAAGGAAACCTTTCATCCCCATGGAATGTAGAACATCCAAGGACGGTAGAAATAAAGGAAAACCCAAGCCGTACGTTTGCGACATAGGAGTCTATTTAAATCACATGTGTTACTGGGTTGAATACGAAAAGGTTCAATGGAGGGAAGCGATTTTCCAATGTCAAAAGGTTAACGCGCACGCTCGTCTAGCCAAGATAAACACTGAAGACATCAAGGCGGAAGTCCAGAAGCTAATTCGAGAAAGCGACTTTGCGGCGTGTAACGAAAAAGGAGAAGAATGCCCCTTTATCGGGATGAACGAGTCGGCGGTTGAAGGCGATTGGCGTTACGTTGACGGAACCAATGTCACCGAAGACGAAAAAAAATCCTTGTGGTATGCGGGTTCTCCAAACGGAGACCGTAACGAGAAATGCGGCGTCTTTTTTGGAAAAAAGTTTAATTATACTGTAGGAGCCGGTGACTGCTACATCCCGGCTCGCGTCATATGCCAAGTTCCCTATGATGATGGTGAGTACATGCTAAAGTATATAGATATAAAAACAAAAAGTACAGTTCGTTGAAACTTTCTCGCACCGTGTAATATAAGAGGCCCTTCTTTATCCCAGAATAATATCGACCCCCCCTCGGCGTATGCTTACCTTCCCGACCTTGGCACAAGGAACAAGCCGTTAAAAGGCTCATATAGTTGCTCCAAAAATTAACGTTTGAATCGCTAGCATCATGTACTACCTACTTTAAACCTATGACGTCAAGAAGCTCTTCCCTGATTGGTTAGTTCCTGTAGGCGTTTGAGCGGAGGGTAGTTTGCTTCTCAGTTTACATGTAGTCTACAGACAAAGGCATGGAATTGTTAATGAAGTGTACTTTTAGTTTTTATATCCATATACTTTTGGTACATGTTACCTAGTTTTTATCGAATGGATAGTGGGCATTTAATTTATCATGAATCTCTATAACTATGAATATACAGCTCTATCATATGCCCCTTATATCATGTCGATTTGGTTTGGGTGTTACCCTCCTAGCTTTGACGCGTTTTGTGTAGCTCTAATAGCCAATCACGAGACAAGAGGAAGTGACATTTCGAATTTACACACCCGCGGACTCCCCTTCCCTTCTCCCGCTCCTAACACTAGCAGACACGTGACTGATGTCTCCTTTCGCTAAGCCCCGCCCAAAACGTTTTCGAGAGGTCAGACCGCATAACACAGCTGTATATTCATAGTTATATAGATTCATGCTTATAAAGGGAGGGGAAAAGTAAAATGTAGTCTTTTTTTTTCGATTCTGCTACGAATTAAATGAGCTATCTGAGTAACGAAACATTGAGGAAATATCTTAAAGCAATTTTAAAACTCAAAGATTTGGAGACTTCGTACATTATTTTAATTTAGCACCTAACGCCCTGACTTTTGTTAACAAATTTCTCGTTATACGATCCATGTTGAATGAAATTGCGCGCAATGTGACAATAGTGGCGGGAGGTTGGGAATTAATTACTGAGACTGAAATATAATTATTATTTTATTTTTTTTCTTTGCATTTCAAGAGCTTTTCGAACCCGATAGAACTATCCCGGAATCGCAATGCAAGAAGGGAATAATCGTTGGTGAGAAATGCTACTGGGTTGAACACGACGCCGTAAAGTTTTTCAGAGCCCAAGAATTGTGTAAACGACAATTAGGTAACTTGACTATAGTCACTAAAGAGAACAGAAAGTATCTGTTCTACCTAGCCAAGGAAAGTCAATCCAATACATTACACATTGGCTTTATCGAGGACCTCGATGGAGAAATGAAATGGAAGAATATCGACGGAACAAAATTTGACCAAAGCCTTTTTGGAGGAAAGGAACCGAATGGAGATCATAAGGAAAACTGTGGAGCTCTCCAGAAATATAAAGGGGTTCACATAGTGGCGGATCACAAATGCAAAGAAAATCACAAGTATATTTGCGAACAACCAGTAGCCACCTTGACTTACGTGCCACCTACACCTGTAACGGAACGAGCCCTTTGTAATAGGGGAATTAAACATGGCAACAGATGCTACTGGATCGAAACGGGCGTACTGAATTGGTTCGACGCCGAGACATACTGTAACACTTTGAACCAACAGGCTCACTTGGCCAAACTTAACAGTGTAGACGTTCAGAACGCCACCGATAAATTAATACCGAGGGATTGGAATCACGACAATCATATTTACTTCGGAGCCAATGACATTGTAAAGGAAGGCGAGTGGCGTCACATCGACGGTACCAAGGTTTCGTTGAAGAACGAAATAAAAAAGAGTCTGTGGAAAAGCGCGAAATTTAGTGGGCGGGGAGAAAATTGCGCCGTGGTGCTGGGTTACGGTGAAGGTGGACATTCGTATGCTGATGTATCATGTGACGTCCTACGTCCCTTCATGTGCGAAGTACCTTACAAAAAGATAACTAAACAGAAAGATAAAAAAAAGGTAAATCCCAGACCGTCCATTTGTGGCAAAGGAGTGACCGTTGGAAATAAGTGTTACTGGCTCGAACACGAAAAGGTTCAGTGGGGTCAAGCTTTGCTCAAATGTCAAAAGGTTAACGAATTTGCTCGTCTAGCCAAGGTTAATACTACACAAATACAAAACGCCATTGAGCGGCTGTTATCAAGAAAACGTCATTCCGACTTAACTGAATGTGACAAAAGTGGTGAAAGATGTCCCTTTATAGGCATGAACGATACTGTGGTAGAAGGTGATTGGCGATACATTGACGGTACCAAAGTCAGCGAAAACGATAGAGATTCTTTATGGTATGATAGGGATGTGGCATCTGCGGTCCAACGCCATCTCAACTGTGGCAAAGTTTTAGGAAAATCGTTTGAGTATCGTCTGGGAGTCGGTGATTGTAGCACTCCGGCTCCGGTTATTTGCGAAGTTCATAAGCGTCAAGGTAAGTTGTTTTTATGGAATGGACGCTACATAGATATATTCGAGACAGGTCAAGTTTTTAATTTTAATCTACAAACCCTTCATTGCCACGAGCTTCGTTAAATAAATTCTTTAGTAAATGGCTTATCTAAAAGCAGGATGACGACATCAATTGCGCTACTCTACCAATAGTTGCGCAAATTGAATGCTAATGCCATTTTCTCATTTCAAGGTCGTTGCGGACCAAACCCCAAAAATTTTACAACGCAATCTCTGTGCAACGAGGGAATCACCATTGGTGACAAATGCTACTGGATTGAACACCACCCTTTAAATTGGAACGATTCCCAAAAGGAATGTGAACGACGAAATCCTAGCGCCCAATTAGCTATAGTCGCCAACAGCGAGATACTTCAGCACCTCATCGATCTAGGAAAACTAAGTTATCCCAATATAATATACGTCGGCTTGAAAGAGGACCTCAAATATGATCTAAAGTCGAAAAACCGATGGAAGAACATTGATGGCAGTATATTTGACCAAAGCCTTTTTTCCTCTAAGGAGCCTGATGGAAATGGAGAGCAAAACTGCGGCGCCATCGTTACATATCGTTACAATATGGCCGATATCAATTGTAATTATAAATATAAATTCGTGTGCGAAGTACCAGTATCCAAGGTCGAATATATTAACGTACAACAACACCTTTCACCGGAAGAACTTTGTAAAAAGGAAAAAAGTGTCCGAGTTGGCGACAAATGTTATTGGGTCGAGAACGATAAAACGAATTGGTTCAACGCCGAAACAAAATGCAACAGAAGGAATCCCAAAGCTCACTTGGCCAAAGTTAACACCACGGAGATTCGAAACAGCATCCACAATCTAATTGGAAATGAAGAACACGATCATGTTTTTATCGGGGCAAGCGACATAGAGACAGAAGACTATTGGCGATACTTAGACGGAAAAAAGGTTAAGAAAAATCAATTAAAAGAATTATGGTATCAAGATACGGCTGAAAAATTCGACGTTAAGGATAAACGTTGGCAAAATTGTGGTGCAATGCGTGGTAGCAAAAATGGTAAAGAATACAAAAGAGGCAAAAGTGGAGACAGCAATTCCCACTATTTGATTGACGTGGGATGCGATTCTCATTTTCGCTTTGTTTGCGAAATTTCAATGGATGTGAAGAATTCAGAACCAGTTATCTTCGAAGAATGTAAACTTCCCGATGGTCAAACTGGCGCTACTGAACCACCCACACCGATACCAAATTAAGCAGAATTTGAGAAATTAGTTTGATTATTCGGTGTGAAGGAAACTAAGAAATTTCTGATGTAATCAAAATAAAGTCTTGAGCAATCTCAACCTTGCTTTTAGTTGAATTTTTAAACTTAGTTTAACAGGCCCATGCTGCTAGTTAGAGAAATGATCGACAACAAAAACAGATCAGTTCCTCGCAGTTGGATCTCAAATTTTGATAGAAACACCGCAACTGGAATCAAAACCATATCATACCACAATATATCCAAAGAAACATATTCATAAAAAATTAATTAATATTTGCACCAGGCCCCCACCATTTTAGAGATATATTCTCGGGCATTTTCCCAATACACTTCTTCCAATTTAAAGCAATGGATGAACTTCACCAATCGTTTCTTCGTCATTAAATTTAAAATTATAAGCCATATTAAGAATGAGAAATCAGCCTAACTCTGGCGCTAGGACTAGGCTCTGTTTTTATTTGGTGTACAGACGAAATTGTCGAATATTCCACCGTCCTCGTGACGCAAACTACCCTGCTGATTGGATGTACGCCGGCTCACTCAGCATGTTGAACATTTTTGTCGTCTCTCGCCATTGGCGGCCGGCGTACCGAAGGCGAAATATTACAGTCCACAATCTTTAAAATACATGTATAATGTATGTCTTTTATTGGTAAAAACAGTTTCTTCTGTCCCGTGTGTTGGTTTCTCTGTAAGTATTTAGTGGAATGTTCTATTGCCGTCACTTTCTTCATATTTATAACTTAGGTGGACTGGTAAGAACGTTTCTCGGATAGAATGGAGCCCATTTGAAATAAAAGTGATTTTGCAGGATTTTCAAAACTATTGGGCGGGGGGCGCGGAAATATGAATAAAGTGGGTAGCAGTGAGAACGTATAGATAGGAGAGTCAAAGAGGGAAGGGTAAGGTAACTAGATCGGTACAGCCCGATATCTCTCTCACGCGCACCAAAAAGGGTAGAAAGAGAGGGAGTTGAAGCTTGGCAAGGCATTTTGAATGTTCTCGCTTTTATTTGTTAATTATTTGCTATATTTTCCTCCTAATATCCGGTTCACCGTATTTCAACCAATAAGAGGTCAGAGAAAGATGCGCGCGCATACCGGAAGCTTAGAGGTAAACTTCCAAAGCGAGAACACCCCAGCCAAGCCTTCTACTCCCCCTCTTTCTACCCTCTTTGCGCGCACCTAGCTAAGAGGGAAATTCAAAAGGGTTAGAGGCCACGGCAGTGATCTGCCTCTTCTCCTTTTTGTTTTCCTCTCTCTTGCGCCGATTGCACATGTGCGGAACTCTGATACTGAGCCACAGCTCGGTACCGGTTTTGAAATGGGGTCTGACGTAGCATTTGATCTCCCGAGCAGCGTGCTCAATATACGTGGTATTTATACCTATGGTTCTATTTGCCTGTTCAGTTTTTCTAGCTACTTTCAGCTCCTCCCCCAAGGAGGAATTCTGATTGGTTCCTGCCTTTAGCAAGGCAATGTAAAATTTGTGTGTAGATATTAAGTCTGAACTTTAGCGGTACCACAGGAGCCTACATTTTCTTTAATTGACGTCAACAAATTAATTACAATGATGAGATTCTTTTGTTTGGCACAACATTTAAAATCTTTCATAAAAATGAATATTACAATAGTAATGGTTATGATCAAAATTTTGCCCACACCGATACCCAATTAAGCAGAATTTGAGTAATATGCTTTTAGTTTGATTATTCGGTGTAAAGGAAACTAGGAAATTTCTGATGTAATTAAAATATAGTCTTAAGAATTCAATATCTCTTGCTTTAAGTTGAATTTTTATATTGCTTGAACCATAAGCATATCAAACCACCCGTAAGCGTGAATCGGCGGGAAATTAGCCACAGGCATTGTCTAGGTAAAACTCGGGAGACAAGTCTTCCTGGTGGCACAAAAGGGAAACTTTATTCAAATCGAGCAAGGGATGCTACCGGAAGCTTGGGAATAAATACAAGGATTAATATATATCTTATTCTTACCTATTATAAGCTCTAACTCTATTAATACTTGTAATCATAACAAACATTGTCGTCTGCTAGTGGGGCTAAAACGTGGATTTTGAAGTTCGCGTAATAAAGGCACGCGGCAACCTATACTTTTGTACTTATCCTATTAATAAGAAACCAGTTGTACTGTGTACACTTATCACTAAGAGTTTTTCCCATTTTCTTTAAAAATTCGAGATAATTTGCTGTTCCTAGTCTTAAACAAACAACTTAAGTCTTAAAAGCCCGTACTAAACCGATTACCGCTGCCACTTATTGCAGAAGCAGACGACTGCTTAGATTTCCGGGTTATAAGGTGGTAGGGAGCAGGCTGGGAAATAGCACACGTCCTCTGGTCCAAAACCAGTTTATTAATTGCTCGGACTAGTTTTTTAATTCGAGAAGTGGGGCTTACTGGTCCTCGGGACCAGTTTATTAATTGCAAATCTATAGGAGAACAAAGGCTGGGACCAGTCCGGAGACCAGTTTATTATTTCGGTCCCTAGGGGATCACTGGTCCTAAGGACCAGTTTAAAAAATATCCTTATTTCCCAGACTGGTAGGGAGAATCGGGAAGGAGAGAATTTCTTCGTTTTCCTCTAGGTGGCGTAGAACCTCAAATTTCTCTCTGGCGCCCTTGTACAATGGTGAATACCCGTGGTCTTATTGTGAATTCACGCTTACGGGTGGTTTGATATGCTTATGCTTGAACTTACAGTTTAACAATCCCGTGCTGCAGGTTAAAGAAATGATCGACAACAAAAACAGATCAGCAAATACGGGCCCGAGGAAAGCCTCTCGGCTAATCCCACATGGCCCAGATATCTCTAATAAGAAAAAAAAAGATCAGCAAATTTTATTTCAGATTTCATTAATTGTATTTATGTTTCCTCAGATATTTCTCCATGTTGACAGATTGCTAGCAGTTAATGGAAAACGGCTTTAGCCTAACGAATTAAACAAGCCAAGATAAGGGCTTAAACAAGGCGACCCAAGGGCTCGTAATAGTAGCCACATCGTACGAGTGAATAGCCCCTCTATACCCTACCCCAATGAGTGGATAACCCCTCTATACTTTACCCTAATGAGTGAATAGCGATATCTTTTACAATGCTTAAATAAATTACCGTGCATAAAATCAGAGTGAATAGCCCCTCGATGCCCTACCCTAAACGGTGATAGAATTATTACCCGTATTAATTTACTTATGCCGTAATTGTAATATTCCGGCGAATCGAAGAACAGGTAGTTTTAGTGATTATCCCCTCGATGAGTTTACAACATAGACTTATGCCGATGCACACTTATCGCTTCTTATAAATTTCTAACATGAACTTATGGTCAGAAGAGTTTGAAAGAGAAAGAATTCGGTAAAACACCCAATAATTGTAATATCCCGGTGCCTTAAGACCATTCTAAAAAGAACGTCAGTAAATACTTGCTTTTGCTTTCAAAATTTCCCTCGATTTCTTTGAATGTTGAAAGAGGGGAGCGTGAAACTCTTATTGTCGACGGGTAAGAGGAATTTTTAAGGGAGGGTATATGGCTTAACCTAACTATCATAATTTCCTTCCTTTTAAAATACACGAACGAAAAATATCACCTCACCACAATTCTCTCCCATTCACTCTCCCTTCAATGACGATCGAAAAATTTTATACTGTCTAAGGCAGTTCTCTTTCACGCCACCACCACCACCACCAACAGGCCAGGCCAAACTAAGACCCTCATCGTAGATGTTCATCATACGATGTGGCTAAAAACTTCACATATTGGAATTGTGATATATATGGATAAAAAACCACAATCTTTATATTTTCATCTAAAAAATATATTTTTCTTTTGTGTCTAGAAGATCAGAAAGAATGTTAGGGGTGATTCGATTATTTTGTTCGATATTTTATAAAAATGAATAACACAATAGTAATGGTTATGATCATGTTAATCTATCTGAATAAAATGGTGAAATATTCGATTCTATTGTTCAATAAGAATTGGAAAATATAATACTATTGTGACGCTCGTAATGTTTAACATTATGCCGTTTTACCAGAGAAAATTTACAATAGGGAGTAGAAGCTCTTGCCCTTGACAGTGCTAAATACAATGTAGCTCAAACAAGTAGGCTGCGACGCTAAAACTGGCCAGGTAAATTTCCGGTCACATGACACTCCTTTAATTTTAAACGTTGCCCTCAATCAGTATTGGTTGTACAATAACCCAATAAGGGTCCGCGATTTCGAGTGAGACTTGCGCCATTTGGAGTTATTTTAAGTCGGACGTTTCCCTTTTCCTTAAAAGGTATTGTGCATTTCCTCTAGAGACTCTCCCGCAACTTTCTAGAACCTCCCTAGAGGGAGGGGCCACAAAAAATTACACCGGAAGTAGACCTGGCCAGTTTTGTTGATCGCGTGATTTTTGAGCTACATAATATTACTCAGTTTCAACTCCCTATTATAAATTCTCTCTGGTTTTACTTTTGTATTATTTTATGACTGAATAGGCCATTTGCAAAAGCGAAAAACAATGAACAAAACGAAAACGATTATAGACGATTCTTGGAACTCGAGATCGTGTAGAGATAAAAACCTATTACACAGGAACGACTCTCAGACATGTTAACACATTCGCGTCTATCTGTCAAGTTCAAATCATGCTAGCGATGTACGAAAAATACGTCGTTGTTCTCTTGACGATGGCAATGAAGATTGAAGCAGGTGACAATAATTAAAATATCCTCAGTAAATAAGTAGATTTCTAATAAACGTTTTGGCGATATAGCTTCCGTTTGTGACAAAGGAGTGACAGTTGATGACAAATGTTTCTGGATTGAAGAAAAGAAGGTTATTTGGGACGACGCTTCGCGAGAATGTGAAAAGGCGAATCCAAAGGCCCATTTTGCGATGATCACCGCTCCCGAAATTATGCAGGAAGTTCCGAAGTTATTTTCAAAAGGAAATTTCGGCTCTTGCACTAAAGATAGAAAAGAATGCCCCTTCTTTGGGATACGTCTTGATCATGGAATATGGTATCAAGGCGGTAAAAACATTCCAACGGAAAGAAAAAAGGGTGATCATGGTATTTGGTATGCTAGTAGTCAATTTTGGTATAGGGTTAACACGTACACGTTAAAAGCAAAATATCCCGATGAGGGATCCGGAACTTGCGGGATGCTAGTAATGCAAAGCACCTATAGACGTAATTACTTTGGAGCGGGAAGAACGGACTGCTACCACCCATCTCCATTTACGTGTCAAGTTGACATTGAACTAGGCAAGCAAATGACTTAGTTCGTGTCGAAAGTATTTTACTATATCTTTTAATCTCCCTTAGCACATTGCATGGTCAACCACCAAAAACCTACCAAAGAAGATCCAAGGAAACCTTTCATCCCCGTGGAATGTAGAACATCCAAAGACGGTGGATATAAAGGAAATGATAAGCCGTCCGTTTGCGACAAAGGAGTCTATTTAAATGGCACGTGTTACTGGATTGAGTACGAAAAGGTCCAATGGAGGGAAGCGATTTTCCAATGTCAAAAGATTAACGCGCACGCTCGTCTAGCCAAGATAAATACTAAGGACATCAAGGCGGAAGTCCAGAAGCTAATTCGAGAAAGCGACTTTGTCGCGTGTAACGAAAAAGGTGAAGAATGTCCATTTATCGGGATGAACGAGTCGACGGTTGAAGGCGATTGGCGTTACGTCGACGGAACCAAAGTCACCGAAGACGAAAAGAAATCCTTGTGGTATGCGGGTTCTCCAAACCGAGACAGTAATGAAAAATGCGGCGTTATTTTTGGAAAGAAGTTTAATTACACCGTAGGAGCTGGAGACTGCTACATCCCGGCTCGCGTCATATGCCAAGTTCCCTATGATAAAGGTGAGTACATATTTTTATCTAATGGGATAGTGTGTGTTACAAGAAATATGGCGCTTCGGGCATTGAGTATGATAACGTGTCTTGTCCTATACCTAATATAGTCAGTACAGGGAGGGGGAAAGAAAAATGTGTTGTTTATCGATTCTTCTACTATTTTTCAGAGCAATTTTGAAATTAAAATATTTTGAGTTTTCATAGGTAATTTGAAATTAGCACCTTCGACCAATTGCTTAACGCATTGCCTTTTTGTTAACAATATTCCCGTGGTATTCAAAGGAAATTTAAATTGGTTTTGGAAAAAATTGCGCGCGATGTGGCATTAGTGGCGGGTGATGTTGAGCGTGCTACGGGAATTTTGATAAAAAGAAGGCGGGGCATTTGCTTGTTGGTGCTAATTTTAAGCAATCTATGAAATATCAAACTAAATTGAATTTTGAAATCATTCGCAAGTAATTCTGGGATGTTTCTTTATGCAGATTGATCTTATAATTAGTAGCAGAATCGATAAATAAATAAATCATTTGATTTTCCCTTTATGCGCTATTAGTGGTATGTTATTAATATAAAATCGATTTCTCGGAGAATGGAGACTTAAGTATCGAAACTGGAATATATATTATAATTATTATTTTCTTTGCATTTCAAGAGCTATTCGAACCCGATAGAACTATCCCAGAATCGCAATGCAAGAAGGGAATAATCGTTGGTGAGAAATGCTACTGGGTTGAACACGATGCTCTAAATTTTGTCAGAGCCCGAGGATTTTGTAAAAGATCAAAAGGTCCATTCAATCACTTGGCTATAGTCACTAAAGAGAGCAGGAAGTATCTCTTCCACTTAGGCAATCAAAGTGGTTCCAAGGTATTATACATCGGCTTGATGGAGGACCCCAATAGACAGGTGAAATGGATGAACGTCGACAGGACAGAATTTGACGAAAGCCTTTTTGGAGGAGACGAACCGAATGGAAAGCATACGCAAAACTGTGGAGCTATCCATAAATCTGGAGAGGCTTACATAGTGGCGGATTACACATGCAAAGAAAATCAGAAATTCATTTGCGAACAACCAGTAGGCGCCTTGACGTACGCGCCACCTACACCGGTAACGGAACATGTCCTTTGTAAAAGGGGAATTAAACATCGCGAACGATGCTACTGGATCGAAACGGGCGAAATGAATTGGTTCGATGCCGAGACATACTGCAACTCTTTGAACCGCAACGCTCACTTGGCCAAACTTAACAGTGTAGACGTTCAGAACGCCACCGATAAATTAATACCGAGTGGTTGGAAGAAGGAAACAAATATTTACTTCGGAGCCAACGACATTGAAAAGGAAGGCGAGTGGCGATACATCGACGGCACCAAGGTCACGTTGGAGAACGAAATTGATAAACTGTGGAAAAAGGCTAATTTTAGTGGGCGGGAAGAAAATTGCGCGGTGGTGCTGGGTAATGGTACAGGTGGACATTTGTATGCTGATGTATCATGCGACGTCCTACGTCCCTTCATGTGCGAAGTACCTTACAAAGAATCCAATGTAACAACACCCGTTGTAGAACAGAAAACGGTCCAGATCGATGAAGAAAAAGTAAATCCCAGGCCATCCATTTGTGACAAAGGAGTGACCGTTGGAAATAAGTGTTACTGGCTCGAACACGAAAAGGTTCAGTGGGGTCAAGCTTTGCTCAAATGTCAAAAGGTTAACGAATTTGCTCGTCTAGCCAAGGTTAATACTGAACAAGTAAAAAACGCGATTGAGCGGCTATTATCAAGGAAAAGCCATTATGACTTAACTGAATGTGACAAAAGTGGGGAAAGATGCCCCTTTATAGGGATGAACGATACTGTGGTCGAAGGCGATTGGCGATACGTCGACGGTACCAAAGTCACCGAAAACGATAAAGATTCTTTATGGCTTAATTGGAATGCAGTATCCTCCACCCAACGCCATCACAACTGTGGCAAAATTTTAGGAAAATCGTTCGAGTATCGACTGGGAGTCGGTGATTGTAGTATTCCGGCTCCGGTTGTTTGCGAAGTTCATATACTTCAAAGTAAGTTGTTTTTCTGCAATACACGCTACTTAGACATATTCGAGATTGGTCAAGTTTATAACTTTAATCTAAAAACGCTTCACAGCCACGAGTATAGATAAATAAATTCTAGAGTTGCGAATTGAATGTTATTTTTTTTTTCATTTCAAGGGCGATGTGGACCAAACCCCAAAAATTTTACAACGCAATCTCTGTGCAACGAGGGAATCACCGTTGGTGACAAATGCTACTGGGTTGAACACGACCCTTTAAATTGGAAGGATTCCCAAAAGGAATGTGAACGACGAAATCCTAGCGCCCAATTAGCTATAGTCACTAATAGCGAGACACTTAACCACTTCCTCGACCTAGCAAAACTAAGTTATCCTGAAATAACATACGTCGGCTTGAAAGAGAACCTCAAAACCGATCTTAAGTCGAAAGACCGATGGAAGAACATCGATGACACAATATTTGACCAACGCCTTTTTTCCGAAAACGAGCCTAATGGACAAGGAAAGCAAAACTGCGGCGCCATCGTTATAAAACGCAAAGTGGCCGATGTCAATTGTGAGGATAAACTTAAATTCATGTGCGAAGTACCAGCATCCAAGGTCGAATATATTAACGTCCAACAGCACCTTTCACCGGAAGAGCTTTGCAAAAAGAAAAATAGTGTCCGAGTTGGCGACAAATGTTATTGGGTCGAGAACGATAAAACGAATTGGTTCAACGCCGAAACAAAATGCAACAGAAGGAATCCCAAAGCTCACTTGGCCAAAGTTGACACCACGAAGATTCGAAACAGCATCCAGAATCTAATCGGAGATAAAGCACACGACCATGTTTTTATCGGGGCGAGCGATATAGACAAGGAAGACGATTGGCGATACTTGGACGGAACCAAGGTTACGAAAAATGAATTGAAAGATTTATGGTATAAAGATACGGCTGAAAAATTCACTACATTTAAAAGTCAGCAAAATTGTGGCGCAATGCGTGGTAATATAAATGGTAATGAATACAAAAAGGGCAAAAAAAAAGACAGAAATTCGCACTACTTGATTGACGCGGGATGCGATTCTCATTTTCGCTTTTTTTGCGAAATATCGATGAGAGGAGGTTCGAAAGAGCCAGTTATCCAAGAAGAATGCAAAGCTGGCGAGGGAACCGCAACTAGTCAAGTGGTCACATCTTCCATCTGTGACGAGAAAGCGGAAATAATAGATGACACGTGTTATTGGATTGAATATGAAAAGGTTGCTTGGGGTGAAGCGCTGCTAAAATGTCAACGAATTAACCCACACGCTCGTCTAGCCAAGGTCAATACCGAACAAATCAAGGATGCCATCAAAAGGCTACTTTTGAAATCAACAGAATTGAACTCGTGTGATGGACTTGGACAGGTATGCCCCTTCTTAGGGATGAACGATACGGCACTCGAAGCTCATTGGCATTACGTTGACGGAACGAGAATCTCCGATGAAGAATTTGCCTTATTATGGGGTGAAACCCAAGGTAAAACGTATCACAAAGGAAGACGCGAAAAAAACTGCGGCGTAATTTTTGGAAAGAAGTTTGATTACCGACTTGGAGACGGAGAATGCTTTAGACCGGCACCAATTATATGCGAAGTTCCCTTTGAAAAAGGTAAGAATAGAAACTAGACAAAGCAACGTTACCTAAATGGCGACAGATTAATGCATGTATTTGAGAAGTCTACTACATTTGGGTCTACATACTCTACAGAAGCTTTGGGGGAAAGGATCATGCCCAAAGCTTAACTTTTTTTTTAACCTTACAATGTTAGGCCTTAGAAGCATAATAAAATGTTTTAACGTACATTAAATTCAAGACCCTTCACCTAAACATTCTAGATATCAAATTAAAGAGAACTTCTGACTAAAATGTTTTCCTTTACCTTCGATGAAGCATATATAGTGTTGCAAATTTCAAATAAAAACCAAAATAACTAAGTTTTCTTAATGGACACTATTCCGTGAAAAGGACGACTAGTACCACCTGATGGATTTATGATTTGAGAGTAGATTCCGATCTGAGGTCCTCTTCACGGACACAGAGAAGCCCAATGTTCTGTATCCATTAAAAAATCCGCTTCTAACTTTTAAATTTTACATGTGGGTACGCGGTTCCAATTTGGAACTAACATTACCAGGAGAATCTGCTCCTGACATTACTCTATATACTCAATCGAAGAAATAAGAAAAATATCTAGCTCGAAGTTTTTATTTAACCGTGAAGACATGAACTATTGTCAGGAATATTTTTTACTTTTAAGGATATTGCAAAGGAAATCCCTTGACTCTTCCACCGAGATCATTATGCGAGAAAGGAAAGACCATTGGTGACAAATGCTACTGGGTTGAACGCGACGTTGCAGTTTGGCTAGGAGCGGATCAAGGATGCGTTAACCAAAACCGCTACGCGCACTTAGCCGAAGTCAATAACAGAGAGACACTTAATGAACTGATCAACCTGGCCAAGGAAAGTGATACCCAAACAATGTTCATTGGCTTAACACGAGTCTCGGGCGATGATTGGAGGAACATTAACGGAAGCGTATTTAAGAAGAGCCTTTGGTTAAAGGAACCAGGGAAAGAAAACTGCGGCGCTATATTTCAATCTCCAAACAAAGGTTACGGAGTCGGGGATATCGGGTGTTTCGAAAAACACTCGTACGTTTGTGAGGTACCAGTATCTAAAGCCAATTACGTGCAAGAGTACACATCACCAGAAGAACTTTGCCAAAAGAGAAATGGCTTAAAAGTGTTAGGAAAATGTTACTGGCTCGAAGGTGATAGAACGAATTGGTTCAACGCCGAAGCGGAATGCAATAGAAGGAATCCCAACGCTCATTTGGCCAAAGTTGACTTACATGTGATTCGAAACAAAATCCAGACTCTTATTGAAAATAAAAAATTCGACCATGTTTTTATCGGGGCGAGTGACATAGAAAGGGAAGACGATTGGCGATACTTGGACGGAACCAAGGTTTCGAAATATCAACTTATTGAGTTATGGTATAAAGATACGGCTGCAACATTCCTCCCTGAATATAAATTTAAGCAAGATTGTGGCGCGATGAATGGCGAAAAAGGCAAAACATTAAGTGTTTGGGAAAAATTTAAAAAACTGATAAAATATATTTTTCTGAAGAATAATGATAAAGTGGATAATTTGCATTATTTGATTGACGTGGGATGCGATTCTCATTTTAGATTTTTTTGCGAAATATCAATGAATGTGAAGAATTCAGAACCAGTTATCTTCGAAGAATGTAAACTTCCCGATGATCAAACAGGCGCTACTGAACCAACCACACCGATACCCAATTAAGCAGAATTTGAGAAATTAGTTTGATTATTCGGTGTAAAGTAAACTAAGAAATTTCTGATGTAATCAAAATAAAGTCTTGAGTAATCTCAATCTTGCTTTTAGTTGAATTTTTAAACTTAGTTTAACAGGCCCATGCTGCCAGTTAGAGAAATGATTGACAACAAAAACAGATCAGTTCCTCGCAGTTGGATCTCAAATTTTGAAAGGAACACCTAACTGGAATCAAAAGCATATCATACCACAATATATCCAAAGAAACATACATTCATAAAAAATTAATTAATATTTGCACCAGGCACGCAGCATTTTAGAGATATTCTCGGGCATTTTTTTCAATACACTTCTTTCAATTCAGAGCAATGGATGAACTTCACCAATAGTTTCTTCGTCATTAAATTCAAAACTATAAGCCATATTAAGAATGAAAAATCAGCCTTACTTGAGCACTAGGACTAGGCTCTGTTTTTATTTGGTGAATAGACGAAATTGACGAACATTCCATCGTCCACGTGACGCAAACTACCCTGCTGATTGGATGTACGCCGGCTCGCTCAGCATTTTGAACATTCTAGTCCTCTGTCGCCACTTGTACCCGGCGTACTCAACGCGAAATATTACCAAGTGTGGACAGGCCACAATATTTACATTTTCATGTATAATGCATATCTTTAATTGGTAAAAACAGTTTGCTTACAGCAAAGAAAAGTAAAAATATTTTCAAACAATCAATTTAAGAATAGGCTGAACTGTGACCAAGTAGACATCGAAGTAAAGAATTTTATTGGACGACTGGCACCATGTGACTTGTTTTTCCGTTTCGACCAATATAATTCTTTACCCCAACGCCATCTACTTCGCTGTGTTGAATTTGTGCTCACTGTTGTGTCCTAATTTGTAGGTTACAGTTTGTTAACTTAATAACTCGTAGCCCGTGTAATATTTTAGAGAGACTCATAGTTCTAATTTCAAATATTAGTCTTATTATATGCTCTCTCAAAATTAACGGGCAACAATATTTACATTTTCATGTATAATGTACATTTTTTATTGGTAAAAACAGTTTGCTTACAGCAAAGGAAAGTAAAAATATTTTCAAACAATCAATTTAAGAATAGGCTGAACTGTGAACAAGTAGACATCGGAGTAAAGAATTATATTGGACTACTAGTAACATGGTTTTTCCGTTTCGAGCAATAGAATTCTTTACCCCAATTCTGCTTCGCAGTGTTCTATTTGTGCTCACTGGTGTGTGACTTTAATTGTAGGTTACAGTTAGTTAACTTAATAACTCGTAAACCGTGTAATATTTTAGATAGACACATAGCTCCAATTTTAAATATTAATCATTTTAATTTAAAGCATAAAATTCAAGTTAATTCGTTTAATGTCAAACCCACTGTTAATCACAAGTCATACTGTGGGATCGTAATTTCTATAAAAAAAAACATTTTTAAGACTTGCATAATGTTGAGGTGAAGTTATTTTGGTATTTTATCTGCTTTTTTTTCTTAAACCACTCTTTAGTTTTGGATTTAATATAATTTATGATGTAGGAGAAACATTCCATGGCGAAAACCAAAATGGCGGCAGCGTAACCCAAAAACAATGCCCAAAAGGCACTCTGCACTTCTATTATTTTCAATGGAGTGGCTTCCCCGGCTTCCTCGACGCCATCAATGTTGGACGATGTGCCTCTGACCAACGCGGGTATCGTTTGTCTGTCAATGTTGTCGTCCATGAATTTTAGAAGGAGTCCCATTTCATCGAGGCGGATGCACCTTTATAATAGAGAATGGTGTTGAGTGGCTTGATACGCAGCGCAATTCTAATTGGGAAAAGTGGCTTCTCAATGGGCGGAAGAAATTAGCTCAAAACCATGGGTATAGACCATTCCATTAATTACAGAAGGGATGCAAACACTACAGGGGCGGAGCCACCTTTTAGAGCTAGTCTCCCACGTGACGCAAAGAGGGCAGCCTCCTCTCCTGTGTGTTAGTTTCTCTGCACGTAATTAGAGGAATGTTCTATTTTGGTCACTTTCTTCATATTTGTCTTTTGTACAAGGCTGTTTGGCCATGTACATAACACCACGGAGCTGTTGTATTGTAGGAGTAGAGACTCCTAGCTTCCCCTCTACTAAAAAAAGCTAGACCTTATTTGTCCATAAAAAGGGGGTATGAATTTTGACCCTCCCTCCAAACCTATGCGAGCCCAGGTAAACAATAAAGATGGCCGCGAGCTACGAACGTTCAGGAGGGTTAAGCCTCGGTCTTTTGTGTATCGAGTCCGAGTGACAGGAGTTTCTCAAGCGTTTGCAAATCTTACTTAAATTTCTATTTTTACTATTATTTCTATTTATATTAATTATAATATAGAAAATATTCAAAGAATTAAGCCGGGAAAGAAGAAAACGACGCCTTCTTTAAAACACGTGTCGTCAGAGATTGTTTACATAGGCTCGGTATGCGCGAAAATTGTGCGCGGATCATTAGTACGCTTATGTCTAGGCCCTAGAGGCCTAGTCTCTGCTCCTTCTACAATACACATCCGTGATAACACCTGATACCCACCTCGTAGTGTTAGATAAAACATGGTATCTTTGGTCGTTCGGTGTTATTAACATCTAAAAAAACTTCAGTGAAGTTTTAGATTTAAATGAACAAGTAACTTTTCAATGTTTTACATTTGAAGTTTCATTAAGAACAATTGGTCATTTTAAGAGAAATCGGGGGTAAAATAGAGTACATTGTTTTCTAATGACAAAACGTCCAGTATGTGGATAAAAGGCCTTAGACATAATTTTGGTGAACTGGTGAGAACGTTTCTCGGATTGAATTTGGCGCATGTGTAATAAAATAGAATATCCAGGACTTTAAAAACTCAAGGGGTTAGGCGCAAATAAGAATAAAGTAGGTAGCAGCTTAGACTAAATAAAGCTGCAACCGGTTTGGCTCACAAAAGCCATTGAAAAAAGGGGGTCAAGAAAAGACTTCTATCCCTCGTTTCCGGTAAATTCGAGGTTTACACGGCGCATGCGCGACTTTTCAACAAATCAGGAACCTTCACGAGTGAGATTTGTAAACGGACGGTTTGGAAATTTATCGAGACGACTGATTTCGAAGAAGCGGACTGGATAAACGCAAATTTAAGTTTTCATTTTAAAAATTAGGTAAGTAATGGTGATTAAACACTGTATTTACCCAAAATGCAAAAGTGATTCTAGATACTCTGACCCCACTAATGTGAAAGGCGTTAAATTTGTACCTTTTCTTAAGCCTTTGACCAAGTTTGATTTTTCAAAAATCGTTTTGAATTATGCACGCACGCACGATGTATAACAAAATAAAACACGTGCTACCTTGTTTGTCCGCCAAGCTTTTATAAAGTCCCGCTACGCGCGCTGGCATCACCAATTGCTTTTGTGATTCGCGTTTTTATGGACTGTCTTGTCCTGGGAGCGAAGTTTCTATAATTAGTCCAAGGTAGCAGTGAGCACGTATAGAAAGGTGAGTCAAAGGGTAAGGTAACTATAACGGCACAGCCGGATATATCTCTCACGCGAACCTAGGGAAATTCAAAAGTTTAAACAAGAAAAGACGGTTAGAGACTCACACCAGAGATCTGCCACGTCTTCCTCTTCTCTCTTGCGCCGATTGCGCATGAGCGGAACTCTGATACCGAGCCACAGCTCGGTACCGGTTTTGAAATGGGGTCTGACGTAGAAATTTATCTCCCGAGCAACCTTTTACGCGAGCTCACTGTAAGTGGTATTTATACATGTCGATGGCTCTACTAGCCGGTTCTGTTTTTCTAACTGAAAATAATTTAGCTACTTTTAGCTCCTCCCTCATGGACAAGTTCTGATTGGCTCCTGACTTTGGCAAGGCAATGTAACATTTGTGTGTATATAATAAGCTAGACCGTTTTCGGAGCCACACGAGCTAACATTTTCTTTAATGTGTTTCGTATTTGAATCTCCCGCTTATGCATGTATCATTCTCGCCTAGGCTAGTATATATATATATCTTTGCATGAGTTAATAATATGTTAGCTCCCTATAAGTTACTCAGGCAATTCATTTTTATACTCCAGCGTTTTCTGCCGCGCCGCCGGCTTCCCAATTATATGCGACGCTCTGCGGCCGCCACGTGAACGAAAATCATATTTACTCTTCTTTCCGGTTTTTCCCCCGGAAGCGCGTGTAGTGGAAGCTACCCAATGATATCGGAGCTATTTAAGCAGCCGAATATTTCGCTCAGTAGCCTCGGTTAAAAAAACAGTTAAGAGCTCAGTGGATTGGATTTAGCTCAGTTGTATAATTTTCTGGTTTCAAGTCACAATAACAACTCTTATCTTTAGCATTCTTTATCAATATCGGCAAATTGCATTGAGTTCCTGCATTTTTTGTCTCAGTACGGACACAAACGCCATGATTTAATGTTAAATTGTTAAAACGTAAACATTCAAGACTAAAACCGTTCCTAAAACACTCCCTTGGTGAAAAAGCAGCCGACGACTGGAGGTCGAGGAGCCGTACGAGCGGGATTTTTTTTCGACAAGAGAGAGCGCAACATTCGGATATAATTCCCGCGCGGGCGAAATGAGAAGAAATCGCTGGATACATTACGTCTATGGGGCCTAAGTAACTTAGAGGGAGCTAACATATTATTTACTCATGATCTTTGTAATAGTGTGTATCCTTGTAAAGAAAGTATTAAAAGAGAACTGTTGTTATCTCGTTCCAGTATGAACGAAACATAATGGACGTGAAATTCTTTTGTTCGGCACAAAATTTAAAACCATTTATAAAAATTACTATTACAATAGTAATGGTTATGATCATGTTAATGTATCTGAATAAAATGGTGAAATATTCGATTCTTTTGTTCAATAAAAATAGGAAAATGTAATACTATTGTGACGCTCGTAATGTTCAACATTATATCGTTTTACTTTTGTATTATTTTATGACTGAATAGGCCATTTGCAAAAGCGAAAAACAATGAACAAAACGAAAACGATTATAGACGATTCTTGGAACTCGAGATCGTGTAGAGATAGAAAACACTTACACAAGAACGACTCTCAGACATGTCAACACATTCGCATCTATCTGTCAAGTTCTAATCATGTTAGCGATGTACGAAAAATACGTCGTCGTTTTCTTGACGATGGCAATGAAGATTGAAACAGGTGATAATAACTACCATAAGTAGATTTCTAATAAAAGTTTTGAACTTTTACGGTATAGCTTCCGTTTGTGACAAAGGAGTGACCGTTGGTAAAAAGTGTTACTGGATTGAAGAAAAGAAGGTTATTTGGGACGACGCTTCGCGAGAATGTCAAAAGGCGAATCCAAAGGCCCAATTAGCCCTGATCACCACTCTCAAAATTATGCAGGAAGTTCCGAACTTATTTGCAAGAGGAAATTTCGACTCGTGCAAAAATGACAGAAGAGAATGCCCCTTTTTTGGGATGCGTCGTGATCAAGGAAAATGGTTTCAAGGCGGTAAAAAAATTCCAACGAAACGAAAAAAAGGTGATCATGGTATTTGGTATGCTTCTAGTCAATTTTGGTATAGGGTTGACACGCGAACAATAAAAATAAGCTATCCCGGCCGCTTGCCCGGAGATTGCGGGATGCTAATATTGCAAACAACCCCGGTTGAAACATACACTGGAGCTGGAATAACAGACTGCTATCACCCATCTCCAGTTACGTGTGAAGTTGACATTGAACTAGGTAAGCAAATGACTTAGTAGGCGCCGAAAGTATTTTACTATATCTTTTAATCTCCCTAAGCACATTGCATGGTCAACCACAAAAAACCTACCAAAGAAGATCCAAGGAAACCGTTCATCCCCGTGGAATGTAGAACATCAAAAGACGGTGGATATAAAGGAAATGCCAAGCCGTCCGTTTGCGACAAAGGGGTCTATTTAGATGGCATGTGTTACTGGGTTGAATACGAAAAGGTTCAATGGAGGGAAGCGATTTTCCAATGTCAAAAGGTTAACGCGCACGCTCGTCTAGCCAAGATAAATACTAAAGACATTAAGGCGGAAGTCCAGAAGCTAATTCGAGAAAGCGACTTTGTCGCGTGCAACGAAAAAGGAGAAGCATGTCCCTTTATCGGGATGAACGAGTCGGCGGTTGAAGGCGATTGGCGTTACGTTGACGGAACCAATGTCACCGAAAACGAAAAAAAATCCTTGTGGTATGCGGGTTCTCCAAACCGAGACAGTAATGAAAAATGCGGCGTCTTTTTTGGAAAAAAGTTCAATTATACTGTAGGAGCGGGTGACTGCTACATCCCAGCTCGAGTTATATGCCAAGTTCCCTATGATAAAGGTGAGTACATGTTTTCGTCTAATTGGATAGTGTGCGTTACCACAAAGCACTTGTGGTGTCGCTTCGAGGGGCATTGAATATGAAAACATGTCTCGTCCTACCTTATGTAGTCTTTGAAGGGAGGTTAAAAAGAAAAAAATAGTGATTTTTATCTCTTCTTTTGCTAATTTTAAGATCTATTTGTGTAATTTCGAAACATCCAGGAAATATCTCCCAGCAATTTTAAAATTCAAAAAGGTTTATATTTCATAGATAATTTGAAATTAGCACCTTGGGCCAATTACGTAACACCCTGCCTTTTTGTTAACAATAATCCCGTGCTATGCACAATTTTGAATAAAATATAGGCCTAGAATGAGATTAGAAAAAAAATTGCGCGCGATGAGACAATAGTGGGGGGAGATATTGAGCGTGTCACGGCAATTTTTCAACCAAGAAGGCGGGGCCTTACGCGTTTTATCGAAGATTCTCATTTTAAGTTATCGATATGAAATATCAAACTAATTTTAATTTTTAAATCATTTGGAGGTAATTCTTGGATGTTTTACTAAGCAGATTGATCTTATAATTAGTAGCACAATCGATGAACAAATAATTAAATTTTCCTTTTCACCTTCCCATATAAGCGCTATTAGTGGACTGTTACTAATTTAATAAGAATTTTATATATATATATAGTAATATTTTTTCATTTCAAGAGCGTTTCGAACCCGATAGAACTATCCCAGAATCGCAATGCAAGAAGGGAATAATCGTTGGTGAGAAATGCTACTGGGTTGAAAACGATGCTTTAAATTTTGTCAGAGCCCGAGGATTTTGTAAAAGATCAAAAGGTCCATTCAATCACTTGGCTATAGTCACTAAAGAGAGCAGGAAGTATCTCTTCCACTTAGGCAATCAAAGTGGTTCCAAGGTATTATACATCGGCTTGATGGAGGACCCCAATAGACAGGTGAAATGGATGAACGTCGACAGGACAGAATTTGACGAAAGCCTTTTTGGAAAAGGCGAACCGATTGGAGATCATACGCAAAACTGTGGAACTATCCATAAATCTGGAGAGGCTTACATAGTGGCGGATTACACGTGCACAGAAAACCACGAATTCATTTGCGAACAACCAGTAGGCGCCTTGACTTACGCGCCACCTACACCGGTAACGGAACATGTCCTTTGTAAAAGGGGAATTAAACATCGCGAACGATGCTACTGGATCGAAACGGGCGAAATGAATTGTTTCGATGCCGAGACATACTGCAACTCTTTGAACCGCAACGCTCACTTGGCCAAACTTAACAGTGTAGACGTTCAGAACGCCACCGATAAATTAATACCGAGTGGTTGGAAGGAGGAAACCCATATTTACTTCGGAACCAACGACATTGAAAAGGAAGGCGAGTGGCGACACATCGACGGTACCAAGGTCACGTTGGACAACGAAATTGATAAACTGTGGAAAAAGGCTAATTTTAGTGGGCGGGGAGAAAATTGCGCGGTGGTGCTGGGTAAGGGTAAAGGCGGACATTCGTATGCTGATGTGTCATGCGACGTCCTACGTCCCTTCATGTGCGAAGTACCTTACAAAGAATCCAATGTGACAACACCCGTTGTAGAACAGAAAACGGTCCAGATCAATGAAGAAAAAGTAAATCCGAGGCCATCCATTTGTGACAAAGGAGTGACCATTGGAAATAAGTGTTACTGGCTCGAACACGAAAAGATTCAGTGGGGTCAAGCTTTTCTCAAATGTCAAAAGGTTAACGAATTTGCTCGTCTGGCCGAGATCAATACTACACAAGTAAAAAACGCGATTGAGCGACTTTTATCAAGAAAAAGTCATAATGACTTAACTGAATGTGACGAAAGTGGGGAAAGATGTCCCTTTATAGGATTGAACTATATGGCATCTCCATTGTATTATAGGGAAGTATTATCGGACCGACGCGATAACGACTGTTTCAAAATTTTAGGAAAATCGTTCAAGTATAACCTGTATGTCGGTAGTTGTAGTACTCCGGCTCCGGTTATTTGCGAAGTTCATATTCCTCAAAGTAAGTTGTTTTTATGGAATGCACGCTACTTAGACATATTGAAGAAAGGAAACGTTTTTGATTTTAATATAAAAACGCATCACTACCACAAGTTTCTGTAAAAAGTCTAAAGTATATGGTTTAGCTTAAGAATGTATGATAACATCAACTGGCCTTCGTGGGTGGCCGTCCAACAATTGTTTCGCGAATTGAATGTTATTTTTTTTCATTTCAAGGTCGTTGCGAACCAAACCCCAACAATTTTACAACGCAATCTCTGTGCAACGAGGGAATCACCTATGGAGACAAATGCTACTGGATTGAACACGACCCTTTAAATTGGAACGATTCCCAAATCGAATGTGAACGACGAAATCCTAGCGCCCAATTAGCTATAGTCGCCAACAGCGAGATACTTCAGCACCTCATCGACCTAGGAAAACTAAGTTATCCTAATATAATATACGTCGGCTTGAAAGAGGACCTCAAATACGATCTTAAGTCGAAAAACCGATGGAAGAACATCGATGGCTCTATATTTGACCATAGCCTTTTTTCCTCTTACGAGCCTAATGGAAATGGAGAGCAAAACTGCGGCGCCATCGTTACAAAGCGCAAAGTGGCAGATGTCAATTGTGAGGATAAATATAAATTCATGTGCGAAGTACCAGTATCCAAGGTTGAATATATTAACGTCCAACAACACCTTTCACCGGAAGAACTTTGCAAAAAGGAAAATAGTGTCCGAGTTGGCGACAAATGTTACTGGCTCGAGAACGATAAAACGAATTGGTTCAACGCCGAAACAAAATGCAACAGAAGGAATCCCAAAGCTCACTTGGCCAAAGTTAACACCGAGTTGATTCGAAACAGCATCCAGAATCTAATTGGAGATAAAGCACACGACCATGTTTTTATCGGGGCGAGCGATATAGAGAAGGAAGACGATTGGCGATACCTCGACGGAACCAAGGTTACGAAAAATGAATTGAAAGAATTATGGTATAAAGATACGGCTGAAACATTCGTCTATGACTATAAATTTCAGCAAAATTGTGGCGCAATTCGTGGTAACATAAATGGTGGCGATTACAAAAGCGGAAAAAGTAAAGACAGTAATTCGCACTACTTGATTGACGCGGGATGCGATTCTCATTTTCGCTTTTTTTGCGAAATATCGATGAGAGGAGGTTCGAAAAAGCCAGTTATCTCCGAAGAATGTGAAGCTGTCGAGGACATCGCAACTACTCCAGTGGTCACATCTTCCATTTGTGACGAGAAAGCGGAAATAGTGGATGACACGTGTTATTGGATTGAATATGAAAAGGTTGCTTGGGGTGAAGCGCTGCTAAAATGTCAAAGAATTAACCCACATGCTCGTCTAGCCAAGGTCAATTCTGAAAAAATCAAGGAAGCCATCAAAAGGCTATTATTGAAATCAACAGAATTAAACTCGTGTGATGGACTTGGACAAGTATGCCCCTTTATAGGGATGAACGATACGGCGCTCGAAGCTCATTGGCATTACGTTGACGGAACGAGAATCTCCGATGAAGAATTTGCCTTATTATGGGGTGAAACCCAAGGTAAAACGTATCACAAAGGAAGACGCGAAAAAAACTGCGGCGTAATTTTTGGAAAAGAGTTTGATAACCGACTAGGAGACGGAGAATGTTTCAGACCGGCACCAATTATATGCGAAGTTCCCTTTGAGAAAGGTAAGAATAAGAATAGAAACTAGACTTAAAGCATTGTTGCATAAATGGCGACAGTTTATACACAGTTTTGAGAAGGTCTACTAAATTTGGGTCTACACACTCTACAGGAGCTTTTAGATGAAAGGATCACGCCCGAAACTTGATTTTTTTTACCTTACAATGTTAGGCCTAAGAAACAAAATAAAATGGTTTACTCTTACTTAAAATTCAAGACCCGTTAGAAAAACATTCTAGATAGAAGGTGAACTTCTGACTCGAATTTTTGCTTTTTCCTTCGATTAAGCGTGTATAGTGGTGTGAATTTCAAATTATAAAGCTAAATTTTCTTAATGGACACTTCTCCGTGAAGAGGACGACTAGTACCATCTCACGGATTTATCAAATGAGAGATTCTTGTCTGGGGTCCTCCTCACGGACAAAGTGAGGCCCAATGTGCTGTATCTATTCTGAAAACTTCTAATTTGGAACTAACGTAATAGGCGAATTAGATGTAAAAGGAACAATATCTAGCCCAAAGTTTTCATTTAACCCTAAAGACATTGAACTATTGTCACGAATATTTTTATATTTTAAAGGATATTGCAAAGGAAATCCCTTGACTCTTCCACCGAGATCATTATGTGAGAAAGGAAAGACCATTGGTGACAAATGCTACTGGGTTGAACGCGACGTTGCAGTTTGGCTAGGAGCGGATCAAGGATGCGTAAATCAAAACCGCTACGCGCACTTAGCCGAAGTCAATAACAGGGAGACACTTAATTATCTGATCAACCTGGCCAAGGAAAGTGATACCCAAACAATGTTCATCGGCTTAACACGAGTCTCGGGCGACGATTGGAGGAACATTAACGGGAGCGTATTTAAGAAAAACCTTTGGTTAAAGGAACAAGGAAAAGAAAACTGCGGCGCCATATTTCAATCTCCCAATAAAAGTTACGGAGTCGGGGATTTCGGGTGTTTCGAAAAACACTCGTACGTTTGTGAGGTACCAGTATCTAAAGCCAATTACGTGCAAGAGTACACATCACCCGAAGAACTTTGCAAAAAGAGAAATGGCGTAAAAAAAGCGGGCAAATGTTTCTGGCTCGAAGGTGATAGAACGAATTGGTTCAACGCCGAAGCGGTATGCAACAGAAGGAATCCCAACGCTCACTTGGCCAAAGTTGACTTATTCGTGATTCGAAACAAAATCCAGACTCTTATTGGAAATAAAAAATCCGACCATGTTTTTATTGGGGCGAGCGACATAGGGAATGAAGACGATTGGCGATACTTGGACGGAACAAAGGTTTCGAAATATCAATTAAAATATTTATGGTATAAAGATACGGCTGAAACATTCGTCCCTAAATATAAACGTCAGCATAATTGTGGCGCGATGCGTGGTCACATAAATGGTGAAGAATACAAAAATGGCAAAATTAGAGACAAAAATTCGCACTACTTGACTGACGTGGGATGCGATTCTCATTTTCGCTTTTTTTGCGAAATACCCATGGATTTGGAGATGAAAGAGCCTGCAGTTATCCCCGAAGAATGTAAACTTCCCGATGATAAACCTGGCACTACTAAACCACCCACACCGATACCAAATTAAGCAGAATTTGAGTAATTTGCCTTTAGTTTGATTATTCGGTGTAAATGAAACTAGGAAATTTCTGATGTAATTAAAATAAAATCTTGAGCAATCTCAATCTTGTTTTTTGGTTGAATTTTTACACTGCTTAAACTTAAGTTTAAAGGAAAGCGCGGCTCCATGATCACCCCTAGCATTCTGGCTAATCTTCTGGACACGAATTTTATCTTGCCAAAGGCAGGAACCAATCAGACCTGATGCACTAGTTCCCATTGGTTCCTGCCTTTGGCTCAAGTAGCCTTTAGCAAGCTTAGCCACTGTGTAGCAGAAAAGCCATCTATAAGGGGTATCAACGGAGCCGCGCTTTCCTTTAACATGCCGGCTAGCGAAATGAGATCCGTTCCTCACAATTTTCACGTGCTTGGATCTCAAATGTTGATAGGAACATCGCGAAACACTTAATTGTGTATTTTACTTACAACTCAACCAGATCTAGTTTCTTAGAGACCGAATTGACTTGAAGTTTAAGTAAATATCAATTGGTACTTACATTCTATTTACAGGTTCGAAAATGGGTGATCCTTTGATGAGTGCATTTCCAAGTGAAAATGTTGCGAAGCTCTCTGATTGCGAATGGAATTTTTCAATACCTATCATTTTGGCATAAGTGTCCATGGCCCGACCACCCCAAATGAAGGCGTAGTTTTCTTTTAGCACCCTCTCGACGCCTTCCTTGATGCTTGGAGAGCTCGTACCGTCTGGGTCCAGCTTTGCAGAGTGACCTATCTTACCGAGCTTTCCCGATTTACCATACTGCCGAAAAATATAAATGCATAGCAATTACCAAGATATGCAAAAATGACCAGGCTGTACCTAGAATGGGTTCTTTATTATTTGAAATGGCTTAAATACTAAATGTATAAATACAAAAGTATTATGCATTTCCAAGTAAACTCAAAAGTCGGACAAAAATAATAAGCGGAGATGAGGTGCCTCTCAATCTAGGTAACTAGGTCACGTGGGGAAAAAGAGCTATATCTCTACGGAGAGTCCTGAGTGGTGCGTTTGAAATTTCGCCCATGCGCAGAGAGAAAAAAATACAAATTTCTCTCTCACTCAAATTTGAGAGAGGTGGGGGGCTGAATGCGAAATGAGTTGTGGAATACCCAACCAACAAATAAACAAGTTGGCTGGGTTTTGTCTCCGTCTAAGGGATAGGATCACGTGACTAACAAGGTTGTCTATAGCACCATCTGTCGTTGAGGTACGGAAATAAATTTACTTTTTTCTGATTGGACGACAGAGTCTAACTCTTGGTGTAAAACAGGTTCTGCTCATGGTAAACTCGAGCCAATCAGATTATCCCTTTCTCACCTCAAAAACCGAGAACGAGATCTGAGCCGTTATAAAAGTTCAAAAGATTTATTGGTTGGGTCTATTGATGGTAGAACAGTACAGCACTTCAAATAGGAATTATGTGTCTATCTTTCAATATTAATCACGTTACTAGCAATTAAGGTAACTTACTAAAGGTCATTAATAAGGATCCATTCTGGTATCTGAATAAATCAATTGTTGCAACTACTTACAACAAGGGCGTTGTGCATGATAGTGCCTTTTACACTCCCGGCTGTGTATTTTCCGTCGACAATCAGTGTCCCCAATTGATCCAAGGTGTCAATCGGTTCTTCAAACGTCGGAATATTCATAAAAGCCACCAGCTTTCCCGTAAATGAAGTAAAAATAACTAGAGCGTAAATAAGAAAACCGGCCAAACTCAATTTCGTCGAATTTCGAGATATTAATGGCGGATGACAACCTGCGGTGAATCAAAGCTTTTGTACTTCTCGACTTCGAAAAAATAATTCAATGTTATTCGAAACTATGTAAAGGTTACCAGTGTTAAGCATTCCTCCAATCATGTACCACAAAGCCGCACCGTACGTCCAGTAAAATCTTTTACCACCAGGTTGGTGGTCGAATTTTACGGTCAGAAGAGACAGGATAGCCGCCAGAGCCGGAATTATGGTTATGATGCAAATCCACACCTTAGAAATTGAAACACCAGAAAACCATGGGCATTGGGGTGGTAGTTACCAGAATCATGGTATTATATATAAAATACAAGTTTTCACTTTTCCCTCTAGCTCCTTCGGTCGACCAATCAGAGCCCTACAAATTAACGTTATCTTTTTCCTCTCTTGAACAAAAATAGTTTTAGCTTTTGAGGGAAGTATTTTTGGTTCTTTGTGATATCAGATTTCGTAGTGCAATTCGCCTACGTACTAACGAATGTATCCATAAGCGAGTTTGACCCTAATGCAACGGAACGTTAGAAATAAATATATTGTCGTTGGTTCAGAGGTATAGAACATTCGTGTAATTGCTTTTATAGAAACCAACGGGAAGGGGCGGAGCCGGGTCTTTTTCGACTCGCTAAGAGTCCAGATGGAGCCAGAGTTCACTACACGCGGGAAGCTAGCCGACTCCCACTTTATATACGCACCCCTGCTCCCTGTGAAGTTCTTTTCACCCATGTCAATAATTGAATAGTCTATTGTGAATCAAACATCGTCTGCGCACCTCTTACATTATAGTTCTAACCAAAGTTCATAGATTAAATCAAAAAGAATACTTCATTCACAGCCTCTGGCTGTAGACGGCATATTAAATTAGAAGCAAATGACGCTCCCTCTCAACCACCTACATGAACTAACCAATCAAAGAAGAGGTTTTTTGGTGGTCAAAGGTTTATAGAAAACAGTACTCTATGGTGGTTCTCCAAACGTTAAAGCTTGGGACTAGAGCTTGCGTCTGCTACTATTGAGCATGTTCCCTGATCGTGAAAGGGGTCGGCACTATTCTGAGGGTAAAGGGGGTTCTATCAAAAATAAATAGGGGAAAGTGTCGGACTCCCTCCTTCGTCTGTGACATGCATTTGGAGGGGTGAATGCATACTCGCGAAATCTGTTTCATCCCCCTCGCCTATTCACTACGTACCTAAGATAATTTGTGATATTGCGCGTGAAGAAATAGTGCGGTTTTATTTTACATTAGCTGCTTTTGACTGAGGCTAACCGTGGCCGCTGCAGTTTATCGCCACAATTTAATTTGATGATGTACATGATTGTATTAATTTAGTTTGCTAATATTGATGTTATTTACTAATAATAAAACGTTTTAGCTTATAATGACAACCCAGGGCCTAAGTTTAAACGAAATTCTAAAGGATTTTAACGATGCGTTTTTTGAATTAAATGATGTTTTCAAGAACATCCGCGGAATTTTTAATTTAATTTCGGCGTGCTAACGTTTTAAACGAACTTTAACCTCGTTCAAACGGGAAAATAACACTAAAGAAAATAGAACAGGTTGTGACTCTTCCTTGAGATACACCAATGCCAAAGTCTCCCGCTTGGTGGCGTACGAGCGTTATTTTCGGGAAGAATGACATCATCAACTACAAATCTGATTGGCGGATACCATTTCGCGCGCTCGAGCGTCTCGAAATGCATGTCAAGCTAAGGTAAAGGCAGGAGAATTTGGCAGTCCGACACTTTCCCCTATTTATTTTTGGTTCTATATATTATACGGCGTGAACAAGCTTGAATGAAGTATACTTTTTGGTTTTGTCTATAAACGTTTGGTCCTATTCTCCTTTGTTACTACTAAAACTGTAAAAGCTATTATCGGGCATTGACAAAATGGCACGCTTACCTCTAAAGTAAATGGTTTAACGACACCCAAGGCTCTTGAAATAGGTGCAGGGGCTTTCAAAATGAAGTAAGCTCTTGCAATTTGGTGTGGATGAACGAAGTCCAACACCTTCGCTCGCTGCTCAGTGCAGATCAACGTCATAGTCATGTTAATCTCCTTCAATATTCACATCAGAAATTAAACTTATATTCGGATATTGAACAAATGATATCAAGTACGTTTTTGAGTAACATCCCAATAATCCCAGTCCATTTTCTTCTGACGTAGTTTCCATATGTTCCATCCGGCGAAAGCACCAACTTGTAACTTTAAAAAACAATTGTGAATGAGTGTCATTTGAAAAATCAATGTTAAATGTTATGGCAGAGAAAATTAGGTTGTAATTGAGGAAATATTAGAATTGTTAAGATATTTTATCACTCACTTTTTGTCTACTTTAAGGTAGAGTATAATCATTTTGATAACTTCTATAGCGAAACCGGAAGCCCATACAATGTTATTGTTCTCATCCAAAGTCAGTTGTACTTCCGGAACAAGCTAGAAATGACCAATATCGAAATTTAAACGAATATCCTCGCATATTCATAACGCTCAAGCTGATCTCTTTGGTGATATTTTTGACCGTAAACTATTTCAATTTCTAATAAACTACGACTAAAAATTTAATATTTAAGTGCCAGAAAGACCTCTTTACAAAACTTATCAGACCTAGTTTTGCTACGATTTTGCGAGAATAGAAAGTTTAGGATTCTAAGAAAAATGAACTTCGTTCGTACCTCAATTACCGCCACTTTGAACACGGGTTCTTTATTTTCAATTATGCTACCGTTCATTATCTTTAAATGCTAGATTCGTCTCCCGCTAAATTACCGTCAAGTCAAGGCGACATTCAATTCTCAATTAAGCATTTACTAAACGGACACGCGATTAAATCAACTTGATATATTTAGGTCAATCTGGGAGCACGGCAGTGCTCCCAGCCAAGTCGAGCACTGACACCCTTTTCTCGAAGCAACTCACGACACTTTTAAGCCCACTGTAACTTCGTGATGGGTATAGGTAAAAGTCTGAAATTTTGCTTGCCGCGAGGACTGTCAATCCTAGCCATATTTTCCAAATTTCAAGCTCCTACCCTATATACTTTTCGAAATATCGAAGGTGAAATTTACCTTATTTTGTCACTCACTCACTCACTCACCGATCATCAAAATTCTAAGGTACTTCTAGGATAGATAGAAACTTAAAATTCAGGATTTAGTTTTCATTTATTTTATAAAGCACAGAAAAATTAAAACATCCCGAAATTTTTATAAAATTGTTCTTTAGTTCTTTATTTTAAAACTAGATGGCGCTGCCGTCTTTTGAACAGAAATAGTGTGTGTTCTTGATGAAAGGACGTAATGGTCCAAAGTTAACCGAAAGTTAAATATATATTAAAGCTAATAAGAGTAGTAGTTTAAAAGAAATGTGTCGTAACTGATGCTACATTCTTATATTAGGATATCGCGTAAAATCTTTATTACATATTCTCTGCGGGTCGAAAGGGGTAATTCAGCGATTATATTGGCAAACGAAGTACCACGAGAGGGTCTTGTTTTAATATAACTACCGAAGTATAACGAGAGGGTCTACAAAAAGAAGTGAGATCCTATGAAAAACATTAACATGTACAAAAATGGGCCAAGCCTCGCCTCGTGCCCTTTCCGCCGTAAAACGTTCTGAGATCCCATGTAGAGCCAAGTCTGCCTTTTGTTCTCATTCAATCGCCAATTGAACAATTATGTTATAAATTAAGTCCTTTTCCTAATTAATAACCAATATTCTTTGACTCTATCATAATTATACATCTTTGTTCGTATCAAAAATATCGTGACTTGGCAAGCGCAGGTCATCCCCTTCGATTATTTTAAAATCGGCAACGATTTAGTGAATATCCCTTCGATTATTTTAAAATCGGCAACGATTTAGTGAATATCCCTTCGACTTCCTTTTAATATTACTTACCTGCGATTGCCAAGTCACGATATTTTTGATACGAACAAAGATGTATAATTATGATAGAGTCAAAGAATATTGGTTATTAATTAGGAAAAGGACTTAATTTATAACATAATTGTTCAATTGGCGATTGAATGAGAACAAAAGGCAGACTTGGCTCTACATGGGATCTCAGAACGTTTTACGGCGGAAAGGGCACGAGGCGAGGCTTGGCCCATTTTTGTACATGTTAATGTTTTTCATAGGATTGTTTTTACAAGAATACAAAAAAAGTCTTATTATCATAAAATGATCCCGTTCCATTCTTGAATAAATACACCTTATTAGTTTTTCCAAAGTTCTAGTTAGCTGTTCCCATATTAACGAGAGGCGAATCACTTAAGAGAAAGTTTTGTAATTTGATTAATTATTCCAGGGATAGATTTAATTCTAGAATTAGGAATGGAGTACGATTAGTGTTTACTTCAGTCCGACTCATAGCCCAGAATAGAGCCCCTCCCTCCTACACGTAACGAAAAGTTTAAATTATTTTATTGGCTCACTTAAACTACGTTTTGATGAGGTTGCTGACGGGGATGGCGAAAACTGAATTCCTTTTTACCTCTGTCGCTATGACCCGCTTCTTCTTTCATACCCCTCCGTCCCGTGGAAGGGGGTCCGGGACTTTGACGCGCTCCCTGATTACTCTGTTCTCCATTCCTACTTCTAGAATTATATCTCTCCCTGATTATTTTAATAAGATAATTTATTGTCACCCAATTCAATTTATAAATCAGAGTCAAAAGTGAGAGCATGGATATGTATTATGGTTTCCCAACTAGGCCAAAATAGCTGGCCACCAAATACGCCTTACACCCACGGATATGAACGGGGTGTAAATCGAGGCGAAAATAGCTAGGTCACGTGGGGAAAAGGAACTTTATCTCTAAGTGGTGGGTTTGAAATTTCGCCCATGCGCAGAAAGAAAAATATACGAAGTTCTTGAGATGGGACACAAGTAATATTTTTTTTTATCTGCTTAACGGGTGCCCAAGCGAAATGCCTTGTGGAACGTAAAGATGGGAATCCATAAGACGTAAGTATTTATACATAACCATTATGGGAGAAGTCTGTGTTTTGTTTTGTGGAAAGGCAAGAGAATTTAAATAATTACTGCTGTTTTTAGTGGAACTGACCAAGTGATTTGTCCCTCGAATGCTAGTTTATTATTGAAACTCGATACTATGTGTCATACAAGACACATTACCAAAAATAAATAGGGGAAAGTGTCGGACTCCCTCCTTCGTCTGTGACATGCATTTGGAGGGGTGAATGCATACTCGCGAAATCTGTTTCATCCCCCTCGCCTATTCACTACGTACCTAAGATAATTTGTGATATTGCGCGTGAAGAAATAGTGCGGTTTTATTTTACATTAGCTGCTTTTGACTGAGGCTAACCGTGGCCGCTGCAGTTTATCGCCACAATTTAATTTGATGATGTACATGATTGTATTAATTTAGTTTGCTAATATTGATGTTATTTACTAATAATAAAACGTTTTAGCTTATAATGACAACCCAGGGCCTAAGTTTAAACGAAATTCTAAAGGATTTTAACGATGCGTTTTTTGAATTAAATGATGTTTTCAAGAACATCCGCTGAATTTTTAATTTAATTTCGGCGTGCTAACGTTTTAAACGAACTTTAACCTCGTTCAAACGGGAAAATAACACTAAAGAAAACAGAACAGGTTGTGACTCTTCCTTGAGATACACCAATGCCAAAGTCTCCCGCTTGGTGGCGTACGAGCGTTATTTTCGGGAAGAATGACATCATCAACTACAAATCTGATTGGCTGATACCATTTCGCGCGCTCGAGCGTCTCGAAATGCATGTCAAGCTAAGGTAAAGGCAGGAGAATTTGGCAGTCCGACACTTTCCCCTATTTATTTTTGACATTACTAAAATTTGCATAATTCCCACAATGGATATGATAAATATCTATACATATGTATATTTTGGGAAATTGATCCATCATGAAAAAACGTGGGAAAAATATATTTTGAATGACATGGGGTATATTATATGTTTCATAATATAAACACACTTCAACAGTTGTTGAGAGAAACTTTGTATTAAATGTGACCTATCTCATTAGAACAAAAGACTTGGAGATGTCGCTACCAACTTGTATCTTTGAATCAAATTAACTATATACTTGTTTGAGAAGAAATAGGATTACATTAGAAAAATGCAAATATTTTTCTCTGTATTTGGTTCACCGACATATTCAATTACAATATTCGTAAGCAAATATTCCTATTTAAGTGTCCATAATTAGGTCATTGGTGGAACGTCTCAGATAACAGTGATAGGGTGCCAAAAATGCAAGAGAGATTTTTTTCCCAAAGAGGGCTTTAAGACGCTAGATGTGTATGGGAGGACCAGACTTTTTTGGTGGAAATTTCAGTTTAGAGGTCTCTCTTTTTATCGCTGGCTCCAACCACGTGGGTTTTTACGCGGTATTTTTCCACCCCTTACGCCACTAATGTTCTTTAATTTATAAAAAAACAAAAAGCTTAAAAACCGGGCCAAAGACCAAAAAGCTTTCACCGTGGTTTTTTAAGCGATTATGCTCTTGTGTAGACGATTTTGGGGGAAAATATTAATGAATGAAAAAATCCCCTGCAATCTAGGAAAAGTTTTTTATCAACTCTCACCTTAAGAGTACACTAAAGGGAAGCCTATCACGGCGGTTAGGTCTCTTACAATTTAATACCAGATTGGTGTGAGACCGATTCTGTACTGCAGGTGGACAGACTTAATGGTAGATTATAAAATGTTGTTTGATTATGTAAATATCGGTTTTATCAAGTGCTCCTGAGGAAGAATACAGTGTAATAAGCTATAAAAATAGTAGATGAATGTTAAGTATAAAAAATTATTAGATAATTTAAAAAAAACTTAATAATAGACTAGATTTGACCTTTGAAACGCGTAAAAAACATTTTGATCAACTGGTACGAGATTTCCCTAGCCGCAATTTCATTAAAAATCGGCAGTTACAGCCGGGCTCTTCTTATGTTGAAACGTGTTTAGTAACGATCCTGAATTTTTCATATTTGACCATAAACGTGTTTTATTTAACTAACCAAGTGTGATAATTTTAATTAACGGGTCTACTACGAGATTACTTAAAGGACAACATACATCGGCAACTGAGTAAGTACTGGTTTTGATTGATTACTCGCTGAAAATGTCTGTAAACCGGTTTCGGATTATGTGTAATAATTTTAAAGGGTAAGAAAGGATTTTAAAGATTACGCGTAATCCTTTGTATGGCGATTTTAACGATTACTCTGAGTTACTAGCCCCTCGACACCGTTCAAAAATATTCCTTTGTCAAAAATATTTTAAGGTTCTGGAAACCGTAAAAGGTTACCTGTTTATGTAAAACCTAAACACTAAATTCTACAGAGCCAGTAGGTCTTTGTAAATAAGACTTGACACCCCTGTGTTATGTTTAGTCTTTGGTTCCAACCGTAAATATCTCTGGTTTGAATTACAGAAGTATTATACAATGTTGAAATGTGTAAAAAAATATTACCCGAGTTTTTCTTCAAAAATACAAACACGTTAAATATCTAAAATCCCTAAAACACTCAAATAATAACAAATGGTGGCCCGTCCGGCAAAATGCGAGAGATCATTTTCGACTCGAAATCGTCCAAAGGAGATCCCCATTCATTATAAGACCAAGAAGCGATATCTGGTTTATTAGGGAGAAGGTATAAGATGCCTACGTATTCGCGCGCCATAGTCCCAGTCCCCCTTTTAAAATATAAGGGAACGTAAAAGGAGGCTGGGCTATTTCGCCTCTCCTCAGTCGAAAATACGTAATTTTCGTCATTCGCGTCGCGCTTTCGTGAGTTTTCAAGAACCAATGAGATGCAGGCTGTAATTTAGAGGCGGGGATTAACTCCGGACCTACGTTTGGACTGCAGATAAAGCTGGAAATGTGGCGAATTTATACCTTCTCCCTAATAAACTAGATATCGCTTCTTGATCAGACACAGTCACACACCCTGTATTTAAGATTCGTCAATTTCAGTAACTACTCAAGCATACTCGCTTATTAAATACTCTCAGACCTTCAAAATGGAATGGATCCGTAGCCTAAGGGGTAGTTTATATTTGTCTTTTCATTTGAGACTGCAGTGAGACTTCTCGAAATGAAAAGAATGAGTCATGGTTAAAATATAGGCCTATATATCATTGGAATCACTACACTATATCCCCCTTACGCGTAGACTTGATGTATAGTTGTCAATGTGTGTGTGTGTGTGTTCTGTCTTGAATTTATTTAAATGACTCGTTATCGTCTGCTTCCTTTTTTTGAAAAAAGTTTTTTAAATGGCGTTGCAGGCACGTGCCACCTTATCTTCCCCTCTTTTGAAATTACTGTAATCTGAAGCTATCGCGCACCCCTTGGTGCAAACCCCAACTATTGCCCCGGCGTCTATAAAAGAGAGGACCTAGAATTTTAAGGATGTTAGTGTTTGAAACTCGTGGAACGGTGGAACGGTTCTGCTTTTAAATTTGTCGGGTCAGAGGTCAGGGACATACGCAGTATCGCTGAATAAAGACTTTGTATTTACAAATCTCGTACATTATTGGGTTTTAAATTTTAATCAAAAATACTAAAATTTTGATCCATGGTTCCTATAACTTTATTTACAAATTAATTAAAATGAGATCTGCTACTTCATGGAGGATTTTTTTAAAAACTTTTATTAAAAGTATTATCACGGGAGCTTTCGGACCGCGGTCCCTCTTCAGCCGTTGTTAAATTTAAAATAAAACAGTTTTTAAAAAGATCCTCCATGAAGTAGCAGATCTCATTTTAATTAATTTATAAATAAAGTTTTAAATTTTAATTTCCTTTTATAGTGTTTATTTCTTGAAATCCCTTCCTTCCTTTTCTAGAGGGGGCGATGCCCCAACATTTTATAGATCTTATGTTGAAGCATTGATTTTTATAAATCAAAAGGGGGTCAGAAAATACGTATTTTGTTGGACCGGAGTCCATTATGAATGACCGTAACAAATACAGGTCATCATTACGTCCCAGCGCGACTAGCCTTAAACATATCTGAGATTAAATTTTGAATGATCTTCATATTCTGTAGTCTTAGGCCCAATAATTTTCGATAGAGAAAAAACTCATTAATCCTATTTCCTTTAGGACATGTAAGGTCCAATATCAAACGAAAGTGTGGTCCGAATAAAAGTTCAGAATAGACTACATTTCTTCACAAATCTTTCCTTAGTATATTCTGACGTCACTGTAGCAAGACAAAGATGATTCAAAATTTGTGTTCTTAGAGGTTATGATTCATTTACGAAAGACGACCTAAATTCGTATCTTTAAATTCTGGTAATTCCTATCATCCAATCATCACGTTAGTTTTGACGTGAACTCCGAAAAGTCGATACACTTACAACAACATAAATTGATAATCTAAATTTAAGTTTCCATGTCTGCATGGGATCTATTCATCTGTTGTCTGCCCCCTGCATCCTATACTATATCTCACCCTAACCTGTTATTAAATTGTATGAGACACTACCGCCCTGAAAGCCTTCCCTTTGGTGTACTCTTTGTATGACACGCGAGAGGTGATAAAAAACGTCTCCTCGATTGCTGGAAAGGTTTTTGATTGGTAATTTTCTCTCCAAAAATCGTATATGCACGTGTTCCTCTTTTTCCCAGTTTTTCATTCAAAACATAAAAAAATCACTACGTAAACTTAAATTCATGTTCCGATACTGAGAGTTTCCTACTATTTTTTGTCGAAAAGGTCTCTTCTTGGCGCCCGACGTAAAGGACACGTTCCGCCAAGGACCTAATGATGGGCACTTAATGAAGATTATACGCTTATGATAGCAACAATATCTTCAATCTCTAAAGTTTTAAAATGAGTTTTTTCAATGTGACACATTAGGAAGGGGAAACGCCATAACCAATCATGTACACCCCGGATGTTGTAGTTCTCCACCCTGAAAACTTGATGAATGATATTACCCGCTTCTGTCATCCGTAATTAAGTAGCCCTTCACCAAATCCCAGTGCACGTGCGTGGCATTTCTATGTATAGAATTTTTTCAAAAACACCTAGCTCCATGTTTATCCTGTCATCATCAAGGCTCCTATATTTTAATGCATGTCGCCTTGTCAAAGGCTAAAATGAAATCTTGCTCATAAAAGATCATAACCCTAAAACATTCTCTATAAGTTTGGTTCAATAATATCGTCTTTGTCGATGGGATACTTTAAACGGCTTGCAGCGACATCTTCTTTCATCCTTTTATTTGAAACCGGAGAAGAATTAGATATTTTTGGATTCTTGGAAGACAGAGGGTGATGAAGTCGAAACCTGTACACATATATCTGTACTCCCATCAACCAGCATCCTTGGTTTGGTAGGCTGTTCTCTCAAAATTAAAATGGTGCTACACAGCAGCCCTTATCAATCCCCACCAAGGCCAAGGGTGTGCCTAAGGTACTCTGGGAAATGTTCATTGCCGCACATGTCCCACAAACATTTCTACTTCATTCGATCCTCTCATCCAAGGTCTACCGTCATATTCCATTCTTTAGTCAAATAGGGTAACTTGAGCCATGGAAGAGATGGAAATCACCATACATATTGTCATGAGTTAATAATATTAGGGAGCTAACATATTATTAACTCATGATATTGTGAGAATCAGCTGCGTCATCATTGTATAATCTTTTTTTTTCAAACTAGAACAGAATAGAGGTATTGTCTACTGTTAATATCTTCCTTGGTCGAGTTGGGTGACGTTAGAGATGAAAATCGCGATGGTTTCAGTATCCTGGAGAAATACTCCGTTAGGAGATTCCCTCAATGAGTACTTGTAGTAAAGATCTATTTAGACCCAGACTTATTTAAAATATTATAGGGCTATGAAAAGAGCTATAGTGACACTATCTTGTAACTTATCAATATTAGCTTGGCCAGACTTGCAATCCCCGCCCTTTAAAACTGGATGACGTTCAAAGTACATGTATGATTCTGTTTCCTACATGAGCTTTTACTCATTTTAAATCCCTTTATCACAGTTTTTAATCTCCCCTCTTCCAAATTACGTCTTTTAGGATTCAGGCACGTGCAGCTTCGTGACTGTTCATATCGTATTAGCGCTGAATATTTCCCAAATGCTTCATCGGCGTAGCATCAAATTTTAAGTCGACGTATTTTGATGTTTTACCTAATTAAAAGCTTTAGGGTGATTATTTTTATTTAATGTCCGTTATAACGGTGCTTAGATTACTTCCGTGATGTTTATTGCATATATGAAGTCATTAATAACGCATCGGCAATATGTATAACGTTTATTGAAATAGATAATGAAGTCATATGTTTCCACTCAACAACTTAGTGTTTGTCTAAACTTTCATACAAGCAATCACTTCGGAGAGGCAGTGAAATAAGAAGGGTAATTTTGCGCCCAGGATTTTGTTAAATAAAATCTGTTTAAAGAAAAAGTTCTGGTAACATAAAATTATACCTTGAAAGAATGGACTTTTTCTAAATATGAAAGGAAAAATATTTAAAAAAAAAATTTCTCTTGTTACAAAATAATTAGCATTTGATTAGTCCTAAAAACGAGGACACTTTTCACGCGGTCTGAACCAAAAAACACACCATTTGGTTTATTATATCAAGGAAGATGGAGATAGGGAAGTTTCGTGTAACGCTATAACTCCGGTCGCCCAAAAATCCCGTTTTCGGCGTGGATGTGCATGTGCGCATGCGCCGCACTTTTCTCGCGCATCGTGCTGAGGATAGGCGGCACTACCGGGTTCCTGCGCAGTTCAAACTAACGCCGAATATAAGTCATGTGACCTGCTACATTTCGTGAAGAGAGATTCCTATACTGACCAAACTTCCCTATCTCCATGTTCCTTGATTATATCCTTATCAGAAACGTCCTGTATAACTGGAACAAATTGGGGAAAACCTGAAATAGACGAAAATTCACGGGTGTTTTCGAATTTCTTCGGGCCTTATTGATTTTTATCAGACTTCATTTTCAAACTTAAACTAGGCCTACCTTCATTTTGTGTAAAAATCAATTTCAAGGGAGAATAAACAAATGTTGAACATTATCGCCCTTCAATGCTTGCACTTGTGAAAATGGACCTAACTGTACGTTGGTTGGGATAAAAACAGGAATTTCCACTCTCTTATATATTTCCTTTAAGGTGAAACGAAATGGAAAAATTTCATTACATGCGGTAGATGTTAATTAACATTTTCCATTTAAATGCAATGTAATATTTATAGTCTTTGCGAAGATAAGTTCGTTACTAAAATATCTTGCTTAAAGGGATATGAAATGATGAAGAAAAGGGTTGTACAATATCTACCGTTTCGAATATGTGTTAGACAAGAGGTTGCACTAAAAATCACCAGTTGGATTAGAAACAAAAGCAATTTTGGTCTAATGGATGTATTTCATTGAACTGTTGTTTCTAACTTACTTTTTGGTTTTCTCAAAGAGTTTGCATTTTTATGCAACGAAATAATACTCTTGGTTGTAAGTTAATAAAATCTGGAAAAATATAGCCTTATACTTGGTTTAATAACTGTCACCAATGCCACTAAAAGTAATTGACACTACTTAGACTCTAGTGTTGTTTGGATGGATACCTCTAACGATTATAATACCGAACTGACGAGAAATTCGAATTTAGTGTCATTATAATATGAGACCTACTTGGCGTATCAGGAATTTTCTGAATTTCTTCCAATAGTGAAAACTCCCAAGAATTTGTACCAAGTTTCGTTGCTAAAACAGTTCAGAAGAGGAACTGTCTTTAATTCAAACCATTGGAATTACCGAATGACTGCAAAAAGGAATATAACCATTTTGAACATTCATCAGTAATATGTTAACTTTTACCTTAAGGCTACAAAACCAACGTTTCAATAACAGTGTCAAGTTTCTTTCATGATTATATGAGTTTAGAGGCTCGTTTAAGTACACCTTCTTTATCTTGTTTCACTTAATATAAGTATTTCTTAGCCTATCTTTGTTGAATAATTAATACAGTGTGATATTGATCGAAACTTCAAACGCACTCTTGGCTCGGTGTTAGATGCGGGTCATATCTTTAAACGAGTTACAAAGATATGCGGTTAACAAAACTGTTGCTAACCTAAACGTACTCTCAAAGATTTAGGGCGTTGTCAAATAAAATTGCAGAGCTTAGTTTTGTGATTTCATAGCGAAAGCTTTAGTTATGGAGGATTTTTTGTTTAATTTTTTTGGAAAACTTTGAATTTCGTTCTATAAAAAACTACGGTATTGGTTGAATTTTCATAGGCTGATAGAGTTCACGGTAAGTGGTTCGTTTTAACAGACGCCACTAAATCCATGGCAGCCCAGTAGTCCTAAACTATTATTTTGTAATAAGAGATCATTTATTCTTTTTTTAAATATTTTACCTGAACGTGCCTTTAAAATAATGTAAGCTAAAACTTTAAAGGCCTACTTTTCAAATAGCGTTATCACTCAGAATCCAACTATGATTCAGCAATAAGCGAAATTTATCCAAGCATGAGTGGTTCTAATATTTATGATAATTTTTACCCATTAATTGAGGAATAAAATTACCTCCAATCGAATTCTATCAAAATACAAGTGGACTGAACGTGCATTAAAATTCTGATTTCAAATTATCTGGAGATGAAGTTTTATTATGTAGAGAGACAATATATTATCGACTATTTAAGAGCTAGGTAATAACACGAACGTTTAAAGGTGCAAAACTATTTACATATTAATCTTTTAAACAAAATTTAATATTTTCAATTAGTAACTTCATTTGTTTATGCGGATGCGAGTTGGGTGGTTATTCCTGTAAATTCGTTGTAAGTACTTTTAATAATATTTCGAGTTTTAGGAGGGTTTGTTTGCACCAAAGTTCCTCTTTAAAATGGGTTTTTGGTTGAAATTTTGGTATAAAACCAAAAGACTAAAAAAGGTTTAAACTAGTGTTTCACGTAAGCGTTATTAAACCAAGTTTGAGAATATTTGCTTTTAGGAAAAGTCTGAATTGGCAAATAAGTTAATGCTTAACAAGACTGAGGCTTGCAGAGATTTAACAGTAAAGGAGTATGCCAATCTGTCGGACAACGTAAGTACACAGCAATAAATAAGTGTTTCGAATTTTTCAATTTACAAGTGTATTTAATTTTTATTCAGATTTTGCACATTGAAAAAACAGTTTATCCTATTGGTAGAATATTGGGAAAGACTTTGACGGAAGCTCGAGGAAATCATGCGCCAATTTTCTTTGATTACGAGGAAGCCGTCGTTATTTCTAATCCAGTCTTAAAAGAAACCACAAGTCTACAGTTCTTAATGATCGACTGGAAAGTTAGTAAAATTTAGTATTGCTACCATCCTGTTCTAAAAAGGTGGGTCCAGAGTCCTGCACGGACCGGGCTTTCCACTATTAAACATTTTATCGGGCAGGGCTGGATCGGGCTTTAAAAATTGAGGAAATTAACAGGCCGGGCGAATTATACCTTTTCCCTAATAAACCAGATATCACTTCTTGATTATATCAAGTTTACTTGAAACAGGCTGGTATTCTTCTGCTATCCGCTATTTTTCTCTTTTGTCTCTTGATGTGGAAAACCAAGGATAAGAGTGACATCAAAAGGGGAAGAGCATTTCAAGTTTCCGAAATAATTATGTTGCTATTGGAAATTTTTTCCACATTTTTTTTAAAATGTAATTATAAGTATTGAATAATTAACGTTACTTTCTTAATTTTAACACTGCGTAATATGACAAAATGGATTTCTAGCTTTCAACAGAATTTCTAAGAACCTAACTTGGCTGATTTTGTGCGGCTCTTGGCTACTCGGAACCCTCTTTTTGAACTTTGAAATTTCTGGACACATGAAAACGGATTTCACTCTTAAAGAATATTTGGTATTTGACAGCTTAAATGATGTTTTAAACATGACGACTGAACGAACATGTCTTTCCTTTGATAATTACTTCACTGAAGTATTGTTTTTTTGCAACATGGAGTTACCAGTGAGATAAGAGGATGGAATTCAAGATTAAATTAGAAAGTGATTAATGGTTTACCATTCCAGCCCACGAACGCGTACAAATATTTAGATCCTGAAATGATAATCTGCAACTCGAGAAGAAACATGCACAATACCATTGAAGTGTACGAGTGCTACGATATTGAAATCGAGAATAAGGCTTGGTTCGGCTTAATTACCAAGAATGATATTTACGATTTGATGAAGCAAGAATACGCATGCAAAAGAAAAGACAAATTGGAGTTTTACGTTGGAGAACAAAGTTACCGGAAAGAATATTATTTCATTTACATCAAGTCCTTCCGTGTCAGGCAAGATATCAAGGAAATTGTCATCAGATCGTAAGTGCTTTTCAGACAGATTAACTTACATCAGAAGCTTATAAGCCCCACCGAAGTTCAAATTAGAAGCCTCTCCCAGCTATGCTCTTGCGATGAATATTTCTAAAGCTGCGGTTCGCGGAGGCCAAAATTGGCTCACTAACCGCTCCTCTAGAATCTAGATACAGAAGTCATGTGTAAAGCGTTAACAGTATTTCATTTTAACATTCACAGGGTCATGAATATTATGGAGCGCAACTTGATCCACTTTAAGTCAATACCGAAGAAAATCGTTTATGAGATGTCAAAATGGAGGCGACCTCCGGAGGAATTATCACCATTGACAATCAAAGTTGTCAGTGGATCTCTAATCTTGTGGCTAATTGGTCTTTCTATTTCAACCTTCGCATTCATCGGAGAAATGTTTTCTATCGACAAAAAGTATTACTAAGGGAAAACTATGGGATTCAATTAAATTTACTGCGGTGATAGAAACCAACATTTTTTCCACGTCATATTAATGAACGCGTAAATTCTACAGAACCGGTGTCCGGTAGACCCTTGTAGATATGACATGACACCCTTCTGTAATGTTATACAATACTTAGGTACAAGACCTAAACTGAAATTGATGGCACATTCGAGCAAATCATGCACCCAAAGGGAAAAATCTATCATATATTTACCTATATTAGCAGCAAAATTATTTACCCGCTGTTGAACATCGGGACAATTTTCAGCCAGCCATTTTAAAAGATGGCGGACGATTGAGCTCCAAAAGCCATTAGGCCCTCTGTAAAGTAAATAGCGCACCAGTATATCAAATTTTAGTGAAATCAGTGGAAACCCACGTACGTTGTTCCTTTGAAAGTATAGGGTGAAGAGGAAAATAAAGTTATTTTATTATCGATTCTTCTACTAATTATAAGGCCATTCTGCATAACATCCAGGAAATATCTCGATGATTTTAAAATTCAAATTAGGTTCAGATTTTATGGGTAATTTGAAATAAGGACCTCCGACCAATCGCGTAACGCCCTGCCTTCCTTTTAACGAAATTCCCGTTGCACGCGCTATATCTCGCACCACGGTTATCACATCGCCAGCAACTATTATCAAACATAGCGCTAAATTTCATTCGGCATGAAGCGTGCATTAGAATTTTGTTAACCAGAAGGCAGGTCGTTACGCTATTGGTCGGAGGTACTTATTTAAAATTATCCATTAAATCTTAACCTATCATTCGGAGATATTTCCTGGATGTTTCACTATACAGAATGGTCTTATAATTAGTAGAAGAATCGTTAAAAAGTCACGTGATTTTCCACTTCACCCTTTTTTGTTTCATTTTGTTAGATTTCTGGAAGCCGTTTTAAAATATGACGGCAAACTGAAACAGAAAGGATACAAAGCAGTTTCGTGAATACTACTTAGGAGTAACGTCTCTGCAAGATTTTAGATTTTTATCTGAAGTACCTTGGGCTGGGAGTTGATTATCAGTCAGACAGTTAATCAATCAGGACTTTGACCTACATAAATATTGATCGATATATTTGTGAAATTAATTTGCTTATTTACTAAACAAGTTCTCCTCAGAACGCCTTGAAGTTTTATTAGGAAACTGAACGTTAGTTGTAAACGTCCAGTTGACAGATTCAAGGCACATTTGCAAATTATCCCCCCCCCTCTTATAACTGCTGTAAATAGTTTAGCTTTACTACATCACAAACACCCTGTCTAGGCAAAAACAACGCTATTTTTTATCACATTAATTTAAGCTTAAGAGTTTGGTGTCTTTAAGTTCGGTTTAACCCGAACCGATAATCAATGGAAGGAATAATATTAAGAATTACTATTCTTTGCATCTTCTTTCTGTTATTTCTTCTCGACTTTGATATCAAGTTAGTAGTTGTGTATAATTTGCTTTTCATCGACAAATTTGTAGAAATCTATTTTATATACGAGTATTTGTAATTGAAACGAATTGGGAAAACCTGAAATAGCTTAGAGTCAGAAATTCATGGCTGTTTAAGAATTTCTTCCTGCCTTATTGATTTTATCAGACATTATTTTGCGAAAAGAGCCTCTGTCGCAAAAAATCAATTTCAAGGGAGAATAAACTGCATTATTACACTTGTGAAAATCGACTTGTATCTATCAGGAATTTTCATTCTCTTATATTTCCTTTAAGGTGAAACGAAATGGAAATATTTCATTACGTGCTCTAAATGTTAATCAACATTTTCAATTTAATAGCCGTGTATTATTTATAGTCCTTGCAAAGAAGTTCGTTACTAAGATATCTTGATTAAAGGGATATGAAATGATCAAGAAAAAGGTTATGCAATAATCATCGTTTCGAATATGTGTTAGACAAGAGGTTGCACTACATTCTTTAAAAATAAAGCGCAAGTTGGCTTATAGAAACAAATAAATTTTGATCTCATGAATTATTCGATAATACGTTTTTCATTTGTGTTGTTTTTTTAACTTATTTCTTATTTTCTCAAAGAGTTTAGCCTCTAGTGTTGTTTGAATGGATACCTCTAACGATTTTAATACCTTGGTATATCATCAATTATCTGAATTTCTTCTGATATTGAAAACTCAAAGAATTTGTACGAATTTTCGTTGATAAAACAATCCTGATTAGTAGCTGTTTAATTCGAATTACCAAATGCCTGCAAAAAGGAATTGAACAATTTTGTACATCTATCAGTAATATGTTAACTTTTACTTTAAACTTTAAAGCTATAAAACCATCCTTTCAATAACAGTGTCAAGTCTCTTTCATGGTTTTATATGATTCTAGAGGCTCATTTAAGTACACCTTTCACTATCTTGTTTTTCTGGATATAAGTATTTGATTGCCTACTGTAGTTGAGCAATTAAACCAGTATGATATTGATCGAAACTTTGAATGCGCTTTCGGCCCGGGGATTAGGTGCGTTTCGTATTTGTCAAACGTGTAACGTGTTACAAAGATACGAGATTAACCAAACTGTTGCTAACCTAAAAGTACTCTCAAAGATTTAGGGCGTTGTCCAATAAATTTGAAGAGTTTAGTTTAGGGATTTCATAGTGAAACCTTAAATAATATCAGCTAAAAATAAAACGGTTTCGCAAAACTACTTTCAAGAACGTCATCATAGCTCAGAAACCAACTATGATTCAGAAATTTAGGAAATTTATCCAACCATGAGTGGTTCTAATATTAATGCTAATTAATACGTATTAATTGATGGTTGAAATTACCTGCAATGGAATTCAATTCGAGTGGACAGTACATTCATTGAAATTCGGATTACAAATTATTATGCGAAAATGAAGTATTACATTGAAGAGAGACAATATATTATCGACTATTTAAAAGCTAGGTAATAACATGAACCATTTAAGGTGTTAAATTATTTACAAATTAATATCTTAAACAAAACTTGATATTTTCAATTAGGAACTTCATTTGTTTATGCGGGTGCTACTTTGGGAATAGCACCTATAAATTTCTTGTAAGTACTTTTAATAATATGTTGTGTGTTTAGAAGGCTTGGTCTGCACTAAAATTATGTTCTTAACAAGCCACGTAAATAAATTTCCGTATAAGCTAGGTGTGGTTGGAGGTGGGGGAGGGGGGGCGTGTTAGTTTCGTTTGTGGTAATGTAGTACAGTATTCAAGCTTCCTAACTCGCTAAGGTAATATTCGAGATGGCCCAATTGTCAGGGTACATTAAGTTCTTGACTACACCTAGCTAAAAAGGAATTATAGTCTTATCTAAGCTCCACACCAAAAACCGCAAACATACAAACTCACAGATCGTAATCGTTCAAGCTAGTATGTCTTTCACACTCGTAACTAAAAACGTATAAAAACCATATATACATTGAAGGATCAAGAACTGTTTTGAAAGACAACTATAGTACGACATGTTGGGAAACCAAAATAAAAAAAAAAAAAAAACATAGCTGTAAAATATATTATTTCGCAATTCTTTCCCACTACAAGCTCCGAGGTGGTGGGGGATTAGGCCCGGAGCCTCCGAAATGAACAAGGCCCATGCGTGTCGTGAAGCGAGAATACTTTTTTAACCAATTTAGTTCGCCGTGGTTTTACGCTTGGGGGCGCTTATATTACCGTAAAATAAACAAAGTTCAACCCCGTGACCCTGTCGACTGCTTAAGTATTTGGGCCAAGGTCGCGGATTGTAAGTATACGTTTTTATTACTCTTACTGAATTATTTTAATTGAAATAATTTATTTTGTTGTCATCAATACAATCTAACCGAAAGATTCAATAAAAAGTGAATAGCCCCAAAAACATTTACGTTAATTTTAGGATAAAACTTTTCTGTATCATAAAAATTTTATGACTGACCCCTAAAATATCAACGATAAATTAAGGAAGACCCCTGTCACAACGGTAATATAAGCGCCATCTCGTACACATATATGGTGAAAATATTTTCCTTAACAAACTGGATATTTCCCCACATAAAATTTGACATGCATGGGCCTAGTTCATTTCGGAGGCTCCGTTTGGCCTTATTCGGTTTCTATCCACTCTTTTTGTTTTTCGTGTACCCTGGGTCTACAGACACACGCAGACACCAGCCAAAACACAATCACAAAACTAGGTTTGGTTACATAACCTCACTTGAAATTTTGGTATAAACAAGACTCAAAATGTTTAAACTCGTGTTTCATGTAAGCGATATTATACTAAGTTCAAGAATATTTGCTTAGGAAAATTCTGAATTGGCAAATCAGTTAATCCTTAACAATACTGAGACATGTAGAGATACAAGATTAAAGCAGTATGCCAATCTGTCGGACAACGTAAGTACAAAGCAAAAAATAAATTAAAACTACCGAATCAAAAATTCTACTTTTTTCCCGAAATTTTCTATTTAAAAGTGTATACAATTTTTATTCAGGTTTTGCACATTTACACTACAGTTTTCCCTCTTGGCAAAATGTTGTATAACCGGTATTCGAAAATCCGAATAATTGAGCCAATTTTCTTCGATTATAAGGAAGCCATCACTATTTCTAATCCAGTCATAAAAGAAACCACAAGTCTAGAGTTCTTAATGATAGAGTGGAAAGTTAGTAAAATTAACATATTGTTCCTTAACGAGTTGAAGGTAATGCTTTAAAAGTAAAGGTAAAGATTAGCATAAATACTACGAATCACAGATTTCACACTGGGCCAAAAAGGTGGCCACCAAATATGAGTTACACTCGGGGATGGGAAGTGCCTCTAAATAGGCCTTTATAGAAAGTTTTTACGGCTTGCGCACCTTGTTGATTTGTCCCGCCGCGCCTGTGCATTATAACAGCCATACGTCACCAAAATTCTCTCTGACGTGACGTCACTAAACTTTGCAGGAAAGCAGTTCGTCGCGCTAGGTAGGGGCCTTAACCGTTAAGCCTAGGCTTCCATAGCCCATTTTAATTTATAATTTATCATTATAAATTCATACGAGTATCAAATATAAACATCTATTATACCTAAGAACAGTTCGGCATAATATGAACATTTCAATCAAGATTTGCTGGCACAAAGTAGAGAAACACAACGAGGAACAAACGCGTTAAAAAAAGCCCACCATTTTGTCAGTCTGCTTTATCTCTCCAAATCTTGCCTCCAGTTCGTGTTTTTTATAACACAAATCTGGCTGAACTGATCTGACTCAATTTGAACTACAAGAGGGGCCAAGTACCCATAATTCCTTTAAAACTTTCTGTAAAGGCCTATTGAGTCAGAAGTAGCTAGGTCTCAAGGGAGACAGAACTATGGCTCTCCGTAGAATCCTGAGTGGCAAGGTTTGAAATTTCGCCAATGTCCAAGAGGGAAAATACGAATTTCGCTCTTCCTCACAAGGTTGGGCGTTATTTCTCGGCTGACTGGGCGCCTAAGCGACATGCCTAGTGGAAGGTGAGAGATGGGAATCCATGATACGTCAGTATTTATGCATATCCATGGTAGAACGGCTCTCCCGGTTTTGGTGTGTCTTCTTTCAGAGTGTCACAAAAAATAACGATAAATTTTAATATTGAAATTTGAAACGTAAATAAAGATTTTTAAATTGGCTTTGTAGAACGTCACACCCTTTTAAATCTTGCCTCAGTTTTGGCAGCCATATTTGCGAACTCCAGCTTTCCTTATGTATTCAACCCTCCTCATGGCTATAAAATTATCTCACGAATTTTAGCTCCTCCCCAACTGAAAGCTTTCAATTGCAATATTATATGAAAAGAATGACTTTTCTATAAAACTATTTAATAATTAGCTCATATGGAATAAAAACGATACATTTGCAATTTTTAGTGTTTTCCAAAAACATAATTTACGTAACAAAGTATTGATAACTGGGGACACTTGTGAGAAGTATTCCTTCAACACGTTTTTCTAGCAGATTTTCTATTTTTTGATGAAGAAGTATTACATTACCAGAAGTGAGATGAGACCAGAAGTACTGAGCTAACCAAATTCTTCACTCGGCGAAAGTGAATATTCTTGATAACACAAGAACGGTTGGCCCTCTAGTGGCGGTTTCTGAATTTTCCCTCCAAAACGTGAGACGCTCGCGGTGGTAGACGGCCGAACTAGATTCTAGGAGCCGGGTCCGTGTTCGGCCGCTTTAGGTTGAGGGGAAGGGGGTAGGAAATGTTTTTGGAACTCGACCAATTTTTTTCTCAGTAGTGTAGGCGCGTGGGAAGCGGCATAAAATCCTCAAATTTGTTCACTAGTGCCAGGATCTACTATCAATGCTAGAGCCCTACACTTCTAGTCTTATCTCACTTCTGACATTACATAAAGTTTACTTGAAACAGGCAGGTATTCTTCTGCTATCCGCTATTTTTTTCTTTTGTTTCTTGCTGTGGAAAACCAAGGATAAGAGTGACTTCACAATGAGAAGAACATTTCACGTTTCCGAAATTATTATGTTACTATTGGAAATTCTTTCCACATTTTTGGCAAAATGTAATAATTAATATTAATTGAATGAACAGTTAAATTTTCTTACAATTTTAACACTGCTTAATATGACAATATGGAATTTTAGCTTTCAACAGACTTTCTAAGAACCTTCCTTGGACAATTTTGTGCGGTTCATGGCTACTCGGAACCCTTCTTTTGACCTTCGAAATGTCCGGGCACATGAAAACCAATTTCGCTTTTAAAGAATATTTGGTAGTTGACAGCTTAAATGATATTTTAAACATGACGACTAAACGGATATATCTGGCCTTTGATCGATACTTCTCTGAGGCAACCTTTTTTTGCAACACGGAATTACCAGTGAGACAAAAAGAAAGAATCCAAGATAATTTAAAATGTGATTTATGATTTCCCGTTCCAGCCCTCGGACGCGTACAAATATTTAGATCCTGAAATGAGAATCTGTCTGAAGAACATAATGGTGGACGACGCTATTGAAGTGAACAACTGCGAAGAGGATGCATCCATCGAGAATAAGGCGTGGTTCGGCTTAATTACCAAAGATGAACTGCATGATTTGATGAAGAGAGAATACTATTGCCGCAAAAAGAAAAAGTTGGAGTTTTACATTGGGGAACAAATTTACCGGAGAGAATTTTATTTCATTTACATCAGGTCCATCAGTGTCAGGCAAGATATCAAGGAATTGGTCATCAGATTGTAAGTGCTTCTCAAACAAAATATTAAACCGACTCTCGACCTTAAAAATATTAAACCGACTCTCGACCTTAAAAATATTAAACCGACTCTCGACCTTAAAAATATTAAACCGACTCTCGACCTTAAGAATATTAAACCGACTCTCGACCTTAAAAATATTAAACCGACCCTCGACCTTAAAAATATTAAACCGACTCTCGACCCTAAAAATATTAAACCGACTCTCGACCCTAAAAATATTAAACCGACTCTCGACCTTAAAAATATTAAACCGACTCTCGACCTTAAAAATATTAAACCGACTCTCGACCTTAAAAATATTAAACCGACTCTCGACCTTAAAAATATTAAACCGACTCTCGACCTTAAAAATATTAAACCGACTGTCGACCTTAAAAATATTAAACCGACTCTCGACCTTAAAAATATTAAACCGACTCTCGACCTTAAAAATATTAAACCGACTCTCGACCTTAAAAACATTAAACCGACTCTCGACCTTAAAAATATTAAACCGACTCTCGACCTTAAAAATATTAAACCGACTCTCTACCTTAAAAATATTAAACCGACTCTCGACCTTAAAAATATTAAACCGACTCTCGACCTTAAAAATATTAAACCGACTCTTAGGAATAAGCCTCTTCAATGTAACTAAGATGGAAAGATTCGGAAGTAAAACATTGTCTGTCATCTCGCTATTTGGCGCCGGCGCTCTTGGCGGTTTGGGTCCAGAGAGTGCGCAAAAATGGCTATGGGTCAACCCCCTTGAATGTCCCAACACTCGGAGCTACCTACCCCCTTTTCAAGGTCGAACAGGCTTATTGTTTCACCAGTTCGCAAGAACGAAAGGTGAAAGAAGATTACCAAAACTTTGTAAGGTGATGGGTTAACATCGCTTGGGTACTACACAAATTAGCTACGGAGTATGAATACAATAACAACGAGTACAAGATCTGCAACAATGTGACAGCGATTTTTATCAAAGAGGACCTCGGACTACGATCGGTTGTCGGGGCTAAAACCGGCTCGCTTACCGCTCCTCTTGAGATACAAACTCATGGTTAAAGCTTGAACCAATATTTAATTTGAACATTTACAGGGTCATGAATATTATGGAGCACAACTTTATCCACTATAAGTCAATACCGAAGAAAATCATTTATGATATGTCGAAATGGAGAAGACCTCAGGAGGAAATATCACCTTTGACAATCGAAGTTGTCAGTGGATCTCTAATCTTGTGGCTAATTGGTCTTTCTATTTCAACCTTCGTATTCATCGGAGAAATGTTGACGATCAACAAAAAGTATTACTAAGGGACACATAGGGATTCAGAAACGTTTAGTGCGGTGATAGAAAGCAACACTTTTCTCCCCGTCATATCCATGAATGCTTAAATATAATACTTGGATAGTAAACTGAAATTGATGGCACATTCGAGCAAATCGTGAAAAATCTATCATATATTTACTCAACGTTAGCTGCAAAATTACGGACACGGTGTTTGACATCGGGACATTTTTTCATAAGCCATTAAGCCCGTCTGAAGTTAATAGCGAACCGGTATATTAAATTTTGGCGAAATCGGTTGAAACGCGCTAACGTTGTTCCTGTAAGGTTATTACATTTTTGGAGGCCATTTTATAATATGGCGGCAAATTGAACCCTAAAAGCCACTGCAAAATTTTAGCTTTTAGGTAAAGTGGCTTGGGCTGGGAGTTGATTGATTGTCTGTCAGTCAGACAATCAATCAATCAGTCAATGTGCCAGTCAGGACTTTGACTTATATAAATATTGATCGATATATTTGTAAAATCAAGTTGCTGACTGACTGACCGCTGTCTTCAGAACGCCTTGAAGTTGTTAGGAAACAGAAAATTATTTGTAAATGTCCAATAGATTCAAGGCACATCTGCAAATTACCCCCCCCCCCATAAAATTGCTGTAAATAGTCTAGCTTTACTACATATTGCCTTTAGTCTCACAGTTTTAAGTACACCAACTTAGTCCACAATGGCATTAAATTTAACTTGATGTCTTGATGGAATTCAGAATTTTTGAATGTACGCCATCATCAGTAATAATAATAATAATCTAAGCTTTATCTATGAAGGGATTTCCACACTAAGCCAGTGGCTTGTTTACAGGTGGCACCTTTTACATTGCATAGAGGGGTGGTGGATTAAATGTAAACTTACAGTTAATCCACGAAACATATTTGTGAAATCAATCACTTAATTCACTTACCTTTTATTGAATCTCAAAAGCGACTTCATTATAGACGCTCCCTGTAAAATATTTTAGAAATACGTTGCAATCCTGAATCAATATTACAAAAGCGTGACTCAATTACTGCTGTAAATATTTACAATATTCTATTCGGTTCTCCCCCATTTCACCCAAAAACCGTTTCCCCAATTCCCATTTCTCCCAAACTCATTTCTCCCAAAATATTTTTCCCCCAAAACAGAAACATTGGCTATTAATTTCCCTTACAATATCCTCTCGAACCGTGCATTCCACTGCTTTAAGAAACTCGGCGCGTATTTCACTGTATATCTAAAGTAAAGCAATAAAAGCAAACTGAATGATTACAACACAACTCAACCTAGCCCAACCTAACCCAACCAAAACCAACCAAAACCAACCCAACCTAACCCAACCCAACCCAACCTAACCTAACCCAACCTAACCTAACCCAACCCAACCTAACCAAAACCAACCTAACCAAAACCTAACCAAACCTAACCAAAACCTAACCCAACCCAAGCTGATCCAACCCAACCAAACTTAACTAACCCGACCAAACCCAACCCAATAAGGCTAATTTTTCTAGGTATTTTTAATTTATATAGGCTAAAATTAGATCTCAACTTCCGGGCTTGGGCGAAACGGGAAAAAAAATCTTTTGGGCGAAATATTCCTTTTGGGGATTATGGGATTGGGGAAAATGGGAACATACCATTCTATTCATTATTTTTGCTTTCAAAGTTAAAGTGTTAAAATTATCTTCTCGTTATTTCTACTTAAAAATATTTAAAATCTTGTACTGAAAGGTCACCTACAGTAATTCGAAGCGAGTGAAGAAGCTTTCATTGTTGTTACCATGTTTGGAAAATTAGCAGTGGAGAAAACAGTTAAATGTAGAAGGTTTGTAGTAAATAAAGAAAGCCTTAAGTTATCCCATCACAAAATGAACACTGTCTCCTTATGTAATGGTGTCGTAATTATCGTGAAGTAAGAGGATATAATCGACACTTTTCAATGAGGTTATAAAAAGAGCTTCATACAGGGTTATTCTGATAACTATGTTGTAAATTAAAGGGTGTGTTTTTAGATCACACTTAGTGAAAATAGTCAAAGAACATGGGGTCTAAAAGATTTAATTTCGAGCTTAGGGACTCTAAAACACGGAAATGGGTCTAAATGTGGAGGAAGGCATATCAGCCTGCCCATCTTGTTTGGACAATTTCAATAGCTTCCAATCTAAGAACGCTAATGAGCCTTTAGAGGCAAATGTTTTGGGGGCCGTAACCCCGAAACTAAATCTATTAGACCCCATGTTCTTTGACACTTTTCACTCAGTCAGACCGATGTAAAACACTCCATAATTTAAAATTGATTTATCAGAAACATCCTGTTTTAGTGAAACAAATTGCTAAAACCTGTATAGCTTAGATAGGCAAATTCATGGGTATTTACGAATTTCGTGAAGTCTTTTTGACTTAAACCTACCTTCACTTTGCAAAAACAACCTGCGTCGTAAAAATCAATTTCAAGGGAGACAAAACAACTGTTAAACATTATTGCACTTCAATGCCTGCACTTGTGAAAATGGACGACGTTAACTGTATTTATACGTTGCCTGAGATTAAGCAGGAATTTTCACTCTCTTATATTACCTTTAAGGTGAAACGAAATGGAAAAATTTCATTACGTTAATGAACATTTTTCATTTAAAAGCAAAGATAAGTTCGTTACTAAGATATCTTTATTAAAGGGATATGAAATGATCATGGAAAACGATTATACGATATTTACCGTTTCCAATATGTCTTAGCTAAGACTTTGCACCAGAAGCCTATTATACTTAACGTACGAAGTGCGTAACATGTGCCTGGGCGAACTACACGATAGATTCTAAGCTCCTAGGAAAGAACCTCCCCACACGCGGAGGAAAATAATTCGGTAACACGGCCCCTTCAGCCGTCTCTACCTTAAGAACCGATTTACCAGGTACATAAATTCGAAAACTACTAGAAAGATTGAGTAGTGTCTAAAATATTCTTTGTATGAAACTATTCACAATACCAAAGATAATTTGTGAGAAAATGTGCGTAGCTTTTGCTTATACAATATTTACGGTTTCGAATATGTTTTAAACAAAAGGTTACACTATATCCCCAGTTGGCTTAGAAACAAAAATGATTTTGATCTCATGAATGTAATCGATAATAAGTATTTCATTTAAGTCTTGTTTCTAACTTTTTTCTTGGTTTACATTTTTACACAACTTAAGTTTCACCGTGAACTTGCAAATGGTGAACGTAATAATACGCTTGGTTATAAGTTAATAAAACCTGGGAAAATATAGCCTTATACTGGGTTTAGTAACTGTCACCAATGCCACTAAAAGTAGCTGACACTACCGAGACACTAGTTAGTGTTGTTTGGATGGATATCTGTAACGATTTTACTACCGAACTGTCGAGAAAGTCTGATTTAGTGTCTTCTCAATATGAATGTGCGTTATCCATTCTCTTGAGAACTTCTACTTGGGGCGTCTTATCAATTATTTGAATTTCTTCCAATAGTAAAAACTCAAAGAATTTCTACCAAGTTTCGTTGATAAAACAATCTTGAATAGAAGCTGTTTTCAATTCAAACCAATTAAATTACCAAATGACAGCAAAAAAGGAATTTAACCATTTTGTACATTGATCAGTAATATGTTAGCTTTTACTTTTAAGGCTTAAAGATCAACCTTTCAATAACAGTGTCAAGTCTCTTTCACGTTTTTTTAAGAGTCTAGAGGCTCGTTTAAGTACACCTTTCATTATCTTGTTTTACGTAATATAAGTCTTTCTTTGTCCATTTTTGTTTAGTAATTAAATCAGTATGATATTGATCGAAACATCGAACGCGCTTTCGGCTCGGGGATCATGTGCATTTCGTTTTTTTGTCGAACGTGTTACAAAGATATGAGATTAACAAAACTGTTGCTAACACAAAAGTACTATCAGAGATTTAGGGCGTTGTCCAATAAAATTGAAGAGTGTAGTATAGTGATTTTATAGTGAAAGGTTTAGTTATTGAATTGGGGGTTTTTTTGGGATAGCTTTGAAATCCGTTCTATAAAAACTGCAGGATTGGTTGAATTCTCACAGGCTGAGAGCGGTAAGGGTAAGTGGTTCGTTTTAGCAGACAACACTAATTAAGACAAATTAAATGCTAATTATTTTGTAATAAGAGATCAATTATTTTTCTTAATATTATTAAATGCCAGCAAAAACTTAAAAGGCCTCTTTCTCAGGTAGCGTCATCGTGCAGTTTAATGATATTATAGTAAAAGCAGTTTTTTTTATTTGATAGTTTTGAACTTTGTTTAATGAAAAACGTTAACTCTTTAAAACCTTAAGTAGACTACTACCCACAAACATGAAAAGTGTGGAGCCCCTAATAGTTGCATAAATAAAATCAGCTAAATTAAAACGGCTTCGCAACACTACTTTCAACAATGTCATCGCTCGAAAACGAACTATGATTCAGAAATTTAGGAAATTTATCCAACCATGAGTGGTTCTAATATCTATGCTAATTTATACGTATAAATTGATGAATAAAATTACCTGCAATCGAATTCAATTCGAGTGGACGGAACATTCATTGAAATTCTGATTACAAATTATTATCGGAAAATGAAGTATTACGTTGAAGAGAAAAGATATATCATCGACTATTTAAGAGCTAGGTAATAAAATTAACGTTTAACGGTGAAAAACTATTTACATATTAATCTCTTAAACAAAATTTAATATTTTCTATTAGGAACTTCATTTGTTTATGCGGATGCAAGTTGAATGTTTATGTCTATAAATTTGTTGTAAGTACTTTTAATAATATCAGAAGGGAATAAGAGAGAAGGGACACACTTTATATCTCCATAATGCTTTATACTCGTAACAACAGTCTTACCAACCTCAAGTCAACTACCCTTCACTGATTGGCTATCTAACTTCTGTCGTAGCCGTGACGTCAGATAAGAAGGTGACGTCTCGGTTGACGTATAAAAAGTAGTTTTGTTTACAACTTTACATTGAAGGAGATAAACATGTTGATAAACGAAATCAAGCTGTGCAACTAATTTAGATGCACGGGAATTGAGAACATACCAAAATCAGATAATTTGAAGGTAATAAATAGATGGAAACTAATTATTCTGAATTAATATTAAAAAAGAAAAACTATTTTCAATAAAATACATACTTGAGGTTATAATTACACAAGAACGAAACATTGACAGCCCTAAGCCTTTGTAGAATGAAAATCTAGCAGACAAATTGGCCGCCTAGGCTGATACCGCGGAGAACTTAAAGAACTATATTTGCAGTAAATTGGTTAAAAGCTGTGTACTTGCGCAAAGTTTTCGCGGTTTTCTTGAGGTTGGTCGGACTCTCGTTACCATAGCAGGCTCTAATGTCTCCCTTCTCTCTTATTCCCTTCTGATAATATGTTGTTTTTGGACGCTTGATTTGCACCAAAGTTCCACTTAACAAGTCACGTAAATAAATTTCCGTATTAGCTAGGTGTGGTTGGAGGTGGGGGGGCGTGTCAGTTTAATTTGTGGTAATGTAGTACAGTATTCAAGCTTTCTAACTCGCTAAGGTAATATTGGAGACGGCCCAATTGTCGGGAGAAACCAAATTTAGAGTATAGAAGGTGATTTTTACTTCACAGCAATTGCGAGAACCGTTGTAAGCCCTGCCATTGGGAGGCTAGACCTTTCTCGTAACCCTAGCCGATCGCCGCGAATGATAATGAAGTAGAAGCCAATATTGCTTTATGTGAACTGCGCACGCGGCCCCGATATTACAAATACGTTTGCTCCAACTTTGCAACTGCTAACGCGATAACAGACACACAGATACGTCTAGTGTAATACCTCTCCGTGAAGTCATCGTTACTCTGAGACATAGAAGGAGCAACCCAGATTTTATAATAGTGCGCTTTTGGCCTCTCATTCTAGCTATTGTGCCCGCATTCCCTATCCCCGCGCTAACCCCCAAAACCGGAGTTTAGATAAAATATTTTGATATTACACCATTTCAACAAATCGGCTTCGATACAACCGTTCATCAAATTAAAGTTAAACTTGAGGGTTGCCGCAATCTAACCGGGTGAATTTATTTTTTTCGTGTACCCGGGGCTACAAACACACAGACATCCACATACAAAACACAATCGCAAAGCTAGGTTTGGTTACTTAAGTACACTTGAAATTTTGGTATAAACAAGCCTCAACAGGTTTAAACTCGTGTTTCATATAAGCGATATCATACTAAGTTCAAGAATATTTGCTTAGGAAAAGTCTGACTTGGCAAATAGGTTAATCCTTAATAAGACTGAGGCATGCAGAGATTTAACAGTAAAGGAGTATGCCAATCTCTCGGACAACGTAAGTACAAAGCATTAAATGAATGGAAACTACCGAATCAAAATTTTATTTCTTTTTCTCTCTCGGAATTTTCGATTTACAAGTGAATGCAATTTTTTTTGCAGATTTTGCACATTGACAGAACAGCTCTTGCTCTTGGCAGAGTTTTGGAAAACCGGTATTCGAAATTTCGAATAAGCGAGCCAATTTTCTTTGATTACGATGAAGCCATAACTATATCTAATCCAGTCCTAAAAGAAACCACAAGTCTACAGTTCTTAATGATCGACTGGAAAGTTAGTAAAATTTGCATTATAGCTTTAACGAGTTAAATGTAAAACTATTGAAGGTAATGCTTTAAAAGTAAAGGTAACGATTAGTATAAATACTACGTATCATGGATTTCCCACTAGCCCAAAAAGGTGGCCACCAAATATACGTTACACTCGTGCATGAGAGGTGACTCTAAATTGAGTCGGAAGTAGCTAGGTCTTAAGGGAAAAGGAACTCTATAGCTCTCCGGAGAATCTTGAGTGGAATTTCGCCCATGCCCAAAGACAGAAAATACGAATTTCTCTCTTCCTCACAAGGTTGAGGGGTTATTTCTCTGCTGATTGGACGAATAAGCGAAATGACTTGTTGAGGGTGAGAGATAGGAATCCATAATACCTTAGTATTTATACATATCCATGGTAGAACTGCTCTCCCTGATTTGATGTCTTCTTTCGGTGTGTCCCAAAAAATATCGATAAATTTTAATAGTTAAATTTGGAACGTAAATAAAAACTTCAAATTGGCTTAGTAGTAGGTCACACCATCTTAAATCTTGCCGCAGTTTTTGCAACCATAATTGTGAATTCCAGCTTTCCTTTTGTATTCAACCCTTTAGCGTGGCTATAAAATTATCTCACGAATTTTACTTCCACCCAAACTGAGAGCTTTCTATTGGAATATTATATGAAAAGGATGACATTTGCAGAAAACTATTTACTAATTAGCTTATATCACTGATATGGGAAAAAATGTTTAGAATCGCTACTTTGAGGGATTTCCAAGAACGTCATTTTCGTAAAATTTTAAGTTTTGTTAATTGGGGATACCATGAAGCCTTATCTTAAGGATACAGGTTCCATGGGGATACTGGAATTCGCCGTGAGAAGTTTACTTTCACCGCATTTTGTAGCAGATTTTGTATTTTTTTGATGAAAAAGTATTACATTACATCAAATTTACTTGAAACAGGCAGGTATTCTTCTGCTATCCGCTATTTTACTCTTTTGTTTCTTGCTGTGGAAAACCAAGGATAAGAGTGACTTCAAAATGAGAAGAACATTTCAAGTCTCCGGAATAATTATGTTGCTATTGGATATTCTTTCCACATTCTTTTTAAAATGTAATGATTAGTGTAATTTTCTTACAGTTTTAACACTGCTTAATATGATAATATGGAATTTCAGCTTTCAGCAAAGTTTCTAAGAACCTTCCTTGGATAATTCTATGTGGTTCGTGGCTACTCGGAACCCTCTTTTTGAACTTTGAAATTTCTGGACACATGAAAACAGATTTTACTCTTAAAGAATATTTGGTAGTTGACAGCTTAAATGATGTTTTAAACATGACGACTAAACGGATATATCTGAACTTCAATGCTTACTTCTCCGAATCTAAATTTTTTTGCAATTATGATATACCAGTGAGATATAAATCCTAGAAACCCAGATAATTTAAAAAGTAATTTATGGTTTCCCATTCCAGCCCTCGGACGCGTACCAATATTTAGATCCTGAAATGAGAATCTGCAAGTTGAACATAATGGTGGAGGACTCCATTGAAGTGAACAACTGCGATTACGATCCGCCCATCGAGAATAAGGCGTGGTTTGGCTTAACTACCAAAGATGAACTGCATGATTTGATGGAGAGAGAATACAATTGCCGCAAAAAGAACAAGTTGGAGTTTTACATTGGAGAACACAGTTACCGGAGAGAATTTTTATTCATTTACATCAAGTCCTTCCGTGTCAGGCAGGATATCAAGGAAATTGTCATCAGATCGTAAGTACTTCTCAAACAGATGAAGTTACATCGGAAACTTATAAGGCCCATTAGAGCTTTGCGATGAATATTTGTGAAAGCTGCGGAATAGTTTTATTTAATAAAGTCGAGCTGGTCATGGAAACGGGTTCTTGAGACGTCACACAAAGTCCTACAACTGTAAAAAAAAAGAGCGCAAAACGAAAAACCGTAGTCCTTTAGTTCCGAAAATGCATGTACACACCACGATGGGAAAAACAACTCTCACCCCCCCCCCCCCATTTTTGAAATTGTTTCCCCTAATCCGCCAAAAAAACGAGAAGTGAAAGAAGGTTACCAAAACTTTGCAAAGGGGAAAGGGTTAACATCGCGAGGTTACTACATAAATTGGCTACGGTGTATGCCAACAATAACAATGTGTACAAGGGCTGCAACAATCTGACAGCGATTTTTTGTCAAAGAGGGCCTCAGACTGTGATTGGTTCGCGGTGGCTTAAAAAGCGTGAACCAATATTTAATTTTAACATTTGCAGGGTCATGAATATTATGGAGCAGAACTTGATCCACTATAAATCAATACCGAAAAAAATCATTTATGAGATGTCGAAATGGAGGCGACCTCCGGTGGAATTGTCACCTTTGACAATCAAAGTTGTCAGTGGATCACTAATTTTGTGGCTCATTGGTCTTTCTATTTCAACCTTCGTATTTATCGGAGAAATGTTTTTGATCAACAAAAACTATTATTAAGGGACACATAAATTTAGTGCGATGATGGAAACAAAATGTTTTTCTCCAGTCATATTCATGAATTCGTAAATATAATACTTGGATTGTAAACTGAAATTGATGGCACAGTCGAACAAATCATGCACCCAAAGGAAAAAAATCTATATTGGCAATATAAGTCCGCAATGGCATTAAATTAAATTTGATGTGCATATGGAATTTAGAATTTTTGAATGTAATTTACGCCACCATCATAAATGGACGCTAGCAGATAATCCACAAAATATATTTGTGAAATCAATCAATTCGTTCAATTACCTTTTACTGTATCTCAAAAGCCCCTTGATTATAGACGCTCCTTAAAAAGTATTTCAATAATAATTTGTTGCAATCTTGAAAACATAATTGAAAAAACGTTTAGTTTTGGAGGTACGGGCCCCAAAACATTGGTCCCGAGCCTCCCAAAAGCCACTTCCTTATAGACGCTGGTTAAAAAGTATTTCAATAATTCGTTGCAAAACATATTTAAAAAAAAACGTGCTAAAACAGCCTCTAAAACAATGAAATTGGCACACATGAGGAGTAAGGCATTCAGCTTGCCCATCTTGTTTATACAATTGCAATAGCCTGTACTCTAAGAACTTTAATGAACCTTCATCTAGCTGAAGTGTACGTTTATAGGCAAAAGTGTGCCTAATTTGGTAAAGAAAAAGTAGTTCAATGTGTAATTGCACAAAAGTTTCCTTTTAATGTTTATTTTATTCGTAACAAGTTAACATCGTTATTTAGAGGTATTATTCAAAATGTTCAATTATTGCTGTTACACTTTGAACTAATTTACATTACCAGCTTAGGCACACTTCTAACTTCCGCTTAAAACGTTCACTTCTGCTCGATAAAGTCGGAGTAACGTCCTTAGAATGAAGGATATTGAAATTGTCTAAACAAGATGGGTCGGCTGATATGTCTTACTCTTCATGTGCTAATTTCCCTGTTTTAGAGGCAAATGTTTTGGGGGCCGTAACCCCGAAACTAAATCTTTTAGACCCCATGTTCTTAGACACTTTTCACTCAGTTCTACCCATGTAAAACACTACATAATTTATATCTGACTTATCGGAAACATCCTGTTTTAGTAAAACAAATTGGGAAAACCTGAAATCGGTTAGAGAAGCAAATTCATGGGTGTTTACGAATTTCTTGAAGTCTTATTGATTTTTATCAGAAGACTTAAACCTACCTTCATTTTGCGAAAACAACCTGCGTCGTAAAAATCAATTTCAAGGGAGAATAAACAAATGTTGAACATTATTGCACTTCAGTGCCTGCACTTGTAAAAATGGACGTTTATAGTGATACGTTAACTGAGACAGAACAGGAATTTTCACTCTCTTATATTTCCTTTAAGGTGAAACGAAATGGAAAAATTTCATTACGTGCTGTAAATGTTAATCAACATTGAAAGCAATGCATTATTTATAGGCATAGTCCTTGCAAAGATATGTTCGTTACTAAGATATCTTAATTAAAGGGGTATGAAATGATCAAGGAAAAGGTTATACAATATTTTCCGTTTCGAATATGTGTTAGACAAGAGGTTGCGCTAAAAATCCCCAGTTTTGGTCTCATGGATCTATTCGATAATATTTGATCTTAACTGTCACCAATGCCACTAAAAGTACTGACACTATCGGGCCTCTAGTGTTGTTTGGATGGATACCACTAACGATTTTACTATACCAAACTTTCGAGAAAGTCTAATAGACCCAACCAACAAATCTTTTGAATTTTTATAACGGCTCAGGTGTCGTTCTAGGGTTTTGAGGCGAGAAATGGATAACCTGATTGGCTCGATTTTGCCATGCGCAGACCGGTTTTACCCCAAAAGTCAGACTCTAATCCAATCAGAAAAATTTGGATTTATTTTCGTCGCTCAACGACAGATGGTACTACAGTCAACTATGTGAGTCACGTGATCCTATCCCTTAGATGGGGACGAGACCAAGCCAACTTGTTTATTTGTTGGTTGGGTCTATTTAGTGTCTTCTCAATATGAATGCGCGATATCCACTCTCTTGAGAACTTCTACTTGGCGTACTATTAATTATCTGAATTTCTTCCAATAGTGAAAACTCCAAAATTTTGTACCGAGTTTCGTTGAAAAACAATTCAGAATAGGAGCTGGTTTTAATTGAAACCATTAGAATTACCAAATGACTGCAAAAAGGAATATAACCATTTAGTACATTGACCAATAATATGTTAACTTTTACTTTTAAGGCTACAAAACCAACCTTTCAGTATAACAGTGTCAAGTTTCTTTCATGATTAAATGAGTTTAGAGGCTCATTTAAGTACACCCTTCGTTATCTTGTTTTACGGAATATAAGTATTTGTTAGTCTATTTTGTTGAATAATTAAAACAGTATGATATTGATCGAAACTTGGAACGCACTTTCAGCTCGGGGATTATGTGCATTTCGTATTCGTCAATCGTGTTACAAAGATATGAGATTAACAAAACTGTTTCTAACATAAAGTACTCTCAAAGATTTAGGGCGTTGTCCAATAAAATTGCAGAGTTTAGTGAAAGCTTAAGTTTTTGGGGTTTATTTTATTGTTTATTTTTTGGGATAGCTTTAAAATTCGTTCTATAAAAAACTTTAAAAATAAAATTCTCACGGGCTGAGAGGGTTAAGGGTAAGTGGTTTGTTTTAACAGACGCCACCAAATCAATGGCGGATGGCCCAGTAGTCCTCGTTTTTAAGGCTAATTAAATACTAAATGTTATGTATTAATATTTTAATATTTTCATTTTATATTTATAAAAAGGCCATTGTTTTAAGGTATAATTTTATGTTACCTGAACGTTTTCTTTAAATGATATCAGCTAAAACTTAAAAATCCTAAGAAAGATAAAATTAGCAAATGGCGTCATCGCTCAGAAACCAACTATGATTCAGCAATATAGGAAATTTATACAACCATGAGTGATTCTAATATTTATGCTAATTTATGAGTAACTATTAATTACCCGCAATCGAATTTCATCAATATACAAGTGAACATGCATTAAATTTCTGATTGAAAATTAATATCTGGAGATGAAGTATAAAGTTGAAGAGAGTCAATATATTATCGACTATTTTATATCTAGGTAATAAATTATTACCTAGATTAAAATTATTTACAATTTAATCTCATAAAGAAAACTTGATATTTTCAATTAGGAACTTCATTTGTTTATGCGAATGCAATTTCGCCGCTAGAATCTATAAATTCATTGTAAGTAATTTAAGCAGTATGTTGTGTTTTTGGAGGCTCGCTTTGCACCAAAGTTCCTTTTAAAGATTAGGTTTTTTCTTGCAATTTTGATTTAAAACAAAGTTAAAAAAGTTCACGAATATTTCCTTAGGAAAAGTCCGACTTGGCAAATAAGTTAATCCTTAATAGGACTGAGACATGCAGACAATTAACAGTAAAGGAGTATGCCAATCTGTCGGACAACGTAAGTACAAAGCAACAAATAAAGTTTTGTTTCAAAATATTCTATTTACAGTGTATGGAATTTCTGTTCAGATTCTGCACATTGACAGATTAGCTTTTAATGTTGGTAGAATGTTGGCAAACCGGTATTCGAAAACTCGAATGAGCGAGCCAATTTTCTTTGATTATGAAGAAGCCATCGTTATTTCTAATCCAGTCATAAAAGAAACCACAAGTCTACAGTTCTTAATGATCGACTGGAAAGTTAGTAAATATTAGTATTGCTACCGTCGGCAGCAATTTCCAACTGCCTAAACCGATGGTACAAATCTCAGTATTTGGGGTTGTCTTTTGGTTTCTCCAGAAGTTAGATGAGACTAGAAGTAAAGGCCATTTGCATTGGTAGTAGATCCTGGCACTAGTGAACAAATTTGAGGATTTTATGCAGCTTTCATCGCGCCTTCACTAGAGAGAAAAAAAAATTGGTCGAGTTCCAAAAAACATTTCCTACCCCCTTCCCCTCAACCTAAAGCCGCAGAACACGGACGCGGGCGCTTGAATCTAGTTCGGCCGTCTACCGCCACGAGCGTCTCACGTTTCGGAGGGAAAACTCAGAAACCGCTATCAGAGGGCCAATTGTTGGTGTGTTATCAAGAATATTCACTTTCGCCAAGTGAAGAATTTGGTTAGCTCAGTACTTCTAGTCTCATCTTACTTCTGGTTTCTCCTAGCACACGACATAGCCCATTTGAATATTGCGCTCACGTACCCAAGCATATCGCGCTATATGTTGGCAGCTTGCGTCTGTGAGCGCAGTATTCGAGTGGGCTATGCACTAAATAAGCTCCTCCTATCGCTGATTAAGGAGCGACTTAAGATTAGCGAATAAATTCATGTTTAAATGTAAAAACATTCAAGTTATATGCTTAAAAGACAGGTTAATTATCTTTTTCTATAAAATTTTAATAGACCCTGTCTCACAATTGACTCTTTAGTACCATAAGTTCAAAGATATGCTTCATAAGTTTGTCACTGGTTAATGAGCGGTTGTCATGAAGTGACGTAGGTCATAGATTCTAGTAAGCGATGCTTGGTGAGGCGATGTGAAAGCCTTAGTAAGATGGACTGCAAAATCGAGTGTAGTCAATTCTGGCTTGTCGTTCTCATACAAGCTCGAGCTGTCTCTAGCAACATACTTATGTAGCATATAACTTATAAACTTATGGGAATACGTCCTGCCATACCCTCTTAAATCTAACCACATTTTTGGCCGCCATATTGATGGATTTGAGTTTTCCTCCTGTATTAAACCCACCATAAAATTCTGTCTAGAATATGAATATATTAAAGAGATGATTTTTTTCTAAAAAAAACTACTTAATTATTAGCTTACCTAACTCTTATATCAATGATAAGGACAAGAAAATGATTAGATTCGCTATTTTGAGTGTTTACCAAAAACGTCAAGTTTTGAAAATTGGCGACACCATGGAGCCTGTGTCTTAATGATTCATGCTCCATGGGGACACTCGAATTCATAGTGAGAACTTCTTCTTCACAACGTTTTTCTAGCAGATTTTGTATTTTTTGATTGAAGAGTATTAAATTACACCAAGTTTAATCGAAACAGGCTGGTATTCTTCTGCTATCCGCTATTTTTCTCTTTTGTCTCTTGATGTGGAAAACCAAGGATAAGAGTGGCTTCAAAAGGGGAAGAGCATATCAAGTTTCCGGAATAATTATGTTGCTATTGGAAATTCTATCCACATTTGTTTTAAAATGTAATGATTAGTGTAATTTTATTACAGTTTTAACACTGCTTAATATGGCAATATGGAATTTAAGCTTTCAACAGACTTTCTAAGAACCTAACTTGGATGATTTTGTGCGGTACTTGGCTACTCGGAACCCTCTTTTTGAACTTTGAAATTTCTGGACACATGAAAACAGATTTCACTCTTAAAGAATATTTGGTATTGGACAGCTTAAATGATGTTTTCAACATGACGACTAAACGGATATATCTGAACTTTGAACGATACTTCTCTGAGACAACATTTTTTTGCAACTTTGATATGCCAGTGAGATATAAATCCTACAAACCTAGATATTTTAGAAACTGATTTATGATCTCCCGTTCCAGCCTTCCGACGCGTACCAATATTTAGATCCTGAAATGAGAATTTGCAAGAAGAACATAATGGTGCAAGACTCCATCGAAGTACCCGAGTGCGGAGACGATCCACCCATCGAGAATAAGGCTTGGTTCTACTTAACTACCAAAGATGAACTGCATGATTTGATGAAGAGAGAATACAAATGCCAGAGAAAAAATTTGTTTGAGTTTTACATTGGAGAACAATGTTACCGGAGAGAATTTTATTTCATTTACATCAAGTCCATCCGTGTCAGGCAAGATATCAAGGAATTGGTCTTAAGATCGTAAGTTCTTCCTTCGAAGGCAGATTAACTTACAACAGAACTTCAGATGCTTATAAGCCCCACTGAAGTTCACATTAGAGGCCCCCTCCCAGCTCGGCGTTTGCGATGAATATAATAAATTAAAATAATGTTCAACCTGCCAAAAATTACGTAGCCATTTTTGGAGCAGCCAGTGAAAGGGGAGGGGGGAAATCACTGTGTTAAAAAAAGATACAAGCAGAAGTTTGCAAGTTTTTTACCTCTCCGAGTGACGATGACGTCCAGGAGAGGTATTAGACGGGACGTATCTGTGTGTCTGTCACCGCGTTCGCAGTTGGGAAATCGGACTAAATAGTAGAAATTGGTAAAGGTAGTAGCGTTTCGGGAAAGTAAAAATGGATGTGCTCTTCTAAGCTCTTGAAAAAATAGCTTTGCTCGTCCTATTTAAAGCAAGGAGTCTGTATTTTAAGTGGAGTAGTAAGTCTTCCACTGTACAATTTGTCTCTCGCCGCGTCTTGCTCTAGTCGAGCAGTTGGTCGGGAGTAGACCAAGGTCGTTTGTGCCAAGGCACCATAAAGGTTCACGGAACTTTTGAGGTTACCGCCCATTTCCGGAGAGCTGTTCTGTCAGTGCTACAAAGCGCGGCCACCAAAGAAAATATAAGTCCCTAACAAAGGTCACACGCGGCTTATAATACCTGCGGTATAGCATTGCGATTTTCTTTGTTAAATTACCTAAGACTGTGTTCGGTTCGTGGGTGCTAAAATTAGCTCGCTAACCGTTCCTTAAAATTCACAGGGTCATGAATTTTAGGGAGCACAACATTATCCACTATAAATCAATACCGAAGAAAATGATTTATGATGTGTCAAAGTGGAGACGACCTCCGGATGAACTATCACCTTTGACAATCAAAGTTGTCAGTGGATCACTAATCTTGTGGCTAATTGGTCTTTCTATTTCAACCTTCGCATTCATCGGAGAAATGTTTTCGATCGACAAAATGTATTACTAAGGGACACATCGGAATCGAAACCAACGTTGCTTTTCTCCCCCTCACGTTAATGAATGCGTTTACATAATACTTTGATTGTAAACTGAAATTGATGGCACGTCAGGGAAAATAACCCAAAGTGAAAAAGCTGTCATTTATACCTATAACCATAACAGCTGCAAGAAGTCCTGACTGACATACTGACTGATAATCAAGGCCCAGCCCCAACCGCTTGCCCTAGGATAAACAACTGGTATATATAATTGCAACTCTGACTGCAAAATCGATGTAAAATGTATTTATAGTGAAACGTGACCTGAAATTAAACGGAATTGTCACTGTCTTATTATTTTAACTCTTATATTTCCTATTAAGGTAAAACGAAATGGAAAAATGTCATTATGATAGAAATTTATATTTGAACAAGCTGTAAATGCGATGAATCGTTTCTATTTAAAATCAATTCACTATTTATAGTCTTTGCAAAGATATACGTTGGTTACTAAGATAAGGGGTCAAGATAAATGGTAATACATTATTTACAGTTTCGTATCTGGCCTATTGCCCTTTAAAGGATGTTGCACCATACACATTTAAATACGTCTGCATATGATACTAAATTTTTTCAAACAAATCCCAAATTTACTGATGGAAACAATAATTTTGATCTAATGCATGTGTTCGATATAAATATTTCATCAAGTGGTTTTTTTTTTAATTAATTTATTTCTTGGTTTTTCCTATTGATTTTAATACCAACTTCGAATGTTGAATTTAGTGTTATCTCATTATGAGAACTTCTACTTGACGTATCATCAATAATTTGATTTCAAATTCTTACAAATGTGAAAACTCCAAGCTTTTGTACCAAAAATTTGATAAAAAATTCAACCTAGGAGCTTCAACTATTCCAAAAACCACGCTACCGAATGACTTTAAAATGGAATTTAACCATTTTCCGCACGTTAATTTTTACATTTAATACTCGAAACAAGAATAACTAAAAACAAACGTGCCAATAACAGTCTCAAGTTTTTTTATTACGGTTTTTCTTAGACTAGATGTTTATCATGCATACTTTTCATCGATTTCTTGTTTTACATGGTATAAACACTTGTTATTCTAGTTTTATTTGATACTTAAAACAGTCGATCGAAATTTCATACGCACTTTCGCTCGGGGATTAAGTGCAATCCATTTAATGATCGTTGAACATGTTACAAAGATACGAATTTAGCCGGACTGTTGTAAACATAAGAGAACTCGACAACACGTTGTCCAATGAAATTGCGACGAGTTTGGGAAATTTGGAGTTGACCTGCAATGCGTTTGTTAGAGATTTCATAGTAAAAACGGTCTATTTTTTGTGTATTTTAGTAGCTTTGAAATTATTTAAAGCAAAAACGTTAACTCTTTAATAACATAAGTGTTGAATAAAATTACGTGCAATCTAATTCAATCAATATACGAGTGAACAGAACATTCATTAAAATTTTTATTACAAATTATTATCTGGAGATGAAGTATCACATTGAAGAGAAACTATATAATATCGCATATTTAAGAGCTAGGTAATTACATGAGCCTTTGATGGTGAAAAACTATTTACATATTAATCTCTTAAACAAAATGAAATATTTTCTGTTAGGAACTTCATTTGTTTATGCGGATGCAAGTTGGGTGCTGAGGTCTTTAAATTCGTTGTAAGTACTTTTAATAGTATTTCGAGTTGTAGGAGGCTTTGTTTGCACCGAAGTTCCTCTTAAAATTGGTTTTGAGTTGAAGTTTTGGTATAAAATAAGCCTCAACAGGTTTAAGCTCGTGTTTTGTATAAGCGATATTGTACTAAGTTCAGGAATATTTGCTTTTAGGAAAATTCTGACTTGGCAAATAGGTTAATCCTTAATAAGACTGAGACATGCAGACAATTAACCGTAAAGGAGTATGCCAATCTGTCGGACAACGTAAGTACAAAGCAACAAATAAAACTACCTGATCATAATTCTTCTACTCACAAATGTAGAACGGGTTTTTTTTCTTATACAGATTTTGCACATTGGCAGAACCGTTTATCCTCTTGGTAGAATATTGGGAAAACGGATAACGAAAGCTCGAGGAAGTCAAGCGCCAATTTTCTTTGATTATGCGGAAGCCATCGTTATTTCTAATCCAGTCATAAAAGAATCCACAAACCTACAGTTTCTAATGATCGACTGGAAAGTTAGTAAATTTTAGTATTGGTACCGTCCATTACTAAACAGGATGGTAGGTATCCACATCTGGGACCTGTAAGCATCGTTTGCTTCAGGCGGTTTGTTGATATTTTTCTGGAACGACTGGGTTAATGACTTGTCTAGCCTGTAGTCCACCTGTCCAAGAGGCATAGGAAAAGTAATATTTTCGCGCTACTTGTGTGACATAATTTTATAACCAGTAGGAAACAGGGTGTACCTCATATGAGCAGTTCCCTGTAGAGCATTTCTTGAAATAGCAACCGCGATTCCAAAAAAACAGCGGAGTTTTTCACAACTGCTGTTTTAGAAATAGCGGCTGCTATTTTGGGAAATAGCAGTGTTTGTCTTGAGTTTCGAGCGTTTCTTAACAATTCTGTTATATTCGTTGGTTTCAAATACTACCTTTTCCGTGATCATTCAATCAGGAATGTAACCAAAATAAAACATCATGTTTTTGGTAGATAATTGTAAACAGTAATTTTTTGGAAAAGGAGTATTATAATTCGAGAAAGGTTATTTTATTTCGGAAGTAGATAATTGTTAACAGTAATTTTTTGGAAAAGGCATATTTTAATTTGAGAAAGGTTATTTTATTTCGGAAGTAGATAATTGTAAACAGTAATTTTTGGAAAAGGCATATTATAATTCGAGAAAGGTTATTTTATCCCGGAAGTAGCAAATTATAAACAGTAATTTTTTGGAAAAGGCATATTATAATTCGAGAAAGGTTATTTTATTTCGGAAGTAGATAATTGTAAACAGTAATTTTTGGAAAAGGCATATTATAATTCGAGAAAGGTTATTTTATCCCGGAAGTAGCAAATTATAAACAGTAATTTTTTGGAAAAGGCATATTATAATTCGAGAAAGGTTATTTTATTTCGGAAGTAGATAATTGTAAACATTAATTTTTTGGAAAAGGCGTAGCATTGTTACACCATTTCCAAAATATTACTAACCTAAGTCTAACCAAACGAAACAAAACCTAACCTAACCTGACCTAATACTATTTAGTTGAAATAATCAACTTTAACCTAACCAAATTATCCATATCTGACCTAGTTCTTTTGAGTTCATATAACCCAGCTGGGCCAGCTTACACCATAATAAACAACTATAGTTTTTCGCATATCTGTTTTTCCGCTCTTTAGAGAACTGCTGTAACGGTACGCCGCGTTTACGAGAACCGCTGTATCGGTAATTGCTGTAATGTGTAAACTGCCATTTCGGGAACCGCTATTTAGAGAACTGTTGTTATGAGGACCGCTATTATGAAATCCGCTCATACGGAAACTGCTCATGTGAAGGCTTCCCTAGGAAACAACCCTTGCTATGTGGGCGTGCCTTTCCGTTTCTCCATAGCCCACTCGAATATTGCGCTACATGTTGGCGTAGGAGCTTGCGTTCGTGAGCACTTGCTGTATTCGAGTTGGCCATGTTACCACTAAATAGGCTACTCCTATCGTCAAGTAAAAGGCGACAGATAGTAAATAATCGACGTGAATAATAAAACATTTTAAAAATTATTTTAAAGTTGAAACAATAAATAAATAAAAATATCTTTAGAAAGAAATCTTTTAGCATTTCAAAATTGAAGATTATTAAGTAGTTTTACATTATGGTGGGTAAAATCCAAAAAAAAAACCATGGGCTTTTGAGCTGCGTTTTTTCGATTCTAATCCTTGTTTTTTGGATTTCAACCCTGGTTTCTAGAAGATTTTCCATTTTTGAATGAAAAATCATTACATTACATCATAGAGACTAAACCCCAAGGAGTGGCAGGAGTGCCTCAACTTGTTGCCCCTTAAACCGGTTTTTCCTGGTACAAGGCGACTTCCGCTAAGCAAAATTAAACGGGCCGGAAGCTCTCGTGTACCAATTTAAGAGCAACATCATTATTTGCGCTTGTAGAGCGGGGGACCTGCCACTCCTTGGGGTTTATAGTCTCTATGATTACATCGACTTTAATTGAAACAGGCAAGTATTCTTCTGCTATCCGCTATTTTACTCTTTTGTCTCTTGCTGTGGAAAACCAAGGATAAGAGTGGCTTCAGAAGGAGAAGAACATTTCACGTTTCCGAAATGATTCTGTTACTATTGGAAACTCTTTCCACATTTTTGGCAAAACGTAATTATTAGTATTGAATGATTAATGCAATGTTTTTATAATATGACGATTTGGAATTTCAGCTTTCAACAGACTTTCTAAGAACCTTCCTTGGATGATTTTGTGCGGTACTTGGCTACTCGGAACCCTTCTTTTGAGCTTCGAAATTTCTGGACACATGAAAACAAATTTCGCTCTTAAAGAATATTTGGTGTTTGACAGCTTAAATGATGTTTTAAACATGACGACTAAACGGAAATATCTGGCCTTTGATCGACACTTCTCTGAAGCATTGTTTTTTTGCAACTTTGAATTACAAGTGAGATAAAGGAATGGGATTCATGGTTAAATTAGAACGTGATTAATGGTTTACCATTACAGCCCACGAACGCGTACCAATATGTAGATCCTGAAATGAGAATCTGCAACTCGAGAATGAACATGGAAAACACCATTGAAGTGTACGAGTGCGACGATCCGGAAATCGAGAATAAGGCGTGGTTCGGCTTAACTACCAAGGATGAACTGCATGATTTGATGAAGAAAGAATACAAATGCAAGAGAAAAAACAAGCTGGAGTTTTACGTTGGAGAACACAGTTACCGGAGAGAATTTTTTTTCATTTACATCAAGTCCTTCCGTGTCAGGCAGGATATCAAGGAATTGGTCATCAGATCGTAAGTGCTTTTCAGACAGATTAAGTTACATCAGAAGCTTATAAGCCCCACCAAAGTTTGCATTAGAAGCCTCTCCCAGCTAGGTTCGCGGGGGCTAAAACTGGCCCGCTAACCGCTCCTCTAGATGCAGACGTCGTGCAGTTTAAAGTGTGAAACAGTATCTGATTTTAAAATTTATAGGGTCATGAATATTATGGAGCACAACTTGATCCACTATAAATCAATACCGAAGAAAATCATTTATGAGATGTCAAAATGGAGACGACCTCCGGAGGAATTATCACCTTTGACAATCAAAGTTGTCAGTGGATCTCTAATCTTGTGGCTCATTGGTCTTTCTATTTCAACCTTCTTATTCATCGGAGAATTGTTTTCGATAAACAAAAATTATTACTAAGGGACACAATGGGATTCAAAAACGTTTAGTGCGGTGATAGAAACTAACATTTTCTTTCTCCCCGGCATATCATTGAATGCGTTAATTATAATACTTGGATACTAAGCTGAAATTAATGGCATATCAGAGCATATTACCCAAATCTCTCATATATACCTATACTAGCAGCAAAAAAACTGTTTCCCATTGGGACATTGTTCAGACCGCCATTTTACAAGATGGCGGTAAATTGAACCCCAAGGGCCATAAAGCCCTCTTTCGGACGTAGAGAACCATGCAGTATGCTAAATTTTAGTGAAATGGTTATTCCTAATAGGTATTTTTCTACATTTCTGGTCGCCATTTTAAAAAATGGCGGCGCATCGAACGTGAAAAGCCACAATGCCAGTCAATAGGATATAGGAAATCGGTGTTTTAAATTGGAAAAAAGTCGGTTGAAATGAGCGAACGCTATTCCTTATTATTTTAAAATGGCGGCGGATTTGAAAAATTGCGTGATACTACTTTGCATCTATTTTCTGTTATTTCTTCTTGCCTTATTACTTAAATGCATATATTTTACGTTTTATTAACAAATTCGTGAAAATAAGCTAAACTAGAAATCAATATTGTAATTGAAACAAATTGAGGAAAAGCTGAAATTGCTTAGATTCGCATTTTTGCTATTTTCGTTTTGCGGAAACAACCTGCGTCCCAAAAAGATAATCATGGGAGAATAAACATCTGGTAAACATAATTGCACATTCATACCTGCACTTATGAAAATCAACATTAACTGTATTCATAGTGAAACGTTGCCTGAGATAAAACAGAAATCTTCATTCTCTTACATTTCATGTTAGGAATAAATATTTGATCGTGCTGAAAATTCAATGAATCGTTTCTTTTTAAAATCAGTTCATTACTTATAGACCTTGCAAAGATACGTTGGTTACTAAGAAAAATTATATGCAACGTGTTACAAAGATACGAGATTAACCTAACTGTTGCTAACCTAAAAGTACTCTCAAAACTTTAGGACGTCGTCCAATAAAATTGCAGAGTGTGGTTTAGTGATTTCATAGCGAAAGCTTTTTGGTTTTTTTTTTGCAATTTTTTTGGTCAGCGACGGGATTGGTTGAATTCTCATGGGCTGAGAGAGGTAAGGGTAAGTGGCAGTCTTGATAATAAGGTTTTTTTGAAATTAGTCCTCAGGACCAGTGACCCCCAGCGTGTATAATATGAAACTGGTTATTAGGACCAGTGACCGTATCCCTAATTTTTTCTTTTTTACTAATTCTAGCACAAAATTCAGGGAATATTTCGTTGTAGTACAGCCCACTCGATCGGTCTTAAGAAGACTGCCCAATTTTCTTCAAAAAGTGTATCACAAATTTTACCCCCCCCCCCCAAATCAAAGAATGAAATTAATCAGCTTTCAACATGGCCGTCTTTGGGAGGAAAACCGTTTTAAGGCCCTAATTTTCCAATTACTAGTTCAATTCTCTTGACATTTTAACGTCATGTGCAAAATAAGGTTGTCTATTTTTGAGCAAAGTACGTGCTTCGTTTTAGCAGACGCCAATAAACCAATGGCAGCCCAGAAGTCCTTGATTTTACGACTAATTAAATGTTAATTATTTTTGCAAAAAGGCTTCACCTTTTTTTTTTAAATATTTTACCTCAATCTTTCCTTTGAAAAATGTCATCTAAAACTTAAAACGCCTAATTTTCAAATTGCGTCATCGCTCAGAAACCAATAATGATTCAGAAATATAAGAAATTTATACAACCAGAGAGAATTTATCATAGGGAGTGAAACTGAGGAATATTATGTAGCTCAAAAATCACGTGATCAACAAAACTTGTCAGGCCTATTTCCGGTATAATGTTTTGTGGCCCCTCCCTCGGATCTACGACAATTCGGAGAATGACAATTCGGAGAACGACAACTCGGAGCACGACAACTGGGTGAAAGACAGTTCGGTGAAAGCGACAATTGGGTGAATCCGACAATTGGGGGAATGACAATTCGGCGAAAGCGACAACTGGGTGAAAGACAATTCGGAGAGTAGGACAACTGGCGGAACGACAATTAGGTGAATTGTACTTCTTGCTTACCGAAAGAATAACGCAGTTTTTTCACCTTAAAAAATTATTAAATGCAGGAGTGTCATTAAGGTGTCAGACATTAGTAATGATTGTCTACCATTGGGTCGAATCCCATATGGAAATTGTTCCTCTATTCGTGAAAAACTGAGTTATTCTTTCGGTAAACAAGGAGTACAATTCACCGAATTGTCGTTCCGTCAGTTGTCCTACTCTCCGAATTGTCTTTCACCCAGTTGTCGCTTTCACCGAATTGTCATTCCCCCAATTGTCGGATTCACCCAATCGTCTTTCACCCAGTTGTCGCGTTCACCGAATTGTCTTTCACCCAGTTGTCGTGCTCCGAGTTGTCGTTCTCCGAATTGTCATTCTCCGAATTGTCGTGATCCCCCCTCCCTCTAGGGTGGGTCTAGAATGTTGCGGGAGGGTCTAGGGGAGATGAACACTACCTTTTTAGGGAAAAGGAAACGTCCGACTTAAAATAACTCCAAATGGCGCCAGTCGCACTCGAAGTCGCGAACTCTTATTGGGTAATTGTACAACCAATAGTGATTGAGGGCAAACTTTAAAATTAAAGGAGATTCAATTGACCGGAAATTTACCTGGCCTGTTTTAGCGTCGTAGCCTACTTGTTTGAGCTACATTGTATTTAGCACTGTCACTGTCAAGGGCAAGAGCTTCCACTCCCTATTATAAATTCTCTCTGATACAACCCTGAGTAGTTCTAATATCTATGCTAATTTATGCGTATTAATTGATGAATAAAATTACGTGCAATCTAATTCAATCAATCCACGAGTAGCCAGAACATTCATCGAAATTCTGATTACAAATTATTATCTGAAAATGAAGTATTACATTGAAGAGAGACGATATATTGTCGACTATTTAAGAGCTAGGTAATAACACGAACCTTTAAAGGTGCTAAACTATTAACAAATTAATCTCTTGAACAAAACTTAATATTTTCAATTAGGAACTTCATTTGTTTATGCAAATGCTATTTGGAGAATAGCGTTTATAGATTCGTTGTAAGTACTTTTAATAATTTGTTATGTTTTAGTAAGCTTGGTTTGCACCAAAGTCTCTCTTAACAAGTCACGTTAATAAATTTCCGTATTAGCTAGGTGTGGTTGGAGGTGGGGATAGCGTGTTAGTTTCGTTTGTGCTATTCTAGTACAATACTCATTATTTCTAACTAGCTAAGGTAATATTCGAGATGGGCCAACGGATGAGGTATATTACGTTCTTACCATATCTAGCTAAAAAAGCCTTTTCGTCTAACCAGCTTCCACACACAAAACACAAACATACGGACTCGTAGATCATAATCATTCGAGTCAGTATGTTAACCTATAACAACTATATATACATTGAAGGGTCAAAAGAAGTTTTCAAAGACAATTATAATTAAAAACCTACTTCCAGCGAAAAGGGTTCTAGCGAACTGAAAACCGAGCATCGAGACTAACAATGGAGCAACCGTGCCCATTTTCAAAGCCCCGCTGGGTCAAAAGATGGAAGGGTTCTCGCTAACTAAAGCCGTGCAATGTGGTTCTAGCGAACTGAAGATGAACAAATGAAATCCTTTTAAATTTATTTCCTCTTGAATTTTTGCTTTCCCCTGAAGGAAATTCTCTATTGTGTATCTTCAGTTCGCTAGAACCACATTGCACGGCTTTCAGTTAGCTAGAACCCTTCCAACTTTTACCCCAGCGGGGATTCGAAAATCGACGCGGTCGCTCCATTGTTAGTCTCGATGCTCGTTTTTCAGTTCGCTAGAACTCTTTTCGATGGAAGTTGGCCTTTAAGAAACAGCATCTCAGCTCTCATAATACTACCCTTTCGGCCGGAAAAGAGTATATCATTCTAGCTACTGGGCATACATTCCCTATCCCCCCGCGATAACCCCCAAAAACCGGAGTTTAGAGAAAATATTTTGATTTTACACACTTTCAACAAAATGTCAATGTGTTTTCTTTCCCAATACTTCGAAGATCCCGAAGAGAATTTTTTCTTAACAAGGGTCCCAACAAACTTGTTTAACGTACCATAGCTCTAATATATATTTTTTCGCAATTCTTTATAATTACAAACTCCGAGGTGGTGGGGGATTATGCATTAATCGGTTTCTATCCACGCTTGTTTTTCGTGTACCCGGGGTTACAAACACACACACCCAGACACATCCCCAGTCCTAATACCATTGCAAAGCTAGGTCTGCTTATATAACCACACTAAATGTTTAAGCTCGTGTTTCATATAAGCTATATTATACTAAGTTGAAGAATATTTGCTTAGGAAAAGTCTGATGACTTTGCAAATAAGTTAATCCTTAATAAGACTGAGACATGCAGAGATTTAACAGTAAAGGAGTACGCCAATCTCTCGGACAACGTAAGTACAAAGCAAGAAATAAATTAAAAATATCGAATCAAAATTCTACTTCTTTTTCTCTCTCGAAATTTTCGATTTACAAGTGTATTCAATTTTTATTCAGATTTTGCATATTCACAAAACAGCTTTTGCTCTTGGCAGAGTTGTGGATAACCGCATTTCGAATATTAGAATAAGTGAGCCAATTTTCTTTGACTATGAGGAAGCCGTCATTATTTCTAATCCACTCGTAAAAGAAACCACAAGTCTACAGTTCTTAATGATCGACTGGAAAGTTAGTAAATTTTAGTATTTCTACTGTCCAATACTATAAAGTTAGCAATCTCCAAAGGGATAGGTACCCTAATCAATTTTTTGCTATAAAAGTATTACAATACATCAAGTTTTAATTGAAACAGGCAAGTATTCTTCTGCTATCCGCTATTTTACTCTTTTGTCTCTTGCTGTGGAAAACCAAGGATAAGAGTGACATCAAAAGGAGAAGAACATTCCACGTTTCCGAAATGATTCTGTTGCTATTGGAAATTCTTTCCACATTTTTGGCAAAATGTAATAATTAATATTAATAGAATAATTAATGTAATTTTCTTAGATTTAACGCTGCTTAATATGACGTTATGGATTACTATAGCTTTCAACAGACTTTCTAAGAACCTTCCTTGGATAATTTTGTGCGGTTCATGGCTACTCGGAACCCTTCTTTTGACCTTCGAAATGTCCGGACACATGAAAACCAATTTCGCTCTTAAAGAATATTTGGTATTGGACAGCTTAAATGATGTTCTAAACATGACGACTAAACGGATATATCTGGCCTTTGAATCATACTTCTCTGAGGCAGCATTTTTTTGCAACACGGAATTACCAGTGAGACAGAAAGAAAGAATCAAAGATAATTTAAAATGTGATTTATGAAATTTCCCGTTCTAGCCCACGAACGCGTACAAATATTTAGATCCTGAAATGAGAATCTGTTTGAAGAACATAATGGTGAACGACGCCATTGAAGTTTTCAAATGCGAATACGATCCCGAAATCGAAAATAAGGCGTGGTTCAGCTTAAGTAACAAGGATGAACTGAATGATATAATGCAGAAAGAATACTATTGCCACAATAAAACCAAGTTGGAGTTTTACATTGGAGAACAAAGTTACCGGAGGGAATATTTTTTCATTTACATCAAGTCCATCCGTGTCAGGCAAGATATCAAGGAATTGGTCATCAGATCGTAAGTGCTTTTCAGACATCAGAAACTTGTAAGCCCCTCCGAAGTTCACATTAGAAGCCTCTCCCAGCTTAACGTTAGGTTCGCGGGGGCCAAAAATGGCTCGCTAATCGCTTCTCCAGATGCAGACGTCGTGATTAAAGCGCGAAACAGTATTTCATTTTGACATTCACAGGGTCATGAATATTATGGAGCGCAACTTTATCCACTATAAATCAATACCGAAGAAAATCATTTATGAGATGTTAAGATGGAGAAGACCTCCGGAGGAATTATCACCTTTGACAATCAAAGTTGTCAGTGGATCTCTAATCTTGTGGCTAATTGGTCTTTCTATTTCAACCATCGTATTCATCGGAGAATTGTTTTCGATCAACAAAAATTATTACTAAGAGACGTAGTGGAATTCAAATATTTTTACTGCTGTGATAGAAACTATACTAGCAGCAAAAACAACTTGTTTCCCATCGGGTCATGGTTCAGACCGCCATCTTGTAAAATGGCGGTCTGAACCATGACCCGATGGGAAATTTAACATAGAAATTAAGATATAGCGAACCAGTATGCTAAATTTTAGTGAAACAATTATTCCATAAAGGTATTTTTTTACTTTTCTGGTCGCCATTTTAAAAGATGGTGGCACATCGAACGCGAAAATCCACAATGACAGTCAATAGGATATAGGAAATCAGTGTTTTAAATTGGAGTAAAAACGGTTGAAATGGGCGAACGCTATTCCTTATTATTTTAAAATGGCGGCGGATTTGAAAAATTGTGTGAAACTACTACTTAACATTAACCTTTCCTTAGCAGCTATTTTTTATTATTTCTTCTCTCATTAATACTTAAATGTGTATATTTTACTTTTTATTAACAAATCGTGAAAATAAGCTAAACTAAAATCAATATTGTAATTGAAACAAATTGGGGAGAACCTGAAATCGCATAGATTCGTATTTTTACTATTTTCGTTTTGGGGAAACAACCAGCGTCCCAAAAAATCTATTTCATGGGAGTTTAAACATCTGGTAAACATAATTGCACTTTCATACCTGCACATGTGAAAGTAAACATTAACTGTATTTATAGTGAAACGTTGCCTGAGAAAAAACAGTAATTTTCATTCTCTTCTATTTAATGTTAGAAATAAATATTTGAACGTGCTGTGAATGTGATGAATCGTTTCTATTGAAACTCAATTCACAATTTATAGACCTGCAAAGATTCGATGGCTGCTGAGATAAGGGATACGAACTGATCAAGAAAAATGATAATTCATTATTCCGAATCTGCCTTTTAAAAGATGTTGCACATATTCATTTAAATACGTTTACTAATGAAAATTTTTTTTGAACAATTTCTTAATTGGGTGATAGAAACAATAACAATTTTGATCTCATTTATGTATTCGATTTAAATATTTCATTTAAGTGTTTTTTCTAACGTATTTTTATGTTTTCTCAAAGATATTACCTATAATTCTAACGATTTTAATACCAACTTTGAATGTTGAATTTAGTTTTATCTCATTATGAGAACTTCTTGACGTATCATCAATCAATCATTTTAATTTCTTACAAATGTGACAAGGCCAAGATTTTGTACCAACTTTCGTTGCTTAAAAAAATTCAACCTATGAGCTGAACCCATTCCATAAACCACGTTACCGAATGACTTTAAAATGGAATTTAACCATTTTCCACACGTAAATTTTTACATTTAAGACTCAAAACAAGAATAACAAAAACCAACGTGTCAAAAACAGTACAAGTGTTTTTTTACGGTTTTTCTGAGCCTACATGTTTATCAGGTATACATTTCATCGATTTCCGGTTTTACATGATATAAGCACTTGTTAGCCTAGTTATATTTGGTACTTAAACAGTATGCTATTGATCGAAATTTCATACGCACTTTGGCTCGGGGATTAAGTGCAATCCATTTTATGATCATTAAACGTGTTACAAAGACATTATTTTAACAAGACTGTTGCTAACCTAAGAGTGCTTTTAAAGATTTAACACGTTGTCCAATGAAATTGTGAGGAGTTTTGGGAAATTTGGTGTTGTAGGTTAGTGATTTTTGATAGTAAAAGCAGTTTTTGTATTGCTTTGAAATTTTTTAAATTAAAAACTTTAACTCTTTAATACCATTAATAGACCACAAACACAAAAATTGTAGAACCTAAAATAATTGCTTGAATAATATTGCTAAAATTAAAAAGCTTTATTAATGCAATTGTCAAATAGAGTCATCGCTCAGAAAATAACTATGATTTAGAAATATCGGAAATTAATACAACTACCAGTAGTTCAAATACTTTTGCTAATTTATAAGTGTTATGTGCAATCTAATTCAATCAATATACGAGTGGACAGAAAATTCATTGAAATTCTGATTACAAATTATTATCTGGAGATGAAGTATTACCATGAAGAGAAACAATATATTATCGCCTATTTAAGAGCTAGGTAATAACATGAGACTTTGATGGTCAAAAACTATTTACATATTAATCTCTTGAACAAAATTTAATTTTCTGTTAGGAACTTCATTTGTTTATGCGGATGCAAGTTGGGAGATACAATCCATAAATTCGTTGTAAGTACCTTTAGTAGCATTTTGAGTTTTTGTAGGCTTTGTTTGCCCCATAGTTCCTCTTAAAACTGGGTTTTGAGTTGAAATTTTGGTATTCAATAAGCCTCAACAGGTTTAAACTCGTGTTTCCTATAAGCGAAGTTTGAGAATATTTGTTTAGGAAAATTCTGACTTGGCAAATAAATTAATCCTTAATAAGACTGAGGCATGCAAAAAATTAACAGTAAAGGAGTATGCCAATCTCTCCGATAATGTAAGTACAAAGCTAGAAATAAATTAAAAATACCGAATCAAAAATTCTACTTCTTTCCCGAAATTTACTATTTAAAAGTGCATATATTTTTTTTTCAGATTTTGCACATTCCCAGTAGAACTTTTGCTCTTGGCAATGTTTTGGAAAACCGGTATTCGAAAACCCGAAGAAGTGACTTGCCAATTTTCTTTGATTATGAGGAAGCCATAACTATTTCTAATCCAGTCATAAAAGAAACCACAAGTCTACAGTTCTTAATGATCGACTGGAAAGTTAGTAAATTTTAGTATTTCTATTATCCAATAATATAAAGGTGGGTCTTCAAAGGGATAGGTACCCTTATCAATTTTTTGACGTAAAAGTATTACAATACATCAAGTTTAATTGAAACAGGCTGGTATTCTTCTGCTATCCGCTATTTTACTCTTTTGTCTCTTGATGTGGAAAACCAGGGATAAGGGTGACTTCAAAAGGGGAAGAACATTTCAGTTTTCAGAAATGGTTCTGTTGCTATTGGAAATTCTTTCCACATTTTTTGCAAAACGTAATAATTAGTATTGAATGTTTAATGCAAATTTTTCACAATATTACGATGTGGATGTTCAGCTTTCAACGGACTTTCTAAGAACCTTCCTTGGATAATTTTGTGCGGTTCTTGGCTACTCGGAACCCTTCTTTTGTCCTTCGAAATTTCTGGACACATGAAAACAAATTTCGCTCTTAAAGAATATTTGGTAGTTGACAGCTTAAATGATGTTTTAAACATGTCGACTAAACGGATATATCTGTCCTTTGATCAATACTTCTCTGAGGCAGCATTTTTTTGCAACACGGAATTCCCAGTGAGACAGAAAGAAAGAATCAAAGATAATTTAAAATGTGATTTATGAAATTTCCCGTTCTAGCCCTCGTACGCGTACAAATATTTAGATCCTGAAATGAGAATCTGCAGGTTGAACATATTGGTGTATGACGCCATTCAAGTTTTCAACTGCGAATACGCTCCACCCATCGAGAATAAGGCGTGGTTCGGCTTAACTACCAAAGATGAACTGCATGATTTGATGAAGAAAGAGTACTATTGTCGCAAAAAGAACAAGTTGGAGTTTTACATCGGAGAACACAGTTACCGGAGAGAATGTTTTTTCATTTACATCAAGTCCATCCGTGTCAGGCACGATATCAAGGAAATTGTCATCAGATCGTAAGTGCTTTTCAGACGGATTAAGTAACATCAGAATTTTATAAGCTACACCGAAGTTTACATTAGAAGCCTCTTCAAGCTTCGCGATGAATATTTCTAAAAGTGGCTCTCTTAAGATACATACTCCGTTTTTAAATCATGAACCAATATTTAATTTTAACATTCACAGGGTCATGAATATTATGGAGCGCAACTTTATCCACTTTAAGTCAATACCGAAGAAAATCATTTATGAGATGTCGAAATGGAGGCGACCTCCGGAGGAATTGTCCCCTTTGACAATCAAAGTTGTCAGTGGATCTCTAATCTTGTGGCTAATTGGTCTTTCTATTTCAACCTTCGTATTCATCGGAGAAAAGTTTTCGATCAACAAAAATTATTACTAAGGAGTGCATATTGGGATTCAAATAAATTTACGGCGCTGATAGAAACCAACATTTTTCCAAGTCATATTAATGAATGCGTAAATAAAATACTTGTATAGAAATTGACGGCACAGTAGAGCAAATCATGCACCTCCATATATTTACTTATAAAAGCAGCAAAATTATGAACCCAGAGTTGAACATCGGGAAATTTTTCTGCTCGCCATTTTAAAAGATGGCGGATAATTGAGCTCTGAAAGCCATGCGGCAATAGCTATTAGCGAACCAATGTATTAAATTTTAGTGAAATCGGTTGAAAAGCGCGAACGTTATTCCGTAAGCGTTTTGTTACATTTCTGGTCGCCATTTTAAAGTATGATTTCAAATTGAACCAGAAAAGGCACAAAGCTGTTGGAAAAATTGTATGGATAACGTCACTGCAAAATTTTAGCTTTTAGGTAAAGTGGCTTGGGCTGGGAGTTGATTATCTGTCAGTCAATCAATCAGTGTGCCAGTCAGGACTATGACTTATATAAATATTAATCGATATATTTGTGAAATCAATTTGCAGATTTACTAACCACGTTGTCCTCAGAACGCCTTGAAGTTTTATTAGGAAATTATACATTAGTTGTAAATGTCCAACAGATTCAAGGCAATATTGTAAATTTACCCTATTAAACTACTGTAAATACATACATATTACCACAAGTAGAATATTACCTTTAGTCTCACTATTTAAAGCAAACCAAATACGTTCGCAATGGCATTAAATTAAATTTGTTGTGATTATATAATTCAGAATTTTTGAATGTAATGTACGCCACCATCATAAATGAAATGAATCCACGAAATATATTTGTGAAATCAATTCATCACTTACCTTTCACTGTATCTCAAAAGCCTCTTCATTTTAGACGCTCCTTAAAAAGTATCTTAATAATTCGTTGGAATCCTGAAAACATATTTAAACAAGACGGTCCAAGGGCTCGTAATAGTAGCCATATCGTACGAGTGAATAGCCCCTCTATACCCTACCTTAATGAGTGGATAACCCCTCTATACCTGACCCTAATGAGTGAATAGCGCTATCTTTTTCAATGCTTAAATGATTTACCGTGCATAAAATCAGAGTGAATAGCCCCTCGATTCCCTACTCTAAATAGTGATTAAATTATAACCGTATAAATTTACTTATGCTGTAATTCTAATATTCCGGCGAATCGAAGAACAGATAGTTTTTAGTGATAATCCCCTCGATGAGTTTACAACATAGACTTATGCCGATGCACACTTATCGCATCTTATAAATTTCTAACAAGGACTTATGCCCAGAAACTTTTGAAAGAGGAAGTTTAGTTATAGTGATTACGCATTTTAGTGATTATCCTCGAATTACCTTTAATTACCTAAAATGATCAAACGCATAACGCTCATTTAACACTATGTTAGCTCTATCTAAACCCACATTTGAATTTCACCGCCAAAACGTTCCAGTCAAACATAACATAGATGACGATAGCTACCGAACGAGAACGAAACACATGAGGAGCGCGGTAGGAAACGGGGAAAATCGTTATCTATTTAATTAGCAAATACATAAAAAGAAAATGAATATAAAAACCCCAAACATACAAATTCATAAGTATCCGACCCCACAGATAAAAATTCAAAAGTATCCGACCCCACAGATTAAGAGGTACCCCACCCCACATCACCCCGGCATTTTAGAGATAAAAATAAATAATAAAAAACTCGGAGTTTCTATCAAGTCTCTATGGTTCAGTTGGTAGAATGTCTGCCTATTGCGCTAGCGACCCGGGTTCGATTCCCGGGTCTGACCTGAAAAAATTTTAATTAAAATTAAATCTCTAACCGAGCCCAGTAACCCCTATGGGTGGGTTGTGGTAATATAAAGTTCCTTTTAAGCTAAAATCTGACGATAACGAAGCGACAACCCCGGCCACTACTACTACGACGACGACGGCTCGGGTCAAACTAAGAGCCTATCGTATACTACGATATGGCTAAAAAGTGGTGACTCAAACTCAAATGAAAAAAATTTATCGCTAACCCTAAAAGGTGTGATTTTTCCCCCTTTTAACTTGTAGATATGTCAAGTCATATCTTCAAGGGCCTACCGGCCCTGTAGCCCTTGTAGAATAACTGCTGTAACCCTGTAGAATAACTGCTATAAATATTTTCAATACTCAAATCATTATTTTTGCTTTCAAAGTAAGTGTTATATATTTCTTATAGTTATTTCTCTTTAAAAATATTTGAAATCTTGTACTGAAAGGTCACCTACAGTAATTTCAAGCGAGTGAAGGAGCTTTCATTGTTGTTATCTTGTTTTGAAAATTAGCAGTAGAGAAAATAAGTTAAATGTAAAAGGTTTGTAGTAAATACAGAAAGCCATAAGTTGTCTTAAACAAAATAAAAACTAATGTGTCTTTATGTAATGATTTCGTAATTATCGGGATTACGGCCCCCAAAACATTGGCCTCTAAAACAAGGAAATTGGTACGCAAAAGGAGTAAGGCATATCAGCCTGCCCATCTTGTTTAGACAATTTCAATAGCCTCCAATCTAAGGACCGTAATGAGCCTTTATCTAGCACGAGTGTACGTTAACGTTTAAAGGTAGAAGTGTGCCTAAGCTGTTAATATGAATGTATTTCAAAGTGTAATATCACAAATGTTTCCTTTTAATGTTTCTTTTATTCGTATCAAGTTAACATCGTTATTTAGAAGTAATGTTCAAAATGTCAACTCTTGTGCTATTACACTTTACATTATAAGCTAAGGCACACTTTTGGATTGAAGACTATTGGAATTGTCTAAACAAGATGAACAGGTTGGTATGTCTTACTCCACCTGTGTGGCAATATCCTTGCTTTTAGAAAATAATGTTTGGGACATGTACCTCCGAAACAGAATGTTTTAGACCAAATGTTCTTTTGACATTTTTCACCCAGTCTGACCCGAAGATCTCACCTTTTAAATTTTGACATGATTATCAGAAACATCCTGTTTAGGCAAAATTAACGCTATTTTTATCACATTTATTTAAGCTCGAGAGTTTGGTGTCTATACTTTTCAGTTTAATCCGAAACGATAAGACATCAATCAATGGAAGGAATCATATTAAGGATTACTATTCATTGCATCTTCATTCTGTTATTTCTTCTCGACTTTGATATCAAGTTAGTAAACCTTATTGTATATATTTTTCTTTCCATCGACAAATTTGTTGAAATCTATATCATATACGCGTATTTGAAATTGAAACAAACTGGGAAAACCTGAAATAGCTTTGAGACAGAAATTCATGGGTGTTTGCGAATTTCTGCCTGCCTTATTGATTTTTATCAGACTTTACTTTTAAACTTAAACTAGGCCTACCTTCATTTTGCGAAAGCAACCTGCGTCGCTAAAATCAATTTCAAGGGAGAATTACCAACTTTTCAACAATACTGTACTTGTGAAAATCGACTTGTATTTACAGTGAAACGTTGCCTGAGTTTAAACAGAAATTTTTACTCTTATACTTCCTTTAAGGTGAAACGAAATGGAAAACTTTCATTACGTGCTCTAAATCTTAATCAATATTTTTAATTTAATAGCAATCCTTGCAATGAGAAGTTGGTTACTATACCCAACTTTCGAGAAAGTCGAATTTAGTATCATCTCAATATGAAAGCGCGATATCAACTCTCATGAGAACTTTACTTATTACTAAGTATTATCAATTATCTGAATTTCTTCCAATAGCGAAAACTCAAAGAATTTGTACCAAGTTTCGTTGATAAAACAATTCAGAATAAGAGCTGTTTTAATGAACTAAAAACAATTGGAATTACCAAATGACTGCATTTTGTTTATTGATCAGTAATATGTTAACTTCCACTTTAAGGCTACAAAACCAACCTTTCAATAACAGTGTCAAGTATATTTCATGGTTTTATACGAGTCTAGAGGCTCGTTTAAGTACACCTTTCATTGTTTTATTTTACAAAATTTAAGTGCTTGTTTGACCGTTTATGTTGAATAATTAACACAGTATGGTATTGATCGAAACTTTGAATGCGCTTTCGGCTCGGGGATTTGGTGCATTTCGTGTTCGTCAAACGTGTTACAAAGATACGAGATTATCCAAACTGTTGCTAGCCTAAAAGTACTCTTAAATTTTAGGTCGTTGTCCAATAAAATTGCAGAGTTTAGTTTAGGGATTTCATAGTGAAACCTTTAGTTTTTAGGGGCGTTTTTTTTTTGGTTAGTTTTTGGATAGGTTTGAAATTCGTTCTATAAAAACTACGGGATTGGTTGAATTCCTACAGGCTGAGAGAGGTAAGGGTAAGTGGTTCGTTTTAGCAGACGCCACTAAAGCAATGGCGCATGGTGCAGTAGTCCTCGTTTTTAAGACTAATTAAATGCTAATTATCTTTTAATAAGAAAAAATTTATTTCTTTACTTAAACGTTTCCTTTAAATAATATCAGATAGATCTTAAAAGGGCTACGTTTCAAATAGCGTCATCGCTCAGAAAATAACTATGATTCAGAAATATAGGAAATTTATACAACCATGAGTAGTTCCATAAGTTAATTATACCTCTAAGTACACAAATCGCTTCCACTTCTATGGCAATAGTGTTTGTCTGGCTCCCTTTAATGAAACCCTATACTCTCTCCGTATCATTTATCACCTCAACTTCATAACAAAATTGTACTGCCAAGCCTAGCGTTTCTTTTATCCCTTTTAGAATGTTTCAGGACTGAAACCGCCTCTATCTCACGAGAGAGAGAGGGATTTGGGGTTGCTTAAGTAAAATTCGTTCCCCCCCAGTGCCTGCCTATACGAAACGTAAAACTCTCCTTTATTCCACTGGATGATTTTATTTTTCGTCTCGACCGCTTGGTGGCTGCACCGCGACAGAAATTTTAAAATTTTCTCTCTTCGGATCTTAGCGCTATACGAGTTCTGACGTCACAGTAGCCTGCCAAAGATGCCCAGTCGTTCCCCGAATTTGTGTACTTAGAGGTATAATTAACTTATGGTAGTTCTCATATGTATGCTGATTTATGTCCATTAATTGTTGAATAAAATTACATGCAATCTAATTCAATCAATCCACGAGTAGCCAGAACATTCGTTGAAATTCTGATCACAAATTATTATCTGGAGATGAAGTATTACCTTGAAGAGAGACGATATATTATCGATTATTTTAGAACTAGGTAATAACATGAACCTTTAAAGGTGAAAACTATTTACATATTAATCTGTTAAAAAAAACAATATTTTCAATTAGGAACTTCATTTGTTTATGCGGGTGCTACCTCAATGCTTCTGTCTCTAAATTCGTTGTAAGTATTTTTACCTCTCTGAGTGACGATGTCTCGGAGACGTATTACACTTGACTTTTCTCTGTGTGAGTGTGTCTGCCACCGCGTTCGCAGTAGACGTGTTCGCAATTTCCGGACCGAGCAGAAATTCGGAAAATTGTACTTCATTACGCTACCTACATACACCATGCATTCGACATTCGTATATACCCTAAATTTCCAAAACTTGTGAAAACGGGGAACGCTAGAAGTCAAAAGTAAATAATACCAATGTTTAAAATCATTTTAGGATTAACGTTTCTTAAAACGACTAAACTAGAATTAAGCTAAAATGCTGACGATTAAAATAATAAATATCAGTTATATTTATTTAATTATTTAAGAAAAATATCTTAATTGGGTAAACATCCCTCGTCTCAACTCGGAGAGGTTTATTTTCGATGATAATGGAGTGGAAGCCAATATATGTGAATTGCGAACGCGGTCCCGATATTGCAAATACGTTTGCTTCGATTTGCAAACTGCAAACTCTGTGACAGACAGACAGACACGTCTAGTGTAATACCTCTTCGTGAAGTCATCGTTACTCTGAGAGATAGAAGCAGCAACCCAGCTTTTATGATAGTGACCTTTCGGTCTGAAAAGAATATCTCATTCTAGCTATTGTGCCCGCATTCCCTATGCCCCCGCGCTAACCCCCAAAACCAGAGTATAGAGAAAATATTTCGATTTTGCACCCTTTCAAAAAGTCGGCTTCGATACAGCAGTACATCAAATTAATCCTAAACTTGAGAGTTTCAGCATCTAGCCGGGTGAATTATTTGACGATGACAATGTTGTTTCTTTGGCAATACTTCCCAGAGCGGTTCTCAACAAGGGCCCCGATAAACGAATCAAAACTGCTGCAAACTTATACCATAGCTGTAACGTATATTCTTTCGCAATTCTTTCCCATTACGATCTCCGAGCTGCTAGTGGATTTTGCCTAATTCGGTTTCTATCCAATCTTTATTTTTTTCGTGTACCCGGGGCTACAAACACACACACAGACACACCCTTATACAAAACACCATCGCAAAGCTAGGTTTGGTTACATAAGCAAACTTGAAATTTTGGTATGAACAAGGCTCTAAATTTTTAAAGTCGTGTTTCATGTAAGCGATATCATACTAAGTTCAAGAATATTTGCTTAGGAAAAGTCTGAATTGGCAAATAAGTTAATCCTTGACAAGACTGAAACATGCAGAGATTTAACAATAAAAGAGTATGGCAACCTCTCGGACAACGTAATTACAAAGCAACAAATAAATGTGTTTCGAATTTTTTAATTTACAAGTGTATACCATTTTTATTCAGATTTTGCACGTTGGTACAACAGTTTATCCTCTTGGTAGATTATTGGGAAAGACTTTAACGGAAGCTCGAGGAAATCACTCGCCAATTTTCTTTGATTATGATGAAGCCATCGTTATTTCTAATCCAGTCTTAAAAGAAACCACAAGTCTACAGTTCTTAATGATAGACTGGAATGTTAGTAAAATTTACATTTATTCTTTAACGAGTTAAATGCTTTAAAACTAAAGATAAGGATTAGTATAAATTCTACGTATCATGGATTCCCCATTAGGACAAAATGGTGGCCACCAAATACGCGTTACACTCGCGGATGGGAAGTGCTTCTAAATTCAGTCGGAAATGGGTAGGGCTGGAGGGAAAACGAACTATAGCTCTCTGGTGAATCGTGAGTGTTGAGGTTTGAAATTCGCCAATGCCCAATTTTAAGTACAAATTTCTCTCTTCCTCTCCTAGTCAGGGGTTATTTCTCTGCTGACTGGGCGCCTAAGGGTAATGCCTTGTGGAATCCATAATACGTTAGTATTTATACATATCCATGGTAGAACGGCTCTTCATGTTTTATTGTGTCTCAAAAAGTTTCGATATAATTTTCAAATTGACTTAGTAGTACGTCAAACCCTCTTAAATTTTGCCGCAGTTTTTGCAACCATAATTGTGAATTCCAGCTTTCCTTTTGTATTCAACCCTCCAGTATGGCTATAAAATTATCTCACGAATTTTTAGCTCCCCCAACTGAGAGCTTTCAATTCGAATATTATATCTAAAGGACGAAATATAAATAAAACTATTTATTCATTAGCAGAAGAATATAATACTTCTCTTCGAGAGAAGTATACCACAAAGCGGGACAAGTGTAAAGTCATTCTTCGCAACATCATTTTACATTTGGAGCACGGTTATAAATCGAATCTCATACGCGCTAAATAGTTCCCTCATTATTACTCTATTTGCGTTTAACTATTTGACAAGACACATTTGTGGATTTATTCCCACCCCAAGACGAGGTTTGAGGGTTGATTGCTGGGGATTTAGTGAAAAACAGTTATAGAATTCACCCTGGACGGTGCGATTCCCATCTGAAGTTTCATGAGCAGGAAAGCAAACAAAAAGGGTCAGCCTGGGAAGAATGACGTTACGTAACTAGAGAAAATACAGAGTGTAATCCTTCAATTATTCAATTGTTATTAGCTTATTTTACTGTTGTAGAATAAAAAATGTTTAGATTTGCTATTTTGAGTGTTTTCCAAAAGCATAATTTTCGTAACAAAGTTTTGATATTTGGGGAGTGACTCCATGGGGACACTCGAATTCGTCATGAGAAGTTTTTCTACACTGCGTTTTTCTAGCAGATTTTGTATTTTTTGATTGAAAAGTATTAAATTGCATCAAGTTTAATTGAAACAGGCTGGTATTCTTCTGCTATCCGCTATTTTTCTCTTTTGTCTCTTGATGTGGAAAACCAAGGATAAGAGTGACTTCAAAAGGGGAAGAGCATATCAAGTTTCCGGAATAATTATGTTGCTATTGGAAATTTTTTCCACATTTTTTTTAAAATGTAATAATTAGTATATTGAATAATTAACGTTACTTTCATAGTTTTAACACTGCTAAATATGACAATATGGATTTCTAGCTTTCAACAGACTTTCTAACAACCTACCTTGGATAATTTTGTGCGGTTCATGGCTACTCGGAACCCTCTTTTTGAACTTTGAAATTTCTGGTCACATGAAAACAGATTTCACTCTTAAAGAATATTTGGCAGTTGATAGCTTAAATGATATTATAAACATGACGACTAGACGCATATTTCTGGCCTTTGATCGATACTTCTCTGAGTCAATATTTTTTTGCAACAACGAATTACCAGTGAGACAAAAAGAAACAAACCAAGATAATTTGAAATGTGATTTATGATTTCTCGTTCCAGCCCTCGGATGCTTACAAATATTTAGATCCTGAAATGAGAATCTGTTTGAAGAACATAATGGTGGACGACGCCATTGAAGTGAACAACTGCGGAGACGATGCACCCATCGAGAATAAGGCGTGGTTCGGTTTAACTACCAAAGATGAACTGCATGATTTGATGAAGAAAGAATACACTTGCCACAAAAAGAACAAGTTGGAGTTTTACATTGGAGAACAAAGTTACCGGAGAGAATTTTTATTCATTTACATCAAGTCCTTCCGTGTCAGGCAAGATATCAAGGAAATGGTCATCAGATCGTAAGTGCTTTTCAGACAGATTAAATTACATCAGAATTTTATAAGCTACACCGAAATTCACATTAGAAGCCTCTCCGAGCTTCGCGTTTACGATGAATATTTCTGAAACTGGCTTGCTAACCGCTCCTCTTAAGATAAAGACTCCGTTTTTAAAGCTTGAAACAGTATCTCATTTTAACATTCACAGGGTCATGAATATTATGGAGCGTAACTTTATCCACTATAATTCAATACCGAAGAAAATCATTTATGAGATGTCGAGATGGAGAAGACCTCCGGAAGAAATGTCCCCTTTGACAATCAAAGTTGTCAGTGGATCTCTAATCTTGTGGCTAATTGGTCTTTCTATTTCAACCTTCGTGTTCATCGGAGAAATGTTTTCGATCGACAAAAACTATTATTAAGGAACACATAGGGATCAATAGACCATTCCATTATATACTTGCAGAGGGACCAACGCACAGGGAAGGGCCGCCATATGATGAGAGTTCCCTCGCACCAAGAGGCAACACCAGGTGGAGCTCGCTTTCGCTACACGCTGGAGGCTAGTCGACCTACACTGCCGCTTGCGGTGCTTCTTGGCGCGAGGGAACTATAGCCTAATAAGGCGGCCCGACCCCTGTTCTGTTTACTTTTTCTTTGGCAGTACAGGAATGGTCTATTACTGCGGTGATAGAAACCTACATAAATGATTGCGTTAATATAATACTTTGTTTGTAAACTAAAATTGGTGACATATTGGAGAAAATCAGCAGAAGGTTTATATCTGTGATATATACTAACATCAAAAGGACCCGGCGTTGCCCATCGGGACATTTTCCAACTGGATATTTGAAAAAATTGTTGAACACTGAACCCCAAGGGCTATAAAGTCCGTTTGTAGGACATGACGAATCAGTATACTAAGCTTTAATGAAATCGTTTGAAACGCGCAAACATTATTCCGTAAGGGTTTTCTTTTTCATTCCTGGTCGCCATTTTAAATATGGCGTCAAATCGAACCAAAAAAGCCATAAAGCCCGTCTATAGGATAAAAGGAACCAATTTTCTAAATAGGAGAGACGTCGGTTGTAATGGGCTAACGTTATTGCATGAATCCGCCGCCATTTTAAAAAAATGATGGCCAGAAATGTAAAAGTATGTGCTTGCTGCTAAAGAGTAACATCCCGGCAAAATTTCAATCTCTTTGGTGTTGCGGTTTGGGCTGGGCCTTCATTAATTGTCAGTCAGTCAGGACAAATATATTTGTGAAATCCATTTGCTGATTGACTAACCACGCTGTTATTTGGAAAATGAACATCAGTAGCAAATGTTCAGCAGTTTCAAGGCAATTCTGCAAATTTGCCCCCACGTAAAACTGCTGTAAATAGTAAATGCTAAATAGTTTCAAGGCAATCTTTCAAATTTGCCCCTCGTAAAACTGCTGTAAATAGTAAATGTTCAACAGTTTAAAGACAATCCTGCAAATTTGCTCCACGTAAAACTGCTGTAGATAGTAAATGTTCAACAGTATCAAGGCAATCTTGCAAATTTGCTCCTCGTAAAACTGCTGTAAAGAATAAATATTCAACAGTTTCAAGGCAATACTACAAATTTGCTCCTCGTAAATGTGCTGTAAATAGTAAATGCTAAATAGTTTCAAGGCAATCTTTTCAAATTTGCCCCTCGTAAAACTGCAATAAGTAGTAAATGCTAAACTGTTTCAAGGCAATCTTTCAAATTTGCCCGTCGTAAAACTGCTATAAATAGTAAATGCTAAACAGTTTCAAGGCAATCTTTCAAATTTGCCCCTCGTAAAACTGCTATAAATAGTAGATGTTCAACAGTTTCAAGGCAATCCCGCAAATTTTCCCCTCGTAAAACTGCTGTAAATAGTAAATGTTCAACAGTTTCAAGGCAATCCCGCAAATTTGCCCCTCGTAAAACTGCTGTAAATAGTAAATGTTAATCATTTTCAAAGCAATCCTGCAAATTTGCTTCTCGTAGATTTTCTGTAAATACTAAATGTTCAACAGTTTCAAGGAAATCCAGAAACACCGTGTATAATATATTTATATATCGTCACGCAATGGTTTAAAAAAAAATAAGATAAAACCAAAATTAATCAATAACTAGACTTCACAATCAGGTTAACTTCACGATAGGCAATTTACTTGTCCCCTATAATTAATTATTGCTGCAAATTAAAATATTTACATAGTTACAACATATGTTATCTGTAGATGATTCAATACAAATGCACGTAATAAAGGTTACATTGAATAGTTCATTGAAATGGCTCGAGTCGCATATTTATTTGCGTTTGCAAATTAATAGACCCAGGTTTCAAAAGTCTGTGGTTAAGAATAGGCTATCTGGTGTTTGATCACCTTGTTTTCACAGACCGAACCACTTACCTCTCTGAGCCTGTGAGAATTGAACCAATTCCGTAAGTTCTGGCTAACTGACGCCACTAAAACAATGGCGGCGCAGTAGTCCTCGTTTTTAAGACGAATTAAATGCTAATAAGAGATCATTTACTTTTTAATATTTTACCATTTATATTTACAAAAGGGACGCTCTTTTAAGGTATGAATTATAATAATAACTTTTCCTTTAAGTCCATATTATCTTATTTAAAATTTTAGATATGAGAGGGACTCAATCAAATCGAGGATTGTTTTCAAGGGCAAAAGGAATTGTATAATAATTTCTTCAATAAACAACCCTATTGGCCTACAATACGTTTTCCAAAGTTCAATTCTTAATTTCTAGAGTTTGAACTTTGGAAATGGTTATTTTGTACATCTAATGTAGGTTCTTGATCGAGCTAATACAATTCTTTGGATAAATAATTTAGTCCGTAATTTTCATGTGTCATTAAAATATAAGCGACTTTCAATGACAGTCCTACAGGAGCCGTATATAGCTCGAGTAGCACGTACACGATAAATTATGAAAGGCTCGTGACTACCTTCTATTAGAACCATTTGTGCAATCATAAGCTCATTAGACATGTACCATAAGTTTTTGACTGGTTACAAACGGGAACTTGTCATGACGTGACGTAGATGAAACGTCATAGATTCTCGTAAAACGATGTCTGGTAAGGGGCTTTCAAAGGTTTAGTACCGACTAAATAGGAGGATGGACTGCAAAACTAACCGAGGGTAGTCTAGAATTCTCGCTTGTCGTTCTCGAACTAGCTCGAGCTGTAAGTCTCTTGCATTACGAAGTATAGGTAATGACATACTTATGCAACATATCTTATAAACTTATGGTGTAATCAATATACTCAAGTTTCGAGCCAAACTATTGTAACTCAAACACGTATTTGTTCTGCAAACTTGGTGACAATCAGATATGAGTGTAAACCTGTGATAATTGATTACTGATCAAATATATTAGATCACTCTGTTTTCAATAGGAAACATACAAACATATATTTTTATTTGAAGAACTTATAGCAAAGGCACCCGGTGTTGCTCGTTAGTCCGTCGGCGCATTTTTAGGGATAGACTAATCTGCTGAATGTCTGAAGGTCTGAACTGCTGAAAATAGTAGAATTCCTACTATTTTAAAATTCTGCCATCCTACCAAACGCCAACTGTCTGAACCTTTTCGACTATTTTTCTGAAATGCCGAATTCTGAACAGTGAACTTAGAAATTAATGTAAGTAAGAGACCGACTGAACCTTTTTGACTATTTTGCTGAAATGCTGAATTCTGAACAGTGAACTTTGAAATTAATATAAGATAGAGACCGTCTGAACTTTTTGGACTATTTTGCTGAAATGCTGAATTCTGAACCGTGAACATTGAAATTTATGTATCCCGCATTTTATTTGTTATCTTGCTGTGATTTTTAACATTAGATCATCCCCCTTAATTTATGCCATGCAGACTTATTAGAAACACGGTGTATAAAAATGTAGATCACTCTGTTGTAAGTCAATAAGAAATATACTTATTTCTTCGAAGAATAACTTCTTAAATTTTTCATTTAGTGACATACGACCATTTGTCCTTAAGTTCGTGTGTCCTCATAACATTGATAGTTTTCTTTCATCGCGCTCTTGGAGCTGTCTCTTTTCTGCCACTAGGGAACTGTAGCGTAACACCAGTGTTACACCAGTACTACTCGCACCATTACCCTCGTACACTCTTCATTCCTCTCTTTTCCAGAGTAGACAGTCTGCTACCAAACCTTATCTCCTGTGAGTCCTTTTCTACTTCTCTCCGCTCTCGCCATTCACAACATGGACATTCACGAACGCGGTTTGGTCAGAATTCCTTTCCGCTGTCTGTAAAATGCCTTTGAAACGCGAGAGTTTATGGAGCGTACTTTGGACTTCTAAAAATGAATCCGTTACAAAATATTTGAAATGCAAACTTTAAGGTAGGGTTTTCAGTATTATTTTGCTTTAAAAATAAATTATTCACCAATTTCAATAACAATTTGTGCTTTAAAAAACCGAATAGAATAACTTCCTTTGACATTACCAGCTTTAATTTAATTTTACTTGTAAGGGAAAGTTTTTATAATATCTTGAAGTAATTTCACATATCTATACAAACGGGTGTTAAGTCATATCTACAAGAGCCTACCGGCCCGGGCCTGTAGAATACGATGAACTCGCAAGTCCTAATTAAATATGCGTGTCAGGTCTTTTTGAAAAATGGCAACTTATCATTATAAGTGTGCATGCATGGTGTAAATAAAGCCGCGTTTACAAGAGACACTTTGGAACCGTTTTCAACCGTTTTGGAAAGGCCTTACACTTTTTAAAAAAACAATATTTGCATTTTCTCGTGAAAGATCTCTGGTTTTATCAACTTAAAATTCTTTTTTGTACATTCCAAAACGGTTTAAAACGGTTTCAAAGTGTCTCGTGTAAACGCGACTTAAGTATTTCAGTTATGATAATTTATATGCAAATGTTGCATTATTTGTTGTTCTATTGCGATAACGAGTTTTCTGCCCCGAGTTTTGACATAAGGTTTTAAGAAAAGTGAAATCACTTCAAAATCATGTCGGGTGCCAATCAGATTGAATACTATTGTAATTTGCAAACACGTGCTCTAATCGCTCGAGAACTGAAATGCGATAACTCATGATTAAAACAAGTTGGGAAAACCAAAATATTACCTCTCCGAGTCGGGGAAAAGACTAGTATAAGACTCAATATCGAAATACTAGAGCAACATTTTCTCGCTTTGTTTTGTCTAACGAGGCTTAAGCCATTGAATAGTTTTCTCTACATTGTCAAAATATATAATCATCCGCTAATCCTAGGTTTCATATCATTCTACAGGGCCGGTAGGCTCTTGTAGATATGACTTGATACTCTTTTGTAACGTTAAAGCAAAATTCACATGCTTTTACCAATTTTCCTATGGAGATTAACATGGGGTTTTTCGTGATATTTAACCACCTCTAACTGAAAAACTAGAGCGAAGTTACTTTTCGGAATACTCTTAATTTAACAATTAAGTATTCAGGGTGTGCGATCGGCTAGTCTAATCAGAAAAAGTTAAGTCTAAGTATGTTAATTTTAGTTAATTACGGAAGTATTGCTCTTGAGTTAAACGTCAGGTTAACCTGTTAGCGCGCTGATACCCATTTCTTCAATTTCCAACCAGATTGAGAACAAGGGAGGGCCTAGCTTTGTGCCTGATAACAAGTAAAGTTGACATTTTCAGTTTGCTTCATTCTGTGGAAGTTGAACCTATAGCGCGAGCAGCCTGCGTCCGCGAGTCGCGTGATCCAGTAGGCTATGATCTTAAGAACTTGTTTTTGAGCAGTCGACGCCAGGGCCGGAAATAAGAAAAAATTCTTATAGGACATACGTCCAGTGACCCCCTGTTTGACTTGAAAATTTATAGGACATTGTCCACTGGAGTGTGAAAAATAGTGTCGAATCTCCATAATCAAGCTATCAAAACTTCTGAAAATTTATTGGTCAAACTGTCCAGTGACCCCCTTATTTTTTAAAAAAATTATGGGACATTTTAAAATTTTATTGGACAATGTCCAGTGTCCTGTGCTTATTTCCGGCCCTGGTCGACGCTTGTTTAGTATTTTCCGAGCTTGAACAACTTTATTTGGATTTTCTAACTAACTATAACACCCTTAGAAACAAATACTTTGTTATCAGGTCGAATTTTCGTCTAAAAAAGTAATTCAGTTAAATAATTACAGTTAATAGAGGTTTTTATATCGTTTGAAATACGTTTTTCGACGTTCTTTACGGCCAAGGCTTAGTAAGTCTCTGTAAAGAGCAGGGCCGGAAATAAGCATAGGACACTGGACATTGTCCAATAAAATTTTAAAATGTCCCATAATTTTTTTAAAAACTAAGGGGGTCACTGGACATTTTGACCTATAAATTTTCCGAAGTTTTGATACCTTGACTATGGAGAAGCGACACCATTTTTGAACACTCCAGTGTGCAATGTCCTATAAATTTTCCAGTCAAACAGGGGGTCACTGGACACATGTCCTATAACAATTATTTCTTATTTCCGGCCCTGGTAAAGAGTAGTCTTTATAGTGTCAACTGTCATTTCTCTTTAAAGATTATTAAAAAAGCTAATTTCCAGCTCCAAAGTTTTTGGAATTCTGTTGTCTGTAGTCTGCTTCGTATCCTGCTAGAAACATATCCTAGATTTTACCGGATTTACTGGGCCCTTCCAATTTGAAGTAAAAATGTTATATCTATTCAATTTCTTAACGTGTTGATACTTGAAATAGAGTGTTTTCACCTTGTGAAAAGTTAGAAAACCTCAAAATACTACTGGAAGTGGAATGATGACAAAAAGTTTATTGTGTTTTCGCTAGGTAAGTTAAACGAGTGGTGTTTACGTTAGCTCAGTTAATTCAACCTTCCCATATGAGGTATACAGGGTTTCATTATTTGTTAATCTCACTAAAATTCTACTAATTTGAAGGTGTGTGATATAATTCCTGAAACTCAACCAACGCATCATCATTCGTTAAAACAGTTTTTAATCCTAATGCTGTTACCAGAAATACATGAACCGAAATTATCGGAGACATATTCCTCTAACGCTAGAGGCAAGTTCTCTCTGTTTCCCCTCCTTAGGCGCCGTATTTTATAGCCCCCTGTTAGAAATACAATCATCTCTGATTCAAGAGGGAGCTTTGAATACGCTACCTAGCGATTGCTACAAGAAGCTTTGTTTATACACAGACTAAAAATATACTGTGGGAAAGTGTCTCTTTTAGTCTTTGTAATAATGGCAGTCTGCTCTTCTTGTAGGGATTAGCCAGAAGTGAAAATTTAATCAAGTGCCATATTTTTTAATCAAAATGTCGGGTAAAGAGGTTTATACGCAGTGTAATTTGTTTTTAATGAACAAACCAAAAGTTAAGCGTAAGTCCGTGGTTTGCAACTTAATTAAAACGCAAGAAAACCCACAAAAATTTGAACTTTCCTCTAAGCCTTTGATCAAAACTGTTAATGTAGCAACGCAGTACTTTTCATTGCCCTTAAATATTATAAACAAGGCAAAAACAATAGACAAATCTACTAATACCCCTGCTAATAGCAAAGCTAATAATGATCAGAAACGCGAGAAAATAAGTGTTTCAACAAAAACTGCTTCTACTCAAACATTGATTTTAAGCTGGCCACTTTTATTTGAGCAAGTGGCTAAAACCGTTGATCTTTATTTTTCATCAGAATTGTATTATCAGGTATGTATTTTCTATTTTATTTTATTCTTTGACTGATCAATTGAGTAATTTTGTTACCAATTATTGTTAGATGAAGGAAGGCTACAACAGCTCATCAATTATGCAAATAACTACTAAACGCAGTATCAGTCTTTTATCTGGAGAATTCGGCGAGGAACCTATCACTCTACTTCTTTGGGGTGATGGGCAGTGTGTTCTTAATATAATTTTTAAACGCCCATTTAAGTTTAATATTGTCTCGGATGGAAATGTAAATTTTGACACTTTAATTTATACAAGTCATCACTGGTCAAATGGGTCATGTGTTCTGTACCGGAATTAATGCCGCCATGGTTGAAAATGCAATTTGCACATTACCAAAGAGCTTAATTACTATTGATTATCCATTTACTCGTTACCAATCCACAAAATGCGATGTCTATTTTGAGTTATTGATAGATGAACAACCTTTTAGAAAAAGGAAAAAGATTCAATGTAAACATTGCTGGTATGTAGGAAATTGCATAGCCAAGAATAAAAAGCGTAAAGCTATGGAATCACCAAACCGAAGGTGCAAACGACAAAGGCTCTCAAGCAACTTTCCTATCTCTAAACTAACACCAAAAAGCAAGAGTGTGCGGTTATCCCGTATACGGAACAATCGTTCCTTTTTAAAACAAACTGTAACAAAGCTAAAAGAACAATTGAATCTTAGAGAAATCACTTTAAATTGTGAGAGCTCGCAAGAAATGTCGAATATAGTTCAAACTATAAATGAAAAATTCAGCTCAACCCTTGATGAAACTCTGAACCAGTCTACTGGCAAAACTCGGGATATTCTAAAGGCATCATGGGAAAAGGATTCAATTCAAAAACATTTAAAAGACCAAAGAGATTTTTTTTCGCAACAAGAAAAATCCATGAACTCTCCTCACGTCCGGAAGTGGAATGCTATAACTCTAAGGATTGCGTTAGTGGTTTCCAGTCGAAGCCCAGCAGCTTATGAAGCTTTAAGAAGCTTCAAAATTTTAAATCTTCCGAGTATGTCCACTTTGAGAGAAAATACCAGAAAACTTAACCACAAACCTGGGGTTAATGAAGAATATCTTTTAGAAGAACAAATTAAATATGAAAAATTTAAAGCTGGAAAGTTAGCTAAGGGTGAAAATGTCCCAACTGGAGTCGGAATTCTTATATTCGATGAAGTGAAAGTAATTGACAAGATAATGTGGAATAGCAAAACCCACGAGTTTGTTGGATTTGCTATGGATCAAAATGACTGGCCAGAATTAACAGATATATATAAGGATTCAACACCACAAGCACCTTCTCCCACTCATTATATCCTACAATATTTATGGAGAGATTTAACTTCCGGGATGGATATTATTGGGCCGTATTTTACTTCCTCCGGTACTTTTCAATGCAAAAAATTAGCTACAACTTTGTACCAGACTCTCGAGGCTTTTGAATTGTATTGTTTTAAATGCATTGGAATAGTTTGTGATGGTGCGGCAGGAAATCTTGCTCTCCTGAAAATTACAATGAGAGTGAATGGTGCTTTCGGGTTTAAAACTAATAGTGACCAATCGTACGACTTTTCCATCGATCCAAGTTTTCAAAACCCTTTTTCTGAAACACCAAGGTTAATACACTGGATAATTTGTCCATCCCATGAATTAAAAAATTTAGTTGGGCAACTCTACGCATCTAGGGCAGATGGACCAAAAGATGTTTTGAGACATGGGGTGTCCTTTGGCTGGAAAGATGTTGAAGATGTTTATAAAAGAGATGAGGATAGAACCAAAAATGGACAAATGACAGTAGCTAGGCATTTGTTAAAAAGTTACATAGAACGAGATGCTTGGACTCGCCTAAATGTAGCACCAAGTAAAGTCCTCCAACAAGAAGAAGTATTGAGTGAACTGTATGGATTTGCCCATGGAGAAACTAGCACCGAAGAGAAGAGAAATAGTGCTAAAGAAACATACAGTTACTTAAAGGCGTGTAATCAACTGTTTGAAAATGGTACACTGAGAGCCAAAAGGGTAGAGGATCTGACTTCTAAAGTACTGCAGTCCATGGAAAAAGGCTATCTTTTTTTTGAAGACTGGTTAAAAGAAATTTTAGACAATGATCCGGATATAAATTTGAATAAGTCTCAACAGACTGTATTCATATCCTGGCAAACTTGGGACTTATTACGAGTTATGTTCTACGGATTTAAGGGTTTAGCCACAGAATTTTTTAACCTATGCCCAGGTTACTTCTTATCGTTTATAAGAATCACTGGTAGCGCAATTGAAAGTTTGTTCTCTCAAATTAAATACGCGGCTGGTGGGAAAATTACAAGCGCATCTTATGTTAGCGGAAGAAGAGCCGTAACAATTAGAAGGAATGTGCAAGGAAAGAATAGTTCAAACAAATATCATCGTGATCAATTGCTACTAATTAATGAAGTTGATTTAACATCTAATGAAAAACTGGACTAACTAGATATATAGAAATATTTGCCTAAAATACTTTTTAAATTTAAGTCTCTGGATTATTTCTAACCATTCAATTTAATTATGAATTTTGATATTTTTCCTTATTGAAGTGTATTTTAATAAAATTATAAATGTAATGAAATTTGCAAATTTTTTCATAAAATTTGTACTAGTTTTATTTAAAATTTTAAATCCAAAACTGAATAGTTAATCGTAAACAAAATTTACGTCAATTTTTTTTTCTTATTTCTACTAGACCTTTTCTCTACTTTAATATCACAAGAAGATTCAAATTCATTAATCAACCTTCTGTTTACTTGACTAGTCTCACTTAACTTTCCAGACCTTCTAATTTTCTTATTGGTAGAAATCTCTATAAAGGCTACATCGGAAGTGCTGGCTACATGCTTAGTTGGACTAATATCACAATTTGAGGAACTTTTATTTTTGCAACGTTGAAAATTTTGAGAATTTTTCGGATTCGGTTTAAAGGACCACCGACAACAGAATCAAAATTTTCGTGTTTTCTGTACAGGGTGATAGATTTTATATCAAATATTATCACTCTTAAAGGATTTAATTATTAAAAATTTATTTAAAATGTTATTACAAAAAGTTAAAATTGTATAGGATAGCCGCTCAGATTTTAAAGATTCTAGGTTTAACCCCCGTGCAGCGCCTCTCTAGGGAATTTAGTGTAACTATCGACGCCAGCTGATCGTAACTTCCGCTCATTTCTAGGAGGTAGACCGTAGCTCCCGCGAGTGCGCGTCGGCCCGTCGGGTCTAGCGACTCTAGCCAAGGCTTACAGGATTTGTCAAGGGAAATTTTTCGGATTATGTTAGTTTTTTCTGTTAAACAACTTGAACATCCAAGAATCGCGCATCGTCTATTGTAAGGCATCGCAAAATAAATCTCGATCAAATGGTAATTAACTAGCGATAACGGATAATTGAAAAAATTAGCCGAGGCCTAATACCACAAGACCGCCGCCATAGAATGATAGAAATTAGATCAGTCAGCGGAAAACCGGGAATGAAACTCGACGCGAAAGAGATGGCGCTACACGTAGGTTCTTTCTGGCGGTCTAACTAAACTTTTTGTTGGGGGGTTGAAACTGTATCTTTCGTTGTTAATTACCCAATTAAAATTTTATCGTATTCTGATGAAAATTGGAGATTAACCATTTTTTGGTGTCCTCTAAATATTTTCATGGTTTTTAAACAAATTTTTTCTGGTGACTGTTCTCCTTTAACAGTTGAAGTTGAGATCCTGTTTTTCCCTTGTTTTTTCACTATATTCTTTGATAGAATAGTTTTCTCACTTTTTATTTTACTCTTTCTTTTTCGTTTTTCTTTTCCCGTTTTCTTCTCCTTTACACTATATAGTTGGTCTCTCAAGGTATGGCCCCCTTCCCTCGCTTTAGGTTACTTGAGATAAATTCCTGAATTCTTGCGTGAATCATCTTTCTTGTCCATTCTGTGTAGAAATTGTCAATACCTTGTTTATCCCAATCAACACATTTAGGCAAAGCTTCGCGAAATAGTGTTTTGGCGTTATCACTTTTAAGCATCTCAAAGCTCTCTTCAGCACAATTCTAAAACAATTGTATTTCAATTAGATTACTTAATCAGAAAAAATTACAAAAATAGCAACGTTACCTTAATCATACTTGATCCATATTTCATTAAGGAATTTTTGTTGGCAAATTCACAAACCTTTGAGTTTACCAAACGAATGAATGGAAGTAATGGTTTCTTTGGAAAGACCAATTTGCCATTGTCTCTAATTTTTAAATCAATTGGTAACTCTTCCTTTTCATTATCGGTCATTTTAATAAATGATGCACACTTTAGTAGGTTGTGGTCAAATAGCCGCTTGGATAATGAATTTTTCAATTGCATTGAAGTTAAACAAGTTCGCTTAATAATTTCCCCGAGACAACCACCCCCAAGCCTATAAAGGGCAGAATCTGGTTCAGCAACTAGATTTATGAAGTAGTTCTGATCATCATCTTTTGGTTCAACAATCACATCTGCTTTGAGTTTGTTAGGAAATTTTTCGGCAATTTTACAAAATGTAAGCGTTTCAGATGTTAGAATATTAATAAGCATAGCTTCATCGTGACCAGAAGTTTCCAACATATCAAGTCTTACATTTCTTGCGTCATTGAAGTAATTGACTGTCAATTCTGCCATTGCTTTGTTACTTTTAATTTTTGAATTATCACATTTAGCATTCATTTGTGTTCCATCACTTGGGTCTTCATTTTTCTTTGGTCTTCTCATTTTTCCAGGCAGCCGCGTAGTTGGCCTAAATTTCTCACACAGACTGTTTTAAATTTGAAGAAGTTTTTCTAAGTATTTAATTATCCTATCCTCTGCTAATAATCCAAAAAAAACCTCTTTTTTTTGAGAAATAAATGGTCTTGAAAGGTTTTTTAAGTTAGTTACTAATTCTTCCACGTTTAACATAATTGCAAACTAACCACCAACCAACCAGTGCACCACTAACCACTAGGCCTAGGTTTGCAGACGACGTCACGACGATTTTAAAGGACCACCGACAACAGAATCAAAATTTTCGTGTTTTCTGTACAGGGTGATAGATTTTATATCAAATATTATCACTCTTAAAGGATTTAATTATTAAAAATTTATTTAAAATGTTATTACAAAAAGTTAAAATTGTATAGGATAGCCGCTCAGATTTTAAAGATTCTAGGTTTAACCCCCGTGCAGCGCCTCTCTAGGGAATTTAGTGTAACTATCGACGCCAGCTGATCGTAACTTCCGCTCATTTCTAGGAGGTAGACCGTAGCTCCCGCGAGTGCGCGTCGGCCCGTCGGGTCTAGCGACTCTAGCCAAGGCTTACAGGATTTGTCAAGGGAAATTTTTCGGATTATGTTAGTTTTTTCTGTTAAACAACTTGAACATCCAAGAATCGCGCATCGTCTATTGTAAGGCATCGCAAAATAAATCTCGATCAAATGGTAATTAACTAGCGATAACGGATAATTGAAAAAATTAGCCGAGGCCTAATACCACAAGACCGCCGCCATAGAATGATAGAAATTAGATCAGTCAGCGGAAAACCGGGAATGAAACTCGACGCGAAAGAGATGGCGCTACACGTAGGTTCTTTCTGGCGGTCTAACTAAACTTTTTGTTGGGGGGTTGAAACTGTATCTTTCGTTGTTAATTACCCAATTAAAATTTTATCGTATTCTGATGAAAATTGGAGATTAACCATTTTTTGGTGTCCTCTAAATATTTTCATGGTTTTTAAACAAATTTTTTCTGGTGACTGTTCTCCTTTAAAGAAAGAAGAAAAATTGTTTGGCTGTCACCATGGCAACGAAATTACCCACGATTCCAAAAATATTTTTCTCGCTGCCGCGGGAGGGTAAAATTTACTAAGCTTCCTTCTAGACTCCCTCCCCATTCACTCGGAGACATTGCCTGTGGCGAAAAAAAGCCTCGTAGATAATTTCGGTTCATGTATTTCTGCTGTTACGTAATCATTTTTTAAACTATTTGTTACCAACAGTGGATTGTTTAATCCATAAATAGAAGTAACAGTGGTGCTGGTTAATCCAGGAGGACAGTGTCGTTATGTAATTTTATTAGTGAAATAATTTTTATGTTTATATCAGCGGAGATTTTTCCAACGTACCCACGTGGGAGTCAAAGAAATACGCTGTTCGCCAATCGGTTACACGCTATTTCCACAGTCCACATTGCCGTTTGTTTATTTGTCTAAATTGTTATGAATTATTTACGCATTTGATGTAATTACTGACATAAAAGCCAAACTATAGAATAGCATCATTCATTAATTATTTCATAGATGTTCTTTCCGTTACCGCAAATTTAGCAAGGGTATGATAAAAATTGAACGCAATGTGTTGGAATAATCAAAAACTCCTCTAAACATTACAATAAAGGTCAATTATTTATTCAAACTCTTTTTATAACCTAAATGAACACTGTCGAAACACAATCCAGCTTTAATTTAAACTTAATTAAGTATAATTAAAGTGAAATTAAACCAAAAATATACATTTTTCTGGATAAAAACTGAAATAACTTTTAAATAAACTATTTAAATAAGATTAAAACGACCCAAGCCGTTGGTAAAGCCAAATGTTTAATGTTTTCTATTTCACGCTCAAATTAATTTAAATTTTAATTAAAGTACTTTAATAGGCGTGAAATCCAAAAGTTTAGGGTAAAATAGATAAAGTTCGGCAAGAATCAAAAACCACACCTAACATTTCAGCCTGTTAAGAGTTAACTACCGCCTTAAGACTGAAGTGACAGATATTATACAAAAATGTCTTGGTTTGAACCAAGGCCGAAAAACAAACGATATGAGTGAGGTTTATCAATTGACTGAAGTTTCAGATATTGCAATTTTTCTTTAATTATTATTATTATTAATTTAATCCTTAATCACAATTTATTTCTATCAACTGATTTTACTGTTAATCGATTTATTCCCTCTAAATTTATTCAAAAAATTGCATATCTACGCTTTTTCAAGAACAATTCCATTTTCCGAAAACATTTTACCATGAAATTATTTTGAAGGGATTTCGTATCGGTGTTCACTAACATGTAAGCACCTCGACGGACATAGTTTTAAATGTTAGTGGCTTGACAATTAATCTTCAAGTTTGCACCACTATCTTTTCAACGGTTACAATTTGCTGAGAAGACGGATATTCGATAAAAGAATTTGTTTTGCACGGACTAATTAATAAAATAATGCCGTTTACTTAAGACATAGGAACAACGTTTGTCCCTTGTGGTTTCTTTTAGTAGGTAGCGCTTCTTTCATGGACTGGAAATATATTATATAGGCATAACCAAGGTTAGGGTAAAGATTCTATAAAAAGGAAAACGTCTCAGTACCAATGATATTTATATTCTTTTCCTTCGGAATTAATACATAAACAACTCCATTCTAAACGAGTTATGCGAAGCCCGCCCCTTCCAAAATTTTCTTAGTATATAAAATTTTGAAATTATCAGTGCTTGCAGTGTATGGGTCATCAGAGCCGTCTCAAAACACGCGGTCAGATCCAAATCTTTCCACATTGTAAACGGTACGTGACTCTCTGGACTTTCCTGCCAACCTTGATAATCTATGACTACAAATTGTTTGCTCTTTTTAGGGAGTCAGCAGAATATTTCAAATATTCATTATTGATCCCTCAATACGTATTCCCTTCAAAATAATTAATTTCATGATATAATATTTTCGGAAAATGGAATTGTTCTTGAAAAAGCGTAGATATGCAATTTTTTGAATAAATTTAGAGGGAATAAATCGATTAACAGTAAAATCAGTTGATAGAAATAAATTGTGATTAAGGATTAAATTAATAATAATAATAATTAAAGAAAAATTGCAATATCTGAAACTTCAGTCAATTGATAAACCTCACTCATATCGTTTGTTTTTCGGCCTTGGTTCAAACCAAGACATTTTTGTATAATTATTTACAGAGAGTATATAAGTTCTATGTTAAATTTTATTCTCTGATGCACACCACTAACCCGATAACGATTAGCCCTTTCACTGATCTAATTGCTACCATGATGCTTTCTTCTATTATAAAATCTAAATCTGATTATTTAAACGTGTATTTAACTTTCGGCTCACTCTGAACCGTTAATGTCCCTTCACTACAGACACGATAATCAAAACCCAAAGTTTACTCCACCTCAGGTCTCAATTATTTACTCTTTGGTTCACTAAGCCTATTGCGGATCAAACTTGATTTACCCGACATAATCAAGGCCTTAGCTTTCTTCTTGAAATAACTAAACCAAGGATTATTCTATATACAGATGTAGTATAGCTTAAGTAATATGTAAACAGCCATTTCAAATAATAATATTAAAAAACATCCTTGGAATATCAAAATGAAACAGAGCTTTAAAGCTACAAAAGTACTAAATGCATCGTAATTAAGAAAAAGATTTCCACATATTCACTTTATATTATGGAAAAAGTGAAAATTAAGGTTCTGTAGGATTTCTTAACACATCAAAACAAAGCGAACTGCTAACTCGGAGCACTAGTGTGACAACGGACAGACACACACAGACAAAAAAATAGACTGCTTTTTAACTCTTTCCGTATTAATTTTGAATTGAGAAAAGAGATTATCTTAAATATTAAAATAAATATAATTAGTATTTAATATTTTCTTCGTTAGTTGTTCGCCTTATTGAGCGTTACATCGTTTTAAAAAAGAATAATTAAACAACCTTGAGAGACTTGACTAATATTGACGTTTGAATTGAAGGATATGACTGTTGTTTCGCCTTACTGAAATAGGTAGTATATAAAGGATTCGAATCGCAGCTGTAGATAAGAACATCGCAATTGCTTGAACCTTGGAGGAAGACCCCTCCATTGGAAGGCTAGACGTTTCTCGTAACCCTAGCCGATCGCCGCGTATGTCTTAACCTTAAGGATGATGGTGGTGTTAGAAGCCAGGTGTACAGACTGGTGTCCATGTGGGATGGACAAAAACAAAGACCAGAAGATGGTGGTGTTAGAAGCCAGGTGTACAGACTGGTGTCCATGTGGAATGGACAAAGACGAGAAGGTGGTGGTGTTAGAAGCCAGGTGTACAGACTGGTGTCCATGTGGAATGGACAAAGACGAGAAGGTGGTGGTGTTTAGAAGCCATTAAGTACAGACTGGTGTCCATGTGGAATGGGCACCAGTAAGTACAGACTGGTGTCCATGTGGAATGGGCGAAAGACTAGAAGATGGTGGTGTTTAGAAGCTAGTAAGTTCAGACTGGTGTCCATGTGGTGTGGACAAATGAACAGAGTTGTTAGACAGGCAATGGAGTAATAGCCTGTAAGTGGAATACAATTTCCGGGACTGTAAATGCGGTCTGGAAATTGAATACACGTTTGCTCCGATTTGCAAACTGCGAACGCGGTCACGTGGGTGTAACAACGGACAGACAGACAGACACACAGACACACAGACACGTCGAAATTAGAACCTCTCCGTGACATACGTCACTCGGAGAGGTAAAAAATCACCTGACCCCTGTGATCCCTAAGTGAAAAATCAATAGTTTTAGTTGCACCACGAGAAAAGCGTCTGAACCTCGTGTAAGCGATAAAATAGTAGAAAGTCGAAACATGTAAAAAAAAGTAAATTAATAGGCCAAGCTAGATAAAGATTAACTCATAAAAAATAAATTAGCTTACTAAATAGAGGTTTCCAGTATCGTGAAAATAGTAAGATAAGTTAGTACGGTTTTAGAGTTCTCACGAAGAGTTCGGTTGTAACGCTTGTATGAACAATCACGATTTTAACTTTTAATCCTGACTTAGTCTTAATGACAATAAAAGTATTTTAAGTTAACCAACGACTCATTATGATTATAGTACTAACTAACACGAGTGTCCAGTCAAAAGGGACCACACAATAACGCGGCGATTTACACTCCATTGTCCAAATCTTATATACGTGTGAAGAGGATATGCATTAGTAAACCTAGAAAATCAGGATATTTAATGGAGACCCCGTGGTCTAAAACCAGAATTTTATAAGAGTTGCCAAATTTACAGACGCAGAAACGTACGAAATTTAGTATTTCTCTAAGGAATGTGAGTAATATTCTCTAACCACATAAGGACAATAGATTCTATAATCTAAAAGTTTTCCTTATAGCTCCCCAAAATTAGATTAAATGGTACTTTTCATCTAAAACAATTCTGTTGTAGATCTAAATCCCATCAAGAAGTGATATCTAGTTTATTAGGGAGAAGGTATAAATTCACCACATTCCCAGCTTTATCTCCAGTCCTAACGTAGGTCCGGAGTTAATCCCTGCCTCTAAATTACAACCAGCATCTCATTGGTTCGTCAGCGCGACGTGAATGAGTACGAAAATTACGTATTTTCCGACTGAGGAGAGGCGAAATAGCGCGCCCTCCTTTACCTCCCCCCTTGCATTTTGAAAGAGGGACTGGGACTATGGCGCGCGAATACTTAGGCATCTTATACCTTCTCCCTAATAAACTAGATATCACTTCTTGTCCCACCAATTAGTCTGAAATATATAAGTTACCCTTTTATTCAAAAATATTGCAAATTTTGATACGAGCGAGTTTTTTTTTAAATGCCCATAAGTTTTTTCGAAACAAATCCGGAACTACCGATTGAAGACCCCACCCCAAACAGCGTCTGTTTAAGCTTATATTGAAATATGCAAATTTTATTATTTGCTTAACAAAACGTGCTCTAAGAGGAAATTTCCCTGCCTATTCGGCTTTACTCTTAGAATGCTCCGTAATAATTCACCACGTAAATCAGTTTTCGAGACCTTCTAAGATTGCGCAACTTTGGTCTCTTCAGTTGTGTGATTGACACCCTGTTCGTTCGGGGAAGGGATTTCTCGTTTGGACACAAAACAACATTGATTCTGATCCCAAGGGGGATATGGTCCCTATCTACTTCCAAATCAAATCTCTTGACAAATCTTGTTTCGATGCCATAGACCTTTTCGATTTCAGGATTAAGCCTAACTTTGCCTTGCCTTTCGAAGGATATCAGTTATGGAAAAGTAGATTACGTGCTTAGGTTGTAGTGTTAGCACTTGTGGATTGATGCTACGATTAGCTAAATATTTGTATTAAGTTCATCTGATTATAGTGGTTAGTTAAATCGAAGCACCTTCTAATGATCACCACTACATACCACTTTGTAGTGCTTGGTTTGATCAATTTTAGATAAACGCTGTGATCAAATACTACTCTATCGAATGGTTGATGATCAAAATGTCTCATTTGATCAAAATTAAAATGAAGCAAACATTTGAATTTCACTAATCTCAAGAAATGAACAAAAATTTATTTGTGTCAAAAAGAATTGATACCAATATTTTTTTCTTATATTATAACATGATTTTTCTGACCACTATAATGTTAATAATGACTAAAAATTAAAGATACAGAAGTGTTCTTATATAAATACTTAGTGCAAGTGCAAAAAGAAAAATAGATAAATTTTATAATTCGAAAACTATTACATTAATAATAATGATAACTAATTATATAGTAAATTTTAATTCGAACCTGAAAAATTAAATACAGAATGGTGAAGGAATCAGAGCAGGATATTTAAACAAATATTAGGTAATATAAACTGCCTCGATTTCAACTAAAAGCGGTACTTCCTTTGAAGACAGGATAGGTTTTCCTATTCTTTCGTAGAAGATGAAACGAAATGGCCTATTGGAGGAGATGAAGTCGGGTCTCAGTCCTCTCTGTCACTGGCGGCAAAATAAATTAGTATTGGGTGCTCTCAGGGGACAAAGAGCGCGACCTGTCATCCACATTTACTATTTTTTTCGAAATGGACATGGCCTAAGCCTAGTGGTTCTGAAGCAACCAGGCGGAAAACCGTGAAAGATACATTCGTTACTGTTTATATTTCAGCTACAAATTGATGTTGACGTTTCAATTTTTGGAAGAACTGTACGATAAATTTAAAGGCCCATTCATACTAACCTGAAATCTATTGTCAACGGCGGTCAACGGCGGAGATTATTAGACTATTAAAATGGTTTCCGTTTAGTGTTTCTTTTATTCGTACCAAGTAAGCATCGTTTTTCAGAGGCATTGTTCAGAATTTCCACTCTAGTGCTATTACACTTAGAACTAATTTTATATTACCAGCTTAGGTACATTTCTTCCTTTAAAAGTACACTGATGCTAGAAAAGACTGGTTATCGTTCTTAGATTGGAGGCTATTGAAATTGTCGAAACAAGATGGGCAGGCTGATGGTTGTACTCTCCATGCGTGGCAATTTCCCTGTTTTAGGGGACAATGTTTTAGATCCCATGTTCTTTGACAATTTTCTTTCAGTCTGACCCAAAGAACACGCCTTTTAATTTATGACATACGTAACTTATCAGAAACGCCATAGACACCATTTTAGGGTAATCAGAGTAGGAAAAAAGGTGATGTAAGGAATGATTCGGCAAATCAGCCCCAACAAAGTACGAAATTCAGTTTTTTAGCATCGAAATCGAATAAAAGCAGATTCGAAATTGATAAGACTTCATCGGAGCTAGCAAAAATATTGGGAACAGAGAGACAGACAAGAAACCCATCCAGAGTCATTGTTTCGTCTCAACTAAACGCTTGTTTTTATTATTGATCTTTCTTTAGTATGTTTATAATAGATCTGTCAATCGATCTGACACTAGCACACAATGCAAATAATCATTATAATTTTTTATGTTGATACTTTAAAATTGGTTCGAAGTGAAATGCATTTTAAAATACGTCTCTGTACACTGTAATGTGCATGCTCAGAGGTTGCAGTTTTCCAGTAGTGTATACTGCCGAATATAGACATAGATTATGCATTATGACATACGTTCGCTCTTATAGAGAGTGAGAGACTCTGATGGAAAAGTTATGTTGACGTTCCTAGAAGTGGTGTATCGTTCTGCGGGATGTCCAAGAGGGACTAAGCAGTTATCCGTAAATCCCATACTAAACCTATAGTATACCCAAGCCCGGCATTCGACGCGCGGTCGATACGTTTTTCAAAGTGAGTGAGAACCAATACTCTGCATTCAACCTCCCACGGTGCAATATACAGAGCGTGCGAACATGGGGCGAATAAAAGATGCATTTCATGGTTTGGACTTGAAACCATCGTTTAGTTTACAAAGAGGGATGAAAAAGCGGCGGAAGGAAAGAAAGGGAAACGAGATTTATGGACCCGATGGGATTACACCAGATAGAGTCTGTCGCTCTCGGAGACCAAAATAAGCTCAGGATATCTCAGACCTGATGCATGGGGGAAAATAATAAAACAACTCCGAGGAAAAACTTCCAAGAGATATATTTAATTTATAAAAAGAGAAACCTTGCATTCAGTGAGCTATGTTCTTTTATTCTAGGAATTGTTTCGAGAAGTTTTGTATTTTACAGTTTGTTTCTTGTATCTTTAGAGTTTGTTGCTTTGTATCTTGAATGTTAATTCTAGGTACAGTAGTACAACAATAGTTTATTTTCATGAATATATATTGTGTTTCTGATAAGTCTGTTAGAAATTAAGCGGCTTTTTCTTAGGATCAAGCTGAGTAAGTGTGTCAAATAACATGGGATCTACAAATTTTAATTATGGAAATAAGGGCTCCCAAATATTGGTCTCTTAAAGTAGGAAATTTCCGTACTTTAACAGCGTACCCACATTTGTACCCATTTAATTGAACACTTTCACCAGATAAAGGATTCAGAATGTTCTTAGATTGAAGATTATTTAAAACTGGGATGTCTTAGACCACAAGTGTGACAATTACCAACCATGACAAAACTAAATGTTGTATAGACCCTATCTTGAGACTCACTTTGACTATAGGAACGCACCCTTTAATTTATCATACAGTAAGCGCAAGTGAAAATGTTCCTTAAGGAAACCTCTTAGAGTCTTAGTTTCATTTCAGGTGAATTCTCATTAATTCTTCCGAACAAATATTGAATTACTACGTTGTTATTTCAGTAGCCTACATCTTACAATCAAATAGGCTGTCGGTGTTGATACCCTCTATAGAGTATCACATCAGTTTCGTTTCCCAACCAGAAATAAAGAGAAACGTTCGATCGATTTCTTCGCCGGAAGAAGAAACCACTAAAGTCTAGTGGCTTCCCTAGTTTGTAAGGAACTGCCAAGTTAAGTAGTTGCGGTCGCTTCTGTCTTTTTCTTCAACCGATCCCTCAGGTTAAAAACCAGAGAAGTAACAGGGGAAACGTGATCTTCGAAGCGGTGAAAGAACAGAGAAGGTTCATGAAATATTGAAAGCTAATTCTGCATTGCGGAAGAGAATTGCACATTTGAAGGGAAAGGGCCATGTTAGAATATATCTTTTTTGTCTTTCGAAATTTCACATAACATATTTGAATATTTTAAATTAAAATCATGCAGAAATCTTAAAATAAATTAAAGGGGTTTATGTACTGGACAATGTGTTAAATCGGGCATGTTAAGAACTTTACAATGTGTTTCTGATACGTTTACCATAAATACATGGTTCACGTATCCAGATTTAAAAAGCACTATTTAGTTAGAATTTATCATTATTTTATGAACCCGAAATGAATTTCTTACATGATTTATACTCTTTATAACGTGTTTTACAGATAAAAATATGTTGTTGGGCATTTTACCTATGAAGTGAAACTTTTCAAACAATATTTTAGACAATTAAAAAACAACCAAGAATATTTTTTTCTAAACGTATGCGGGGTTAATGAAATAATCTTAATGAATAATCACTTTATTGAGTGTTCAGTAAAAAAAACCTTTACGAGTCTGAAAAGCAGGCATCTGCTGTCATAAAATGACCTTTGTACGGCGAGAATGGTCTGGAAAATTTAATATTTTTGAGTGCTCTAGTATTATTTGGTCTAAGGGCTTAATCCCTCCATAAGGTATATATATGGAATAGCCCAAGTTGCGGATATCAAGCCAGGCAAGCTATATAGTGTGATACAATAGTATACAAGGGAAGATAAATGAATCCAATTTTTGATTAGATATCTTGTCATCACGGCCCCCTGGCTGTTCTGGCACCGCGGGGCAGATTCAGGGCGGACGGTGAACGTAATTTCTATGCTAGGCTTTCCCAAGGCTCCGGAAAAATAGCCAGTCTGAATCATTTAGACACCATGCCCTCGCTGGATCGTAGAGTACGTTGCCCATTCATAGACTATTCAACGAGCTCCAAAGTAGAGTAAGCCAAAGTTCTGGAACCATTGATATTCGTACAATGCAATTCTATAACCATTACTCTTCAGAAATGCTAATTACTATTTGAACTATTTGTATCTCTACAGTGTTAAAGTAAGATCAGTTAAGTTACATTACTGGAGGCTACACGTTAAGCCTATGTGTGAAGCAGATTCAGACGCAAATCCGTCAGATCGAGGGGTCCGACATTACGCGAAATCCCGTTCGCTTCTCGCAAAATCTTTCACACAAAATCACGAAATCTTTGAAGAAATAACTAAATTACGAAATCAAAGATTAAATTCCGAGATCTTTGGCGAAATCATGAAATCAAGAAAAAATCACGAAATCTTTGGAGAAATCGCGAAATCAATGAAGAAATCACGAAATCATTGGCAAAATCGTGAAATCAAAGAAGAAATCCCGAAATTTTTGGCGAAATCAAGAAAAAAATTACGAAATCTTTGCGAAATCGTGAAATCACGAAATCTTTGAGAAATGATGAAGTCGCGTACGCTATTTTGGGAATGTCGGACCCCTCACGTCAGATTGTTTTAGTCGTTCAATAATATTACCTCTATTACAGATGACTAATTACAGATAAAATAAATTAGCAAACCAGGTGCAATTCTTGACAGTTAATGGCGTGTGTTAATCTGATCCCTTTCGCAGCCTTGCACAACTCTAAATTACAAATGGTAATAACGTGCATAACATACTAGTTGGACAGAAAACCCGCAGAGTCTTTGATAACTTCGTAATATTCAGCGAGCTTGTAGAGTCTGCCTAAGGGGGGTCCTTATAAATGACATTCTTTTGTGGATCTAATATATTAAATCAGTAATTCGGTCCGCTTGCCCTTCTTGATATTGCCTGCCATGACGAGATAGACTTCAGACGCGGACTCAAGAGTTGGAGGGGAGAGGGGATGAAACTGGGGTAATAAAGGTTATTGCACGTCAGGAGAGCACGCGACCTATAATACCTAAGTCGCAATTTATCACCGTAAATATCAAAAGGCGCCCGCAACAATGTACCAATTTCGAAAGAAATATTTTTCTAAGCGGTTTATTGCATTCTCTCTGAATTCCAGACAGGAGAATCAGCCTGCAGGGTTCATATATCTTTTTAAAAACTGATTTCCCTGACATATCCAGGTTTTTCACCCCCCCCCCTAGTGTAAGGCCACCTAGTAACTGCAAGAGTGTGTTTTTCGAGACATAACTACGGGATTGGTTATTATAAGTTGTGGCAATTCTTTCAGGGCAAACTTGCTTAGACCTCGCAAATTTCCCTGAATTTTACAAAAAAAAATTATAAATTTCCTTGGGTTTTTCCTGAATTTTACTAAAAAATTGTGAATTTCCCTGAGTTTTCCTTGAATTTTCAACTCTTTAAATTAATTTAATGACTTCAAAATAATTTAAAAAGGCCTTTTGTAAACAAGAACCTTCTTTTAAAAGGATTTGCAAATAAAACATTTATTTATTAAAATGTTGTATGTTGCCAAAAACCTCGAACAGGTGTCACCACACTAACTCCACGTCAACCTAACGTTAATAAACATTTACCAATTTCTATTTTCAGAATATCACAAATCATATCATGAATTTTGAGAAAAATTTACTCGGACATTATTGACTTTTACACGTTTGTTCGGCAACTGGGTTACCATGGAACACGTAAAGACTAGAAAACGTCACTGGGCGGTGCTAGTATGGCAAACGTTTGGATGTTCTCAATCGAGACATATCTTAAACAGCTTCATTGTGACCTTATCAGCATTTCTGTGTTACTTCAACGCCTTGAATTGTGAATTAGTTTTCGATGACGTCGCGGCTATTAAAGAAAATAAGGACGTTAGAAACCGAAGCCCAGTTACAAATATATTTTTCAACGATTTTTGGGGAACGCCTTTAACTAAGGTACGTAGAAGTGAATATTTATTTATTTATTAATTTGATAAAGTGTAGGCAGGGATAGATATAATTTTAGAAGTAAGAATGGAGAACGGTTGGTATTTACTTCAGTCAGACTCATCGCCCAGTATAGAGCCCCTCCCTTCAACACGTAACGAAAAGTTTAAATTATCTTATTGGCTTACTTAAACTACGTTTTGAGGACGTTGCTGACGGGGACGGCAAAAAATACGTAATTCCTTTTTACCTCTATCGCTATGACTCGCCTCTTCTTTCATACCCCCCCTCCCAGGGAAGGGAGTCCGGGACTTTGACGAGCGCCCAGATTACTCTGTTCTCCATTCCTACTTCTAAAATTAAATCTATCCATGGTGTAGGTCAAGATGTGAGAATCAATATCTTAGGTCATTTTGTATTAGACTTAATTTAAAGTTAAATAAGGGCTACAATAACTCAATACCTCAACTACAAGTAGACATTTAAGTGATTTGCTTCATTGGTTTTTTGATAAGTGTGAAATTATCGTCAATGTTAAAACTGCAATTACCAGCAGAGTGTTTCTGATAAATCTTTCATAAATTAAGTGGGATGTTATTTGGGCAATTTTGAGTCGAAAATGTTCAATGACATTTTGCCACAAGGGCCACTGTTTTAGAGGTGTGATTTGAGTATTTTATGGATGACCCCTTAAATTTAATTAAGAAACTGAAAGACAATGATTTCTAAGTCAATTAAGGGGTCATCCCTAAAACACACTATTCAAATCATAGCTCGAAAACAGTGGCCCGGACGGCAAAATATCATTGAACATTTTCGAGTCAAAATCGTCCAAGAACATCCCCATTCATTTCTGCCAGACCTTTCAGAAACACCCTGTATTTTGAAATTTATTTACTCTGTGACACGTTGAGTGTCAAAGATCCATTTAGAACCGCGGTGAAAGGTTCAATACTTCAATTCGGTTTATCGCGTTTACTGTTAAAGGACGCGACAGTTAAATACACCCACACTACTTGTATTGATTTGCTCTCGATACTTCATTCATTTAAGACTTAAATAAAAAGCACTATTGGTAGAATAAACAAGGCGGCCTAATGTTTGATTGTGGGAGTCAATCGATAACCTTAATGTTATTTTAACGATATTGTTTCCTGATATTTCTTCATCGCAGGATGAGAGTCATAAGTCGTACCGGCCCCTTTGCACGCTAACATTTCGCCTAAACCATTATTTACACGGTCTGGATCCTTTTGGATATCATTTAACCAATGTCGTCTTGCATTGCCTCGTATCCATTGTATTTTACAGGTGAGTTAAGCTAAATCATTAAATATTAACGACGTACTTAACGTCAGCGAAGAAACATACTAGAATCATTGATGTAATGATGTTTTTGCACTAGCTACTCTTACGTGGGTTTTTAGTAGCTGTTAGGACTCGGTCTATGAGTTGCAACATTAACACAGTTTGCAATTTGTTTATTGCGCAGGTTATGTCTGGTTTTACTGACAACACGAACTAGCCTGATTTCTGCGGTGCTATTTGCAGTTCACCCTATTCATACTGAAGCCGTAAGATTATTAATAAGAATTTAATAATATAATAAGCCTATAATTCGCTCCATAAATCTGACTCTCCCGTATTGCCTTCAGTATGGGCACTGTAAATGAGAGACAAAACAAGTTGGGAACACCATAATATTACCTCTCCGAGACAAATGGAATATTATTTCCCCTTTATTTTCCCTGAATATGCATCTTTTATTGCTATTTAATGATAAGCCACTGCCGTTTAAATTATAATTATTTCATGCGTATGAAAAAGGTCTATTCACAACTAGGTTGGCATTTAAACAACATTTCAATAATTTTCCCAACATGATTGCATATGTTTGGTTAAGGATGAGTGTGAAAATATTCGAGGCTTTATAAGATGTGCTACTCCCATTTATAAAATGTAGGGCCAGTCGATACTAGCGCCACCTACCCACCAGCGCGCTGGAAAGCCTAGCGTTAAAAATAAATAATACTGGAAATACCAAAAAAACACGTGTTAATGTAGATAGTTTCCCTAAGCGTCTTCTGCTTGATGAAAAACAATGTATGTTTTCTTTTGTCCAGTACTTTTTTATGTTTTACCTTTGTCTAATCCCAAGACTTCCATCACTTAACCCATAACTCTAACTGAATACTTTTTCAATTCAGCGCCTTTTATCAGTTATCAGTGTTAAACCTCTTCATGACCTTAATTTTGACCAGGTCTAATGGGCCAAAAAAAATTAAAAAGTTATTTTAACAGGTAACTGGAGTTGTTGGGCGAGCGGAATTACTATCTGCCTTTTTCTACCTTTGTGCCTTGAATTTTTTTATCAAATCATGCCAAAAGAACAAAACATTTAAACGAAGAACTTCGGGTAAGATTACTACGAGTAAACAAAGATGGACAACTTTACCCTCTGAACAGCTTCTGTGTTTTCTCTTCAGGTACAACTTACAACTATTGCCTCTACACAATTTTCTTAACTATTGCGGGGACACTCTGCAAAGAACAGTGCCTGACTGTCTTACCAATATGTGCCATATACGAACTAAGAGCTTTTTATTTGACAACAAAAGTATATTGAAAGATTATACTAGGTGTTTCTGATAAGTCTGCCATAAATTAAACTGTGTTCCTTGGGTCAGACTGAGTGAAAAGTCTCAAAGAACATGTAGTCTAAAACATTTAGCTTTGGAGGTAAGGGCTCTCAAACATTGGCCCCTGAAACAAGGAAATTAACACTTGAAGAGTAAGGCATATCAGCCTACCATCTTGTTTTGACAATTTCAATAGCCTCCAATCTAAGAAAGTTAAAGACTTTATCTAGCAGAAGAGTACAGTGCGTTAAAATGTAAAGTAGTTCAAAGTGTAATTTATGAAGCACTTATCAGAAACACCCTGTGTATATTGGCATTTTGATTGTAATCTAATTGCTAATTTATTTTCAGAGTGCCCGTATAAAACTCAGACACAAGTCGAAGAACAAACATTTTCAAACAACATTTGTCAAAATCGGAATTTTAGCGATTGGACTAGTGACAATCATATTTTGTCGACTATGGATTATCGGTTCGAAAATTCCAATTTTCAGTCGGTAAGCTAGCATGAAGCTGTTTTACTGTTCATCTCGTCAAGAGATGGGTATAGTAGAAATTAAATTTTTTATTTTTCAGTTTTGATAATCCAGCCAGTGTTGCACCGTTCACCACTCGAATCATGACTTACAACTTTCTACTTGCCTTAAACTCCTGGTTACTTATATTTCCCTCAACATTGTGTTGTGATTGGACATTTCAAAGTGTACCCCTTGTAGAGGAATCAAGCGATATTAGAAACGTAGCTACGATAGTGTTATATGCTATTTTTGGATGTCTGTTATTGAAAACTTTGATCGCCAAACTACATATCACTATAGTCATGGTAAATGATGTGACATAAACAAGCACTTGTACAGCAGTCGTCTGTGGTAATTTAACGAGTTTTCATTTATACTTTTGTAGGGTGTATCAATGACTGTTTTGCCTTTTATACCCGCTACTAACTTAATATTACCAGTTGGTTTTGTGTTGGCTGAGAGGGTTCTGTATTTGCCAAGCATGGGATTCTGTATTCTAGTCGCTTATGGATACCAGCTTATCAATAAAAATCCAAAGTAAGTCCTACCAGCAATGTATAGGGAAACAGCAATTAGTATATCCCCTCCTTTTCTCATTAATATGTCAGCCAATAGAAAAGTGTTATATTTTCACTAGCAACATATGTACGCAATGATAATTGAAACGGGATCCATATACTTACTGCATGGTTCCGTAGATATTTATACATAAATACCAACACATTATGGATTCACGTCTCTTACGTTCCACAAGGCATTTCGCTTATACGCCCGTTACTCTTCGAATAAATATGATTTCCAAATTCCAACCCCCCTCCCAACCAATTGTGAGTGAGAGGGAAATTCGTATTTTTTTCTCTCTGCGCATGGGCGAAATTTTAAACCCACCACTCAGGATTCTCCGGAGAGATATAGATCGTCTTCCCCACGTGCCTTAGCTACTTCTTACTCGATTTACATCCGTCTCACATCGGGTGTAACGCGTATTTGGTGGCCACCTCTTTGGCATAGTTTTGAATCCATAATGTGTTAGTACTTAAGCATATCCATGATAGCACTGTAGATATAATTGTCAGTCAAACCGACGATTGTTAGAACCACATTCTGTTACCTTTCCCTCTAAAGGCGAATACCGTTAGTATTAAACGCCTCTATTTCTTGTACTGTACCTGCATCGACATCAAGTTCTGTCTACCGTCCATAACTTTATGAAACCGTAACTCTTTTCATTTATTTTGTATTCAGAAAGACTATTTGGAAAGTGTTCATGAGTTTACTCCTTGTTACTTTCGCTTCCAAGACAATTATCAGGAACGAAGATTGGTAAGTTTCACATTTTCAATCTAGAATTCCAGGTGGTGTACGTTCCAGGGTAGAGTGCTGTCCATATCCTTATTTTTAAATTAATATGTCGCATTACGACGACGTAATTTTATGAAAGTTACTAAATAAAAACAAATTCTGCTCAGGAAAAATGAAAAATCCTTATTCGCTTCGGGTTTGAAATTGTTCGATAAAAATTTGAAACTTCTAAATAACTACGGACGTGCATTGGAGAATATGGGGAAGCATGAAGAAGCTACAATTTACTACAGAAAAAGCATTCGGTGAAAACTTAAATTGGTTTCATATAAGATAATTAAATTAATTATAAACTAATGTTAAATTTTTCCCAAGGATTGAGCCTAAGGATGTAAGGGGTTATTTAAACTACGGCAAAGCACTGAACTTTCTTGGACGATACGCGGAAGCGGAAGATATATTCTCAAAGGTAATAACAAATTTCTCAAGGGTGTTTTTGATCAGTCTGTCATGATGGCAGAATTATCTTGAACACCCTGTATTTTGACACATTCGGATCTTAAAATGACATATTTTTAAGTATCTAATGGATATTAAGAGTACCATAAGGTTTAAGTTTTAGTTTTATTTTATTTAGGCAAAATGTTTGCTTCCGAGGACTGGTGACCCTTTACCCCTGGACTTGAGACTCACCACAAGCCACTTGAACGTGTTCTTAAACTTAGCGGCGTTGATAGCGAGAAATCAGAGTCGATTATCCGAAGCAGACGAAATATTTCGGGAAGCTCTGAGTCTCAGATCGGATTTTACAAAGGGATACATAAATAGAGGACAACTACTACATGTCATGAACAAGTATGTTGCCAATATTAACCTCTTAACCTTTTTATTTACATTAACTATGCAACTAAACAATAGAACCGAAGAAGCGGAGATAATGTATTCACGAGCCATACGCGACGAAAAAAGTAACGCTGATTTGTACAACAATGTGAGTGAAATGCAAACTCTAAAATATGATCATTTATTGATTCACATGGTGTTGATATTACAGTATGGTCGAATGCTACTCGATTCTGGGCGAACGAACGAAGCTCTGACTTATTTAACCAAGGCCCTGGACATTGAACCAGAAAATATGGTGTGTAATACATTTTTGACCTTTGACTTTTTTCCACGTACTCAGCCAATAATGAGAAAAAAGTGTCTTGGTACATTGATTCTGAGGCTCAGTATTTGGCCAAAGGTTCAGAGTCATTGGTTTAACTCCAACGGAGCGAGATGGAACACGGTCTTTTATTAACTTAATAATACAGCTTGTACACCAAGTTCTTTCCATAATGGCTTACATTCGCTTTTAAGCCATTTCACAGAATACTCATTCATTTCATTCATCATTTTAGAATACCCTTCTAAACCTGGCATTTCTCGCACAAGAAACTAGGTCATCTTGGGCCAAATCATACGCCCTAAATAAGTAAGTAGAACTACATAATATGAGGAAGGATAATATGACAAAGTTATCGTTGAATTCTTGTCCATCATGCGGACTGGACCTTCCTATGGAAACTTAAGTAAAACCTACAATTTTCTTTGCAGGCTAGAAGAGGGTGCTACCAAAGGTAGTCCAAATGAAACCCTGTATTTCCGAATCGGGATGGCGTGTTTGGCTCACCAAGATAAACAACGTGCCGAAAAGTGGTTCAGGAAAGCCATAACAGTCAGTTCATTAAATACTGTTAATATTGAGGGCTACTAATTACAATTCGATAAATGTTCAATTCAGGTAAAACCAACATTCCGAAGTGCCCTCTATAACTTAGCTCTGCTACTTTCTGAACAGAGGAGATCAAACGAGGCAATATCTACTCTAAGAATTTTACTAATGGTGACAAAGTTAACTGAATAGTTAAAATATAGTTACTAAAATATTTGTTACCTGATTTAGTATCACCCTGACCACATTAAGGGTTTACTTTTATTTGGAGATTTACACATTAATCATGAAAGAAACCTTTTAATTGCCCAACAGGTAAATTTATATCAAGGCTATTATTTTAATAAAAAAAACCCACTGAATTTTAATTCATTGCAGTGCTACAAAAATATACTAAACATAGAACCAAGTAACGCGAAAGCTTTGCACAATCTATGCGTCGTATTTCTCGAACAAGGGAACTTATTAGAAGCCCAAGCTTGCTTGAAAGAAGCCAACGAACATCATCCTGACGTAGAATACATCCAGAACAATTTAATCACCATTGGATTATTACTGAACAAATCAAACGAAAACTAAAGTATTCAAGAATAGTAACATTTAGTTTGGAATTCATTGTGCTTAAAAACTGGAAATTCTCGTGATACCTTGATTTCATTCAAAGAATTAGTTTACTTTAAAAAATTTGTATACTCAATTACGTCGAAAAACCTGAGATTTTACTTTACTTCAAAAAAATTTTCAGTCATTTAAAATGTTAGCTCAATGATGTTCGATTCGTTCAATTTGGAGCTTACGTATTTTCTTAATATAGAGAATAAGAAACATGCGTTCCTCTAAATTGCTTCTGACATGCCCAAGTTTTAGCTAGGAACATCTGGATTTTGGACTATTTCTTTTATAAGCACAGAAATAAATTAACGCTGTAGCAAACCCTATTTGATAAGAAATGATGATCGCGCCTTTGTCCGAACTTTTGTGTTCACATTTATCTTTGAAAACCATAACTTAAGAGATCAAAATACCAAAAAAAAGTAATTCTAAAAAGTGTCTCTACATGAAAATGTCTATATATTCTGATAAATATTGCTTACCCTTGAAATTTTTAACGTATTTGAAATAAAGATAATATATCCCTATTTCTGAATTTGTATTATGCAATATATTTGTCAAAGAATTAGGTCTGGTATTAGTCATAGTATCAAATTTCTGGTAGAGCCGATTTTAATAGAGTAGATATGGGTTCCCAAACATTGACCCATAAAACCAGGAATGGTAGAGTGGTTACATCGAACGGCGCCAATAAACAGAACGCTTATATCACCACACTCAAATGAATCTTGGTCCAGCGTAACTATGGTTTTTTATTTTCGTTGTCATTCGGAAAATTTCGTGAAAACCATGCTTAAGCCAAAAGTCCTGACTGACTGATAATCAGCGCCAAGAATTAATTTACTATAAGAATGCCTAAGTCACTAGATTTTACGCTTCTACTCTTACGCCGGTGTTAGTGGACAAGTAAGCCCCACCCCTTTCATGTCCGTCATTGCTCTGCGCTTTCCTATTGGATCCCATGGCGATAGGTCATACAGACGCGATTGACGTATTCCAAATTGAAAAAAAAAACCTCGAGCATAGTAGACAGAAAATGGAGGCTGCCAGCGGTGCTGAAACGGTTTGGAAATGCTTTTTAATTGCCATTAACAAGTTAGTTAAAGGTTTTGAACCTAACTTAATGGATTTTGAATACGTGTCTCTACGTGAAAATCGTTCGTTCTATAATTGTTTCTAATCGAATCAAGTGTACTATGCTTATGATTTCGCGAGTTCCAAAAACCAAACCAAGGCTTAACGAAAAGGTAAAAGAGATGGATAGTGGAAAACAGAGTAAGATAAAATATTAAGTCCCGCCTTGGTTTCCAGCCTCCCCCTCCCATGAGGGGGGATTGTCGACTATCACGCGCGCACTGGACGCCTTTTTAGGCCTTCTTATAGTAAATTCCTTCTTGTCAGCGCTCAGCCCTTAACGCTACACCTTGAAGGGGGAAAATTTGCAGGCACGCCTAAAAAGACTTTTTAACTATAGCCCGGGCTTCTTATGACCACAAGAAGCCGAGTTTAAATGGTTTTCGTGAGAACTTCTGACTAGGCAACCAACGACCATCATTATGGTTGACTTTTTCAGGGGTTACCCAGAGTTATTTGTTATTGCTGGATTCAATAACGGAAATTTTGTTAAAGGGATAGTAACGAACTATAAATTATTCAGATTTTTACATATTTTATCGTTACATATTAAAATTAAAAATATATGCCAAGTTGCCAACTTATCAATAGTTCCTGTTTTTGGTTAATCAATACATGTACTACATCCGCTGCATATTTTAAAGTTTCCGCTCTTAGACTGTAATAACATGCAGACGCCCATTATCGTATTTGTTATAAGCCTAAAAAGACGTTATTTCAACAATGACCAAAGTTTGGAACCGATTAACAACCGTAGCTTTTACGCTATTTATATTTCTTCCCTCATGTAAGTGTTTGTTCAATAGTCTATATCTTTATAAGTATAAGTCTTCACAAGTAATTTCAGGTTATCCAAATTCCGGTTTTCAACAGTTCAAACTCAACAATGGGGTGAATGGAGTGACTTTGGACCGTGTTCAAAAACCTGCGGAAACGGTGTCAAGTTGAGAACCAGGGAGTGCGAATTGGATTATGATTATGCAGATGGATGTGAAGTTGGAGGAACAGACTCAGAAACGATCATCTGCAAACTACAAGAATGCTCAGGTGCATATTATATACTATATATCTTGAGTTGAAGCGTAAGTTCATAAGATATGAAGTCTTATCTAAGAGAGCTAGAGCTCCACAGAACTATTTCCTAGGAAATAATTATTATTTTCCACATTTTAATTCACAGTCGGACGCTGGGGAGACTGGGGTAGCTTTGGTCCATGTTCAAAAACGTGTGGAGACAGTTCTATCAAAACCAAAACAAGAAAATGTGTTCGTGTGTCATTGGGGAGAGGTGAAAATCTAGCCAATGAATGTACAGAAGGAACGGTACAATCACATGACGACGAGTGTGATGTTGAACCATGCATAAGTGTGTTTTTACTTTACCAAAGGTTTTAACCATAAGAAATCTTTCTTGAGCACCAACTTACTTCTTTCCTACACAGTTGATGGAGGTTGGGGACCGTGGTCTGAAGAGTGGTCTGAATGCGAATCCAGGAACTGTTGGGTCAAAAACGGAATACGATACAAGTACAGACTTTGTGACAATCCCTTACCCGCAAACGGTGGAAAAATGTGTCAAGGGCCTTTGGTAAAGGTTCACCCTTGCAATGAGCCAGTAAACTGTCCCAGTAAGCAATTTTTGCATTTTAAACCATTTTTTTTACCTGAGTGGTTTGAACAGTTCTCAATCAAGGCAGTTAACCATAATTAAACTATAACGTTAATGAGACTTTATCTAGCTGAAGCGTACTTTAAATGTAGACTTATGCCTAAGCTGGTAATGTAAAATAGTTCAAAGTGTAATAGAACAAGTGTTTCTAGCTATCATCGTTATTTAGAGGTATTATGCCCATCAGTTTAGTTTGTGTAACAGCACAAGAGTGGACATTTTGAGTAAATTAAACATTAACTTGAAACTGTTGTGCCGTTACACTTTGAACTACTATACATTACCAGCTTAGTCACACTTCAACATTTAAATGTACACTTCTGCTGGATAAAGGATCATTAACGTTCTTAGATTGAAAGCTATTAAAATTGTCTAAACAAGATGGGCACTCTGTTATTTCTATCTCCTATGTGTGCCAATTTCCTTATTTTAGGGAAGAATGTTTGGGGGCCCTTATCTCCGAAACTAAATGGAAACAGTCCCATGCATGTTCTTTGATTCATTAATGTTCTAAGATTGGAAACTATTGAAATCGTCTAAACAAGATGGGCAGGCTGATATGCCTCAACCCGTGCTTATCTTCTCTTTTCAGTTGATGGCGGATGGAGTGAATGGTCGAACTATACCTGTGTCAAAGAGGACGATGTTTATTTAATGCGGCGAACAAGAAACTGCACAAATCCTGCACCTAAATATGGTGGCTTCAACTGCGACTTCGGTGGGGATGTTGAAATTATTTACCGAGAGTTTGAGATGAGTAAATGTACGTGATTTTAATATATACGTTTAAATTCTATAAGAAAAAAAATACATCTCAATCATCGATCAATTGCCGAAGTCACAGCCCAAAACTATTTAAAGGACGAGTTCAGGTTGCATAACATTATACCTTAAAGGAACGGCCTTTTCTAAATATAAAAAGAGAATATTAAAACAAGAAGATTATCTCTTATTACAAAATAATTTGCATTTAATTGTCTTAAAAATGAGGACTACTGCGCCATCCGCCATTGGTTTAGTGGCGTCTGCTAAATCGAGCCACTCACCCCTTACCTCTATTAGCTTGTGAAAACTCAAACAATACCGTAGGGGTAAGTGGTTCGATTTAGCAGGCGACACTTAACCAATGGCGGGTGGCGCAGTAGTCCTAGTTTTTAAGACTAATTAAATGCTGGTTATTTTGTAATAAGAGATCATTTACTTTTTATATATATTTATTTATATTTAGAAAAGGCCGTTCTTTTAAGGTATAATGTTATGTAACCTGAACTTTTCCTTTAAATTAATAACAGTAATAATTTCTCGACAGTAAAAGTTGAACCGTTCATCCATCTTCATTACGGACTAATTTTGTTACAGCACAGCCCTATAACAAATAGCATTTAAATGAAAAAAATCATCTCAGCTGTGTTTTAAAATTAAGGAAAAATAATAAAACTTAGTTTGACAATACACATTTTTTTTTGCAGTTGAGAAGCATTGCCCTGGATTTGCAAAAGACGTAAGACATTTTCGCATTAATTTTCTTTCAAACCAAACTCTACTTCTAGTAATCTTAACTTGTTTTCAAAATTATGTTTAAAAAATAACTCTTATCATAAATTGATATTCACCATTAAGTTCATGTTTCTAAACGGGATCTATAGCGGGCTAGTCTGTCCCCCCTGCTACCTAAAATACATCTAACCCCATCCCCCATCATCGTATTAAATTATACGAGACACTAACACCGTGGAAGTCTTTCCTTTAGTCAACTCTTAGTATGACAGGCGAGATATCTATCGCTTAAATTATAACTGTGGTAAAAAACTTAATAATAATTATATTATGATGGCTTAATTGTGAGATATCCAGCTCAGACGAATCTCATTTCCAGTTGGGTCATAGACTTGTTTGTCTATTGTCCTGTTTTTCTTAAAAACCTAAAAATATCAGTAGTGTGAGGGGTGGAAAAATACCACGTGATTCAGGTAAAAACATAGCTTGGAGATAGCGGGATAACAGCCCAAGATCAAAAGAGAGACCCCAAACTAAAAAAAAACCATCATTTAGTGAAGCCATTCTCATATATACTTCTTTCAATCCAAGAGGGGGCTAGCAGGAAAATAAAAAGCATTTTTGGGGATCGATTTCGCTTAGGCGTTGAAGTAAAGAGAGAGGGCAGGAGGCGTTCCAGCAAAGACCTAAAGATGGACACTTAAAGAGGATTATTCCCTTATGCTAATATATGTCGCTAGTGTCTGTTGAACCTAAATATTATTCAAAAGTTAGTGTATTTTTTTTGCGCAGGTGGTGGTGAGTAGTACAACATCTAAAGACGAGGAGGAGGATGAATGTTTAGATTGCGAAGCATATGATGATGAAATGGTGGCTTATGAAGACGAGTAATGAAAAATCAAGAATCTAGAAATTTCTGGGGTATAATATGCAGCAAGCGCACTTAAAAAATTTGCCTGATTGTTACCATAATCAGGGATATATTTAATTTTAGAAGTAGGAATGGAGAACGGTTAGGATTTACTTCAGTCCGACTCATAGCCCAGTATAGAACCCCTCCTTACAACACGTAACGAAAAGTTTAAATTATCTTAATATTGGCTGACTTAAACTACGTTTTGATGACGTTGCTGACGGGCACGGCGAAAATACGTAATTACTTTTTACCTCTGTCGCTCGTTATGACCCGCCTCTTCTTTCATACCCCTCCGTCCCGTGGAAGGGAGTCCGGGACTTTGACGCGTGCCCAGATTATTCTGTTTTCCATTCCTATTTCTCAAATTAAATCTATCCCTTACACAATATTATATTTTGGACCAAAATTATGAAAATAAATAAATGATGGAAATTGAGTTCGATTAATTTTTTCAATTTGTTTCACTTTTTTGGATAGATAATTTTAATAGTTTGAATAGTGCGGGTATTAATGTAATACAGGTGTTGAGCTTTTTTTCACGTTTTTAAGTGTAAAAAGAGCTTTGTTTGTTTAAATTAAACTCTATTATCCTTTATTTATTTCCTGGATGTTAGAATTTAAAAAACAGAGCACTTATTAATAATAATATTTATTTCGTAACCAACTTTACTGGCAACCACAGAGGCATAACAGCCTATATGAAGTAGTTAGCGGGATCTAAAATACATCTATTAACAAATTATAAAATCTAAATAAATAGTTACGGAGGTATGGGTTCCCAAAACACATTTAGTTACAGAGATATGGGTTCCCAAAATACATTTAGTTACGGAGATAGAGGTTCCCAAAACACATTTAGTTACGGAGATAGGGGTTCCCAAAACACATTTAGTTTAGATACGGGCTCCCAAAACACATTTAGTCACAGAGATATGGGTTACCAAAATACATTTAGTTACGGAGATAGGGGTTCCCAAAATACATTTAGTTACGGAGATAGGGGTTCCAAAAATACATTTAGTTACGGAGATAAGGTTTCCCAAAATACATTTAGTTACGGAGATAGGGGTTCCCAAACACATTTAGTTACGGAGATAGGGGTTCCCAAAACACATTTAGTTTAGATACGGGCTCCCAAAACACATTTAGTCACAGAGATAGGGGTTCCCAAAATACATTTAGTTACGGAGATAGGAGTTCCCAAAATACATTTAGTTACGGAGATAGGGGTTCCCAAAATACATTTAGTTACGGAGATAGGGGTTCCCAAAATACATTTAGTTACGGAGATAGGGGTTCCCAAAATACATTTAGTTACGGAGATAAGGGTTCCCAAAATACATTTAGTTACGGAGATAGGGGTTCCCAAACACATTTAGTTACGGAGATAGGGGTTCCCTAAATACATTTAGTTACGGAGATAGGGGTTCCCAAAATACATTTAGTTACGGAGATAGGGGTTCCCAAAACACATTTAGTTACGGAGATAGGGGTTCCCAAAACACATTTAGTTACGGAGATAGGGGTTCCCAAAACACTTTTAGTTTAGATACGGGCTCCCAAAACACATTTAGTTAAGGAGATATGAGTCCCCAAAACACATTTAGTTAAGGAGATATGAGTCCCCAAAACACATTTAGTTAAGGAGATATGAGTCCCCAAAACACATTTAGTTAAAGAGATATGAGTCCCCAAAACACATTTAGTTAAGGAGATATGAGTCCCCAAAACACATTTAGTTAAGGAGATATGAGTCCCCAAAACACATTAGTTACGGAGTACAGTGGTTGCAATGTACAGACTGGCCTTGTGACATTTGGGGTTCGATTTGGCGTCATATTTTAAAATGGCGGCGCAAAAAGCATTAAAAATGGCTTGACGTGCTGCTAGTTTTGGTAGAAAAAGAATTTATCTGATGAACAAAGTTTTTTATTATTTCAAAAACTAATTGCTCCAGAATAAAAACGGATCTTATTTTAAATATTTAAATTAAAAAATATATAATAACTTATCTATTGACAGAGTTCCTGCATTTGGTTAATCAAGGAACTTGAAAGTTAAAATTCGTTTTTTACCTCTCCGTGTGACGTAGTCCAGGAGAGGTTCTGTAACGGCCGTGTCTGTGTGTGTGTCTGTCTGTGTGTGTGTCTGTCTGTGTGTCTGTCTGTCTGTCCGTTGTTACACCCACGTGACCGCGTTCGCAGTTTGCGTATCGGAGCAAACGTGTTCCCAATTTCCGGACCGCATTGACAGTTCACAGAAATTTGGAAAATTGTATTTCTCTCCGTTGGCTACTCTATCCTTGAGTTCTCGCACCACCATGTTTCGTCTTCGTCCATCCCACATGAACACCAGTTTGGTGCTTTTCTGGTTTCCAACACCACCATTTTCTGTTCTTTGTCAATCCCACATTGACTCCAGTCTGCACGTACACTGGCTTCTAACACCACCATCCACTAGTCTTCCGTCTATTCCACATAGACACCAATCTGTATCATTGGCTTCTACTCCATTATCATCGTTTGGTTTTAGGATATACGCGGCGATCAGCTAGGGTTACGAGAAACGTCTAGCCTCCCTAAGGTGGGATCGCCACCAAAGGTTTTCGCAATTGCGCTTTTTCCTTACTATTATAATGGAAACGAATCGTATATATACCCCAAAATTTGAAGAAAGCGGGCAAGAGGGGTAGCCTTCACTTTAAACGTCAATATTAGCAAAGTTTGAGAAGATAATAGGTATAACTTTATTTTAAACGATTTAACTATTATTAATGTTAATTATTGAAGATTAAAATAATTAAAAATAATTATATTTATTTAAATATTAAAGATAAACCTCTCGTGCAAAGAGAGAAATTAAATCATTGCCTCCTATATCTAACAAGGCCCCGTGCATGCGATATATTTCCTTCATTGCCTCCTATATCTATCAAGGCACGTGCATTGTGATATATTTCATTCATTGCCTCCTGTATCTATCAAGGCCCATGCATTGTGATATATTTCATTCATTGCCTCCTATATCTATCAAGGCCCGTGCATTGCGATATATTTTTCAAAACAACAACCAAAATGGGAAGCTGCTCTCAGAAACATAATAATTTTTTTTCTCTGTATAGGGAGCTAACAACTGGGTAGGGGGAAGAGATAGTCGGACGTCACCCAGCCCCCCTCTGGTTGGCATTTTTTTCTCTGAATAGGGAGCTAACTACTGGGTAGGGGGAAGAGATAGTCTGACGTCACTCAGCCCCCCTCTGGTTGGCATTTTTGCGCGTAGAATACCGTTTCCAACCGTTAGGGGGGATGAAACTCCAGTAAGAAATAGAAGGGTGATATATTTTTCAAAACAACAACCAAAATGGGAAGCTGCTCTCAGAAACATAATAATTTTTTTCTCTGTATAGGGAGCTAACAACTGGATAGGGGGAAGAGATAGTCTGACGTCACCCAGCCCCCCTCTGGTTGGCATTTGTTTTCTCTGTATAGGGAGCTAACAACTGGGTAGGGGGAAGAGATAGTCTGACGTCACCCAGCCCCCCTCTGGTTGGCATTTTTTCCCTGTATAAGGAGCTAACAACTGGGTAGGGGGAAGAGATAGTCTGACGTCACCCAGCCCCCCTCTGGTTGGCATTTTTGCGCGTAGAATACCGTTTCCAACCGTTAGGGGGGATGAAACTCCAGTAAGAGATAGAAGGGTGTGACGTTTCAGGGTCAGAACTGTTAGCTCCCTATATGAAATGAAAATATGGATAATATCGCGCTCCTTCTTTAATGGTATGAATCCTTGCCTGTCTATTAATATTGTACGTAGGAGTAATACGTTTTGAGCGAAGTCTAGAGAGGATCAACATAAGCGAGATTGTTTCGTAATAAAAAATATACTGCTTCCACTAATGGGTTTATACTCCTTGTTACTGTTGTATAGAGTAATCATGATAAAAGCTTAAAAAATTACGAGAGGACAGACCTTTTTTATCCTCTTGTTTTATTCTTAATAAGAATATAAAACATTTATTTTGTATCAAAAAATTTTTTTTGGTGATAAGATTGCTCTAGAAAAATCCAAACGGTTAGGCATTGGTAAAAAAGACATGTGTAAGCTATTTGCAGAGATGATAATTGTTTTACATGTTTTAAATAAGACTGAAGCTTCCACTATTGTGTTTATGCTCCTTGTTTGTTTGACTGAAAACCATCTAGGTTTAGATAACAGTTCGAAAAAAAAATCACAAAAAATGATATTTTTTAAATCTAATGAGATAACGCCCACCTAGTTGAAAATTGACCTTTTTAGTCCACGGGAGCCATTCTTAATCAGAATTTCTATGCTAGTAGGTTGTCAATTAAACTACCGGTATATTATTGTTGTTGGAAGTTGGAGATTAAGTGAAATTAAGTGGTTGTAAAGAGCCCGCAGGTTTTTGCCGCTTCTTTTTGTGAGTATTTGATTTTTGTATGTAAAATGGAGGAAGATAATGTTGAGAGTAAAGATGAAATGCGGAAGCGCAAAGCGCGGGAAAGGATGAGGGCAAAAAGATCAGACCCTGAGTTTAAGAAGAGAGAAAATGAAAGGAGAAGAGTTTTAGCAGCTCAGAAAAAAGCTAAGGTTAAATGTACAGGTTCTAGTACGTCTAGTCCTAGTACTAGTTTGCCCATTACTTCTATTGCTCCGTCAGTTGGCCACGATGGTAGTAAGGTTGAAGGTACGGTTTCTAGTATTTCTAGTCCTAATTTGTTTGTTGGTTCTATTGCGCCGCCAGTTGGCCACAGTAGAATGAAGGATAATGTATTAGACGGAAGTACAAGTGAAGTTTCTAAAAACGTAGCGTTAATTACTGCCGACGAAGCGATGAATTTAGTTAGTAATATTTCAGATAGTTCTGTAATGGTAGCGAACGATGAACAAGTACCTTCTACGTCTCATGGTAATGTTTATCCGTTAGAGAGAATGAGAATTTTGAGACAGAATGAAGAGTATAGAATGAAGGAGGCGCGATCAATGGCGAAAAAGCGGGAGAATGAGGCTTATCGTGAAAGGGAAAATCAGGTTGGCATACTTACCAAGAGAGTTAAAAGGCTTGATGAGTGGTATAGAGCAAGCGAACGAGTAAAGGACCAGTTGAGTAAGGCTAGTAAACGCCAAGATGCAGAGTACGTTGAAGCTGAACGTGTTAGAAATCAGTTGAGTAAGGCTAGTAAACGCCAAGATGCAGAGTACGTTGAAGCTGAACGTGTTAGAAATCAGTTGAGTAAGGCTAGTAAACGCCAAGATGCAGAGTACGTTGAAGCTGAACGTGTTAGAAATCAGTTGGGTATGGCTAGTAAACGCCAAGATGCAGAGTACGTTGAAGCTGAACGTGTTAGAAATCAGTTGAGTAAGGCTAGTAAACGCCAAGATGCAGAGTACGTTGAAGCTGAACGTGTTAGAAATCAGTTGAGTAAGGCTAGTAAACGCCAAGATGCAGAGTACGTTGAAGCTGAACGTGTTAGAAATCAGTTGGGTATGGCTAGTAAACGCCAAGATGCAGAGTACGTTGAAGCTGAACGTGTTAGAAATCAGTTGGGTATGGCTAGTAAACGCCAAGATGCAGAGTACGTTGAAGCTGAACGTGTTAGAAATCAGTTGAGTAAGGCTAGTAAACGCCAAGATGCAGAGTACGTTGAAGCTGAACGTGTTAGAAATCAGTTGAGTAAGGCTAGTAAACGCCAAGATGCAGAGTACGTTGAAGCTGAACGTGTTAGAAATCAGTTGGGTATGGCTAGTAAACGCCAAGATGCAGAGTACGTTGAAGCTGAACGTGTTAGAAATCAGTTGGGTATGGCTGCCAGTCGTGCAAATGTGGAGTTTAGGAACCCTGAACGTTCTAGGAATAGATTGTCTGTGGCAGAAAGAAGAACAGATCCTGTGTTTATAGAGCAGACGTATTTTGAAAGCATAAAAGAAGGTCCAACGTGGCCATGTGAAGGGTGTTCAAATCTTTTTTTTAAAGCATCGGGTAGCTTAGTTCAGTCTAGAGTGTTTTTGGCAGTTCCTGGGATTCATGGTCGTGAATTGGATGACAAAGTATTTTTATGTAGTGCTTGTAATAAAGCTGTCAAGAAGAACGAAATCCCCAAGTTTTCCAGAGAAAATGGATTTGAATTTCCTGAAGTTCCGTCAGAACTAGTTAATTTGACTAATTTGGAGGAAAGGATGATTTCACCACGAATACCTTTTATGCAAATAAGAAGGTTGGGTTGTGATCAACAAAGGGGGATTAAGGGAAACGTGGTCAACGTTCCTATAAATGTCGAGTCTACAGTGTCAGTGTTACCACGGTTACCTCGTGAAACAGATACTGTTCAAATTGAGTTTATGAGGAGAATGCAATATAACACACCATATTTGTATGAAACTGTTAGGCCTAAAAAAATGCACGAAGCTCTTAAGGTTTTGGTGAAAACACCGTTGTATATTAAGCATGGAATATCTGTAAGAGTCGATATATTGGATCCAATTCCAGAAGAACTTGAATTTATTGTTGACGAAAATGACCGTCAGTTAAATCAGGATGATATATTAAGGGAAAACCCAGTAGGGTCAGTGAATTTAGCGAACGAAAATGATAGCGATGATATGTGGAATGAAGTCAATGAAGCTAGCGAAGTTAATTTATTACCAGTTGGGAATCAAGACACGTTGTTAGTGTCATTGTCCGATTTCCTTCCCACTAACACCATGCATGTTAAGTTTGCTCCTGGTGAAGGTCAAACGCCAATGTCTTTGCTCTATGACGAGGACGCTGAGGAATTGTCATTCCCCAGTATTTATGTCGGTCAGAAGAGAAACCTTAAGGTTAAAGGTAGGTTTGGGGATATTGCCAAGTGGGAGCTTCGTAATGTTGATCGACGTTGTGCCAAGAATGTCTCAAAATTGTTTTACGCTTTTGTTAAGTTGGAAACAATGAAAGTAAGTGAATCTATACAAGTGTGTATGAGAAAAACCAAGAGAAAAGATGGCTCTAATTACACTGCTGGGTTTTTATCGTCTGCTGGTGCACTCGATTCAATTGTTAAGCAGGATGATGGTTTTAGAGTATTAGAAAATTTGCAGTCCTCGCCTTCATATTGGCAGCATAGGCAGAAAGAGTTAATGGCTATGATTAGGCAGCTTGGTACGGCTACCTTTTTTATAACGTTTTCAGCTGCGGAAGGCAAATGGCCTGAGCTTTTGAACATACTGAGAGTGACCTCAGGTCAAGAACGCTTAGCGGATAATGAAATTAGGAATTTAAGTTTTTCGGAAAAGGCCAAGTTGATTCAGAATGATCCTGTTACTTGTGCTAGATATTTTGACCACCGTTTTCGGGCTCTGCTTAAAGCTTTGCAAAAACTAGGTCCCCTTGGTGTTATTGAAGATTATTACTTTAGAGTTGAAATACAGCAAAGAGGGTCTCCCCATCAACATGGGTTGATATGGATTAAAGATGCGCCTAAGCTCAAAGATGATTTGTCGAATGTTAAAGAGGTAGAGGACTTTATTGATAAAGTTATTTCTTGCGCTGGTAAATTGAACGATGGTAATGGGGATTTGTTAACGTCTTTGCAAATGCACAAACACACGACAACGTGTAAGAAAAAGGTAAATAACAGTTCAGTTTGTCGTTTTGGAATTCCATTTCCTCCCATGCCTAGAACTATTGTTTATGATCCGAGTTTAAGAGAACCCGGTACTCTTGACGAAGAACTGAAATGTAAGAGGAATTCCAAAAAATTGAATGAACTTTTGCAATCGAAAGAAAAGGAATTTTGGGTAGATAGTTTCGAGGAGTTGTTGGCAAAGTTGCGAATGAGTGAAGAGGAATATATTAAGGCAGTTACGTATGACATAAAAAAGAAAGTTGTTTTATTGAAAAGACACCCTAAAGATACTAGGGTTAATCCGTACAACCCGTGCACTTTGCGCCTTTGGCAAGCGAATATGGACATTCAGTTTGTACTTGATCCTTACGCTCTGGTTATGTATATTGTGTCTTATATTGGAAAATCTCAGCGTGGCATGTCAATGCTTTTGCGTGAAGCTGCTAAACGAGCACAGTCAGATAAATGTACGGTAAAGCAAAAGTTGAAAGTGATAGCAAATCAGTTTTTGAATGCGCACGAGGTAAGCGCGCAAGAAGCGGCATATAGTGTTTTACAAATTCCAGTCTCTAGATGTAGTCGAGCCTGTATTTACGTTAATACAAATTTGCCCGAAAATCGAGTCCATATTCTCAAAAGCAAAAGTGAGCTTGAACAGTTGTCAGAAGATAGTATGGACGTTTTCGCTTCTGGAATGTTGGACCATTATGTTCAAAGGCCAGATGATTTAGAGGCAGTAACGTTAGCTCAATTTGCGACGTGGTACGAGTTTTCCAAAAGTCGTAGAGTTGCGAAAACCCAAAGTCATATTGATGACAATGAAAACCTTGAAGTTGAATGTGGTAAATGGTTGAAACTGAAAAATGATTCAGGTTTTATTAGAAAACGTGGCCATTCTAAAATTATGCGGTATCGGAGATTCAATTTAGTGAAAGAACCCGAACAGTATTATCGTGAGCAAATAATGTTGTTCTCGCCTTGGCGCGATGAGAGTAGGGACATTTTGACAAAGGATCTGAAATCAGAGTATGAACTTAAACTTGAGATTATAAAGGAATGTAGAAAAGAATTTCATAACGAAATTGACGAAGCGGCCATTGAACAGGCTGTCCGAGATTTCGAAAGTGAAGCTATTGAAGCTGATCTTACTAATATTCAGCCTGAATTGGAACATCGAAATGAATTAGATAGATCTTTAATTGTTGAAGATTCTGAATTTCTAATAAATACGGTTCAGGAGTCTATAGGAAATATTACCCGTGATATTCTTGATGGTAATGCGGAAAGAACTATTGCTCCGTCAGTGACGTTAGTCAATGATTCTGAGTACAATGTACTTGTTAGAATGCTGAATGTGAAACAGAAAGAAATATTTTATGAAGTTCTGCATCATTTAAAATGCAAGGAATCGCCTTTACGGCTATTTGTTACCGGTGGCGCTGGTGTTGGAAAAAGCGTTTTGATAAGTGCCATATTTGAAGCTGTTACTAGATTTTACAATAAGCAGCCAGGGTCTAATCCCTCGGAAGTTAAAGTTTTGCGATGCGCACCTACGGGCAAGGCTGCCTTTAATATAGGTGGCGCTACTTTGCATAGTACCTTTTGTCTACCGGTTAGTCAATTTGCCGGGAATATTTCCAGGCTAGAAAGTGAAACTCTTCACAATTGTAGATTGATGTATGGTCAAGTGAAATTGGTAATTATTGACGAAATATCAATGGTTGGAGCTAAGGTTTTTAACCGAGTTAACGCGAGATTGCAAGAGATAATGGGTTGTCCAGATTATTTCGGTGGTGTATCTGTACTGTTAGTTGGAGATTTTAACCAACTTAGACCAGTGCGCGATCATTTCGCTTTTCAAGGTCAAAGTGATACTGACAATCCCTATGCGGCGTTAATTGGTAACCCAATATGGGAAGAATTCCAGTTTGCAGAGCTTGAAGAAATTATGAGGCAAAAAGATGACAAAAGGTTTGCGGAAGCTTTGAACAGAATGGCTGTGGGAAGTATGAATCAGGATGATATTAACTTTTTTGTAAGTTTAGAAGTGAATAGAGAGCGTGTACCGCCAAAAGAAGCGATACATCTTTTCCCTACTAACGTTGAAGTGAACCAGTTTAACGAAGAGATGCTTTTAAACATGAATACGGAAAAGTCTATTTCCGTTTCAGTAGATGTTGTAAATGGTGATCTTACTAGAGAAGTTAGAAATAACATTCTTTCTCAAGTCCAAACGTTGGCAACGTCTGATACGTATGGTCTGCCTAAAGAATTAACGCTCGCTTGTGGCGCCAGATACATGATGACTAACAATGTTGATACGTCTGACGGACTTACAAATGGGGCAACAGGTTGGTTAAGAAAAATAGAGTACTGCACAAATAGGCTCGGTGAACAAATTCCGTTTAGGGTTTGGATTGAGTTTGCTGATGCTAATGTTGGAAAGTTGTTGAGACAAAAGAGTCATGGGTTATACGAGCAGAATAACTTTAACAGGATTTGGACTCCTGTCGAGAAAGTTACTAAGGCATTTAGTAGAAAATGGAGGCAAAATAATGTTTCGGTCTCTAGGAAACAGTTTCCTTTGGTCATTTCTGAGGCTATTACGATACACAAGAGTCAAGGAGATACGTATTCGTCTGTAGTAGTGCATTGTAATCAAAGAAAGAAATTAGAGAGAGCTCATTTATACGTTGCTTGTAGTAGAGCGAGAAACGCCTCTGGTTTGTATATTGAGGGTAAATTTCAAGTTCCAAATGCGCCTAAAAACAATCAAGTTGGATTGGAACTTAAAAGATTACGAGATACGAAGAGTATTGCGTTACCGTTCTTGAACGAACCGGTTTATATTTATGTTCACAATGTGCAGTCCTTAAACGCACATTTGGAAGATATTTTAGCAGACACCGTAATAAGAAATGCCCAGTTATTATGCTTTGTTGAAACGTGGAAGAAAGAAAATGATGAGTTTCATGTGCCATCCTTTAGGGAAGTGGGTGGTATTTATCTGCCAAGAACGGCACGTAGAATTGCATTTGGCTCTTCCATTCATTTAAAAGATACACCAGAAAATGTAGTTAACGATTTGAATAATAGGGTTTTACGAACCGATAGACCTTTCAGAAATTCGCATGTGGAACGTTGCTGGTTGGATGTTTCCATTGAAAATGAACCGATGACTGTTGTTTTGTTGTACAAATCGCCTGGAGCGAGTTTGAGATCAGTTTTTGAGGATTTTAATCCTTTATTCGATATTAGATATGATGCCTCTATTCCGACAGTTGTTGTGGGAGATTTTAACATAAATTTTTTAAAAAGTAAAACGGCACTGAAGATGTTCTTTGATTCCTTTGATATGACACTTATGCCTGGCCTTGAAGATAAAGTATCAACAGACTATCATTGCCAGTTAGATTTAGCGTTCGGAAACAAACTATTCCGAGACAGATTCGAGGCCTGTTACAGAGAAACTTACTACTCTTATCATAAAGGAATATGTTTTGTTAAAAAGGAATAGGGGTGTCTGTTGTCCTAGCTGTAATAGCGTTGTTAATTAATAGTTGATGGAATTCCTAGCATTGTTACCTCGTCTCAAGAGAAAATACTCAACAGATTATCATTGCTAATTATATTTATGCTTTGAAAACAGAGCTTTATAGACCGATACGAAGCCTTTTATAGAGAAAACTATTATTCTTATCACAAAGAAATGTGTTTTGTCGAAAAAAAAAAGAAGTTAAAGGTGGCAAATCTTGGTGTCTAAAGATATATTTATCAAGCGACTATTCATAGTAAAACCAGTAGTAGATAAAAGTGGGTGGAGAGGGTGGCTGTATCTACTTGGCTTACCCGGGAGGGTCTTACCCTGTAATTAATTAATTCGAGCGGTGGCGGTAAGGTAAGATGAAGCGTCATACCCTTCTATCTCTTAGTCCGCCTACAAGAGCGCGACCAAAGGGGGGATACATAGTCTACTCCCCTCTCTACCGCCACTACTCTATTACACGTCATGCCTGTATAAAAATACGTACATGGCTTGCAAAAACGCCCTTTGACTCTGGGGTTCCATTAGCTAACTTGCTTAATGGCTTGCAAAAACGCCCTTTAACTCTGGGGTTCCATTAGCTAACTTGCTTAATGGCTTGCAAAAACGCCCTTTAACTCTGGGGTTCCATTAGCCTACTTGCTAAATGGCTTGCAAAAACGCCCTTTAACTCTGGGGTTCCATTAGCCTACTTGCTAAATGGCTTGCAAAAACGCCCTTTAACTCTGGGGTTCCATTAGCCTACTTGCTAAATTGCTTGCAAAAACGCCCTTTAACTCTGGGGTTCCATTAGCCTACTTGCTAAATGGCTTGCAAAAACGCCCTTTAACTCTGGGGTTCCATTAGCCAACTTGCTAAATGGCTTGCAAAAACGCCCTTTAACTCTGGGGTTCCATTAGCCAACTTGCTAAATGGCTTGCAAAAACGCCCTTTAACTCTGGGGTTCCATTAGCCAACTTGCTAAATGGCTTGCAAAAACGCCCTTTAACTCTGGGGTTCCATTAGCCAACTTGCTAAATGGCTTGCAAAAACGCCCTTTAACTCTAGGGTTCCATTAGCCAACTTGCTAAATGGCTTGCAAAAACGCCCTTTAACTCTAGGGTTCCATTAGCCAACTTGCTAAATGGCTTGCAAAAACGCCCTTTAACTCTGGGGTTCCATTAGCCAACTTGCTAAATGGCTTGCAAAAACACCCTTTAACTCTGGGGTTCCATTAGCCAACTTGCTAAATGGCTTGCAAAAACACCCTTTAACTCTGGGGTTCCATTAGCCAACTTGCTAATTCAAACAAGGACGATCCTTGATTCAAATTGCAATATTCCTGTGTGGAATAAGGAATTCTGTGTGAATTCAAACAAGGACGATCCTTGATTCAAATTGCAATATTCCTGTGTTAAATAAGGAATTCTGTGTGAATTCAAACAAGGACGATCCTTGATTCAAATTGCAATATTCCTGTGTGAATTCAAACAAGGACGATCCTTCATTCAAATTGCAATATTCCTGTGTTAAATAAGGAATTCTGTGTGAATTCAAACAAGGACGATGCTTGATTCAAATTGCAATATTCCTGTGTGGAATAAGGAATTATATGCTATTCAATTGTTTTCAGGTCTCATTTGGTTTCATGGCGCTACCTACTGGGAGTTCAGTATCAACGAACGTTGTTGTTGTCCATCAAGTTCTGTTGTCTAGATGTATGTTAATGTCAGGAATTTGAACTAATTGAGGATTTCTAGGCGACTGATAGTGGATTCAAAATTGATAAATTGCGTTTAATTGAAAATAATTTACTGCTTTAGTCGATGTGCGACCAAAATTACGTTCACAACCATTTCCCAAACGATCCCGTTTAGTAAGTCTTGGTCAAAAACCGAGCTTCGGGCAAAGTCACTGGATGTATGGTATAAAGTGACGTTCACAGCCATTTCCCAAACGATCCCGTTTAGTAAGTCTTGGCCAAAAACCGAGCTTCGGGCAAAGTCACTGGATGTATGGTATAAAGTGACGTTCACAGCCATTTCCCTAACGATCCCGTTTAGTAAGTCTTGGCCAAAAACCGAGCTTCGGGCAAAGTCACTGGATGTATGGTATAAAGTGACGTTCACAGCCATTTCCCAAACGATCCCGTTTAGTAAGTCTTGGCCAAAAACCGAGCTTCGGGCAAAGTCACTGGATGTATGGTATAAAGTGACGTTCACAGCCATTTCCCAAACCATCCCGTTTAGTAAGTCTTGGCCAAAAATCGAGCTTCGGGCAAAGTCACTGGATGTATGGTATAAAGTGACGTTCACAGCCATTTCCCAAACGATCCCGTTTAGTAAGTCTTGGCCAAAAACCGAGCTTCGGGCAAAGTCACTGGATGTATGGTATAAAGTGACGTTCACAGCCATTTCCCAAACCATCCCGTTTAGTAAGTCTTGGCCAAAAATCGAGCTTCGGGCAAAGTCACTGGATGTATGGTATAAAGTGACGTTCACAGCCATTTCCCAAACGATCCCGTTTAGTAAGTCTTGGCCAAAAACCGAGCTTCGGGCAAAGTCACTGGATGTATGGTATAAAGTGACGTTCACAGCCATTTATTTCCCAAAAGATTGTGAGAGAGGAAATTATCTAAACGTAGTAACATTGGTGCGAGTGTAAATCTAAATGGCATTTTGTCTTCAGGAATGTGTGCCAATTCTGGGATATTTGCATGATAGATCCACTAATGCAGTAAATTACTTGTGACGTCCTTTTACGATATGAAAGTATCTTTATTCAGTTAATATTGGGTTGGAAATCCCTATTTGTTTTAAGTACCAACATTCATTCCTCTAGAGAACAGAACTTATCAGGAAGCAACAATTATCACCAGGGCTTCATTATTGGCTTCTTTAACATCTGAAGCCATGATATTAAATTTTGTTGTTGAATGTATGTTTTTGTTGTTGAATGTATGACTTTGTTACTAAATTATTGATATTGCGCAATTAATGCCATTGTTACTAAATTATTGATGTTGCGCAATTAATGCCATTGTTACTAAATTATTGATGTTGCGCAATTAATGCCATTGTTACTAAATTATTGATGTTACGCAATTAATGCCATTGTTACTAAATTATTGATGTTGCGCAATTAATGCCATTGTTACTAAATTATTGATGTTGCGCAATTAATGACTTTGTTACTAAATTATTGATGTTGCGCAATTAATGCCATTGTTACTAAATTATTGATGTTGCGCAATTAATGCCATTGTTACTAAATTATTGATGTTGCACAATTAATGAGTTTGTAGTATAATTGATAAGTTCGTTGTACTTGGTTCAGTTTAAATGGTTACGAAAAGAAAATATTAATATAAATAAATATAAATTGAAATATAAACTCATTGTCTTTCTATTGAGCTTTAAATGGTGGTACGAGTGGAATATTACAGCTTAATTTTGTGTGTCGGAAACTTGGTTATATAATCTTCTCGACACGGAGAGGTAATATTTTGGTTTTCCCAACTTGTTTAATACATCTACTACATCCGCTGCATATTTTAAAGTTTCCGTTGATAAATAACAATATGCGCAAGACAGCATTTTTGCACACATCTCAAGTTTAGTTGATCATGTAATTCTTAAATCATGTGTAAATTGAGCGCTTGAATTTTATGCAAATTTTAACCTTAATGAGTTAAATATTAAATCGAATATTAATTTAAAGTTATTACAATACAGACGAATAGGATGTGAAACAAGATTATAAGTTTAGCAAAGAACGAAGTTCTAACACTAAAAAACAAGTATCATTTTGCAAACTGGGGAAAATAGTTTTGGTTACTCTCTTAGACTGTTATAGCATGCAGACGCCCATTGTCGTATTTGTTTTATGCCTAAAAAGACGTTATTTCAACAATGACCAAAGTTTGGAACCGATTAATATCCGTAGCTTTTACGCTATTTATATTTCTTCCATCATGTAAGTGTTTGTTCAATTGTCTATATCTTTATTAGTACAAGTCTTCACAAGTAATTTCACTTTTATCCAAATTCCGTTTTCAAACAGTTCAAGCTCAACAATGGGGTAATTGGAGTGACTTTGGACCGTGTTCAAAAACCTGCGGAAACGGTGTCAAGTTGAGAACCAGGGAGTGCGAATTGGATTATGATAGTGAAGATGGGTGTGAAATTGGAGAAACCGACTCAGAAACGGTCATCTGCAAACTACAAGAATGCTCAGGTACATGTAATATAATATTATGAGTTGAAGCATATGTTACAAAATTTTGCCACTGGTTACTAAAAGCTTGCCATGAAGTGACTAAGGTGACATGTCATTAACTGTCGTAAAGCGACATAGGCCTGGTGAGGCGCTGTCAAAGGCGGCTTAGTACAGACAAAATAGGAATAGATGGACGGCAAAATTAACAGAGTGTAGTCTGCAATTCTCGCTTGTCGTTCTCGAACTAGCTCGAGCTGTAACTCTCTAGCATTTCGAAGTATAGGTAGTGTTACACTTATGGAACATAGCTTATAAACTTATGGTGAAGTCAAATAGTATATATGAAAAGCTTTCCAAGTGCCCAATGTGAAATTTACGACGCGAAGTCTCGTTTTCTCTTTGCGTTTTCGGTCGACCAAGTAGGGGGCAACTTTAAATAAATGTATCTATTTATTTTCTTCAAAACGCTGAAAATACTTCGTTTTTAGAAACATTTTATTGAGAATTTTATGGGTTCTTCTTTTGATGTATTAGTAGTTGTAATTCGGTAACGAATCGCAAGGTACCCTTGGGCAAACGCTCAAATATTTACACACATGAGCCAACAATGTTTCTACTCTAACCCCCTATTTTCTCCAAGCCAAGCAAGCCGAAACCGAGGATAGATTTCAGAATTTCTCAAACGACAATTTTTTAAACATTACTGTATTAATAATATTAACTATAATCATGAATTTATTCATTAACATGAATGTATATGTGTATCATTAGCCTTTCTATCATGTTATTCAGGGATGGGAGGGAGCTTTCTATTACAAACGCGTTTAACGTCATTGCGGTAGCTAATCAAATAAATCGAGACACCCGGAAGTTCGAACAGCAGACGACCAGTTTAACAAAATTCCATGAGGGATACAATTTTCGGTTATTTTTACCAAACTAAGTCAATTGAATATTAAAAATGATCGCCGATAAGTGAATCAATATCTCAACACGATGTCCGAAGGTGATATTGATCTATTAAAGTAAATTATAATAAGTGCGTACAATGTTTTTCCTAATCTAAAATTGAAAACTGTTGGTAAAGTGCTAAGTCTTGGCCATAAGGAAAATGAAACGGTTGAAAATTAACTACCAACATCTGAAATGGTGAGAATTGATCTTGCTGGTTTTCTTCCCTGCTTTTGGAGGTAAAATTAATGCGGTAGTTGATCAATTTATAAGCATAATTAGCCTTTCGCATGACAAGAGCTTTAGCTTTGAAAACAAACCGCCGGAAATTCTCTGACGTCACTCAAACTAAGCCCCACCCATCCCTGAATATGTAGTTTAACTAGTCAATGCAGATATATATTTATTTTAAATAAATAAATTCATGCTATAATTCAATTCTGATATTAAACTCCACAGAAGTGCCTCCTAAAAAAATTAAAATTTAATTATTTTATAATTTTCCCATTTTAATTCACAGTCGAACGTTGGGGAGACTGGGGTAGCTATGGCCGATGTTCAAAAACGTGTGGAGACAATTCAATCAAAACCAAAACAAGAAAATGTGTTCGTGTGTCATTGAGGAGGGGTCAAGACCTAGCCAATGAATGTACAGAAGGAGCGGTACAATCACATAACGCCGAGTGTGATGTTGAAGCATGCATAAGTCTGTTTTTACTTTAACAAATGTTTTAACCAACAAAACTTTCTTGAGTACCAACTTACTTCTTTCCTACTTCACAGTTGATGGAAGTTGGGGATCGTGGTCTGAAGGGTGGTCCGAATGCGATTCCAGGGACTGCTGGAAAAAAAATGGAATACAATACAGATACAGACGTTGTAACAATCCCAGGCCCGCAAATGGTGGGAAAATGTGTCAAGGGGCTATGGTGAAGATTCACCATTGCAATGAGACGGTGAACTGTCCCAGTAAGCAATTTTTCCCATTTTAAACCATTTAACTGAAATTCTGTGATGTTAATTTCTGAAAAATTTATTCAGTTTGCTGTGACTTGCACGTAATCTTATATATTTGAGAAAGTGTACTGTTACACTATGAACTTCTTTTAATTACCAACTTAGGCACACTTCTACCTTTAAATACTCTTCTGCTAGATGAAGGCTTATTAACGTTCTTAGATTGGAAGCTATTAAAATTGTCTAAACAAGATGAGCACTCTGATATGTCTAACTCCATATGTGTGCCAATTTCCTTGTTTTTGGGAACTTTGTTTGGGGCCCGTACCTTCAATCTTTAAAATACTCTTCTGCTAGATAAAGGCTCATTAACGTTCTTAGATTGGAAGCTATTGAAATTGTCTAAACAAGATGAGCACTCTGATATATCTTACTCAGAATGTCTGCCAATTTCCTTGTTTGGGGGCCCGTAACTCCGAAACCAAATGTTTCAGACCCCATGTTCTTTGACACTTTTCATTCAGTCTGACACAAAGAACACTCCCTTTAATTTTTGGCAGACTTATCTTAAACACCCCTTATAGGATATCAGAGAATTGGAAGCAAATTATATGAAATGCTTATCATCTCTTTTCAGTTGATGGCGGATGGAGTGAATGGTCGAACTATACCTGTCTCAAGGAAGACGATGTTTATTTAATGCGGCGAACAAGAAACTGCACAAATCCTGCACCGAAATATGGTGGCTTCAACTGCGATTCCGGTGGGGATGTTGAAACTGTTTTCCGAGAGTCAGAGATGATTAAATGTACGTGATTTTAAAATATATCATTTAAATTTTATAAGAAAACTAAATTTACAACTCCATCGTCGATCAATTGCCGAAGTCACAACCCAAAACTATTTCAATTAATTTATACCAGGGATATATTTAATTTTAGAAGTAGGAATGGAGAACAGAGTAATGTGGGCGCGCGTCAAAGTCCCGGACCCCCTACCACCGGACGGGGGGTATGAAAGAAGAGGCGGGTCAAAGCGACAGAGGTAAAAAGGAATTACGTCACTATTTTTCACCGTCCCCGTCAGCAACGTCATCAAAACGTAGTTTAAGTGAGCCAATAAGATAATTTAAATTTTTCGTTACGTGTTGGAGGGAGGGGCTCTATACTAGGCTATGAGTCGGACTGAAGTAAATACTAACCGTTCTCCATTCCTACTTCTAATATTAAATCTATCCCTGTTTATACTTAGTAAAAGCTGATTTGTTAACAGATCTCTATTACGGACAAAATTTATTACAGTTCCAGCCCCATAACAAATAACTTTTAAAAGAAAAAGCTGCTCAGCTGTGTTTCAAAATTAAGGCAATTTCTTAAACTTAGTTTGACAATATACTTTTTTTGCAGTTGAGAAGCATTGCCCTGGATTTGCAATAGACGTAAGACAATTTCTCACTAATTTTCTGTCAAACATTAAGTCAAACCAAACTCTACTTCTTTTTATCATAACTTGTTTGCGAAATTATGTTAAAAAAACCTTATAACATAAATTGATAATCACCATTAAGTTTATATGTCTAAATGGGATCTATTGAGGGCTAGTCTGTCCCCCTTCTGCCTATAATACGTCTAACCCCACCCTGGTATTAAATTATATGAGACTCTACCACCGTGAAAGCCTTTCCTTTTAGTGTACTCTTAGTATGAACCGCGAGAGGTGATGAAAACCTCATATCGATTGAAGGCCTGGTTTCCGTTCCGTAATCCCGCCCCCCTAAATATCTAGACAAGAGCTTAATCAATCAAAAATGTATGGTAAAAAACTTCTTCGTCTTTTTCCCTGTTTTTCTTTAAAATAATTTAAAAACATCAGTATCGTAAGGGGTGGAAAAATACCACGTGATTCGGGTAAAAAACATAGGTTGGATATAGCTGGAGAAAAAACCCGTTAAAAAGATAGACCCTAAACTAAAAAATTCAACCGAAGAGAGTCAAGCTTGATAGACACTTTAAGGGGATTTTTCACTTATGCTAATATATACCTGTAGTGTCTGTTTAACTAGGGATAGATTTAATTTTAGAAGTAGGAATGGAGAACAGAGTAATCTGGGCGCACGTCAAAGTCCCGGACCCCCTTTCACGGGACGGAGGGGAATGAATGAAGAGGCGGGTCTTAGCGACATAGGTTAAAATGAATTACGCATTTTTCACCGTCCCCGTCAGCAACGTCATCAAAACGTAGTTTAAGTGAGCCAGTAAGATCATTTAAACTTTTCGTTGCGTGTTGGAGGGAGGGGCTCAATACTGGGTGTCTATGAGTCGGACTGAAGTAAATACTAACCGTTCTCCATTCCTACTCCTAAAATTAAATCTTTCCCTGGTTGAATCTAAATATTATTCTGAAGTTAATGTATTGTTTTCGCAGATCGTGGTGAGTAGTACAACACCTAAAGAAGAGGAGGTGGAAGTGGAGGACTGTTTAGATTGCGAAGAAGATGGTGTTGAAAGTTTTGCTTATGGTGACGATTAATGAAAAATAAAGAGTTACTTAATATGCCACACGCGCACTAAAAAATGCGCCTGATCATGCGCATATAATTACATTTTGCAGCAAAAATATGAAAATAAAAGAAGTCTTGGAAAATGAGTTCGATTCAGTTTATTTCACGCTTTTTGATACATAATTTTAATAGTTTGAATAGTACGGGTATTAATGTAATATAGATGTTGCGCTGTCTTTTCACGTTTTAAGTGTATAAAACTACCAAGTTTGTTAAAATTAAACTCTATTAATCTTAATTATTTAATTTCTTAGATGTGGAAATTTCCGAAACATATTTTATCTTGATGAAATATAAACCAAATTTAACGAAATTTGGCTTACTTAAAAGACCGAATAGCAATTGCCTAATTAAAAGTGCATTTTCAAGGAGACTTGCCCTTTGACCAATTTATAGGGGTCAGAAGTTCAACCTATTTCCTCAGGCACGCTAAAAGTCTAATTATGACAAAAATTATGCTCTAGTGGCTGAAGATTGGGAAAGTTTTAAAAACTTTCGATCGCGTGGAATGCGAGGCGAAGCAAATTATACTACGAAAATATAATGACCCGAAAGTATTAAATATTTTAACAATTGTCGCCAGGGTGTAGTTCAATAGTTGAACCTAAAATACTTATATTTTGTAAGATATTTTAGCTAAGAATTGCGTTAATATATCAAAAAATTTGAAATTCATGTTAATTTTTCATCTGTAAAGGTCTATTCGGTAACAATTTAGTTCAAACAGTGAGCACATATTAGAAGGAGAGCGAAAGAAGGAAGGGGGAAGGTAACTATAACGGCATAGCCTGATCTCTCTCTCACGCGCACCTACCTCTGCGCACTGTCGAGGAGCCAGACGTCACGTGATCAGTAGTACTGGCCCTAGACCAATTTCTCTGATTTTTTCCCCTCTCTGTTGCGTCGATTGCGCAAGTGCAGAGCTCTGATACCGATACCAGGGGAGCTTCCTTCTTATACGTGCTCACTGGTTCAAAGCTATCACATAGAAGCCAAGTTTACGACTAAGAGTGGTGAAGGGGGACTAACTAAAGCAAACTTCGGATTAAGTTAAACCTAAAGCTTCATTATTCTTGCAGTGGAACAATGGTGAACAAGTGGTAAACGGAACGATCTCGTGCGTATCAGATCGAGTGAAATAATTGAAATAGCGGTCCATAGAATCGATAACACTAACGTTTTAATGATCTCAGTTTCCCTGAAGCGTTTAATTACACACGCAACTCTTGAAGAGTTTCTATCGACTTTTTAGGTGAACGCTTATTTTGGCGTTGAGAAATAATGATTTATTTTTCGTTCCTTCAAATATCCACCGTATTCCAAAGGATGTAATCATATTTATCGTGTTGAGACAAATTGAAACGTTAGCTTTAATATCTGAGAAATTTAACTACAAAATAGCGAAAGGCATCCACTTGTCACCCACATTCTATAAGTTTCGCGTACAACCAAATTCGGTAAGTTCCCAATATACTCTCACCCAAATTTCCAATACCTATTTTTAGCCTTCTGTAATTAATTTCTTTACGATATTGATGCTTTGTAACTTACGATAAGTCATTGACTAATTAGGAAACTTTCTGCTTCATAACTGATGCAATTTTGTTTTTTAAGAATATTTCACTTACCAAAGCTTTGCGGCTTTCATCAACAAATCACACTGAAGCTGTGATTTCAATCTAAAGCATACCTTGGCGTTTTACATTATGGCACTTGATACGTATGCTCAGTACAAAACATATACATACATTAAAAGACTATTAACAATTAAATTAAATAGTTGTAGTCAGTTCCTGCATAAAAATCAGCCAATCAATTTTGGAATCTCGGAAGTATATGATTAACCCCTTTGCTTCTGAAATTTATACAAATATTGCAATCTGTATTTCCGGGTTTTTTTTAGGAAATGTTTTGGTTTACATCAGCCTGGAGGACCATAAGAGATATTATACGTTACGTTGAAAAATTTCATAATATAACGTGAGTGAAAAATTCCTGGAAAAACAAAGCATTAAAACTTTAAAATTAACTAACTCAAAATAATATTATACAGCATTAGCAAGGAACCTACTACCAGAGAAAAGTATAATTTTTCATTAGAAGAGGATCTTCCAGATGTATGATAAATAAATTGAGAACCACATAAAGAGAAAAACCTTCACCAATTTATTTATTTATTTATTTATTTAAGGGAATTTCTGCATTTTTAGATCCACAAATGATGTCGTTGATGGAAAACCGCACTATTGGCAACAATGCATTTTCATTTCCTTTTGTGTTCAGTTCAATTCTTATGATAGCCGGAACTCCGGACTCTATTTCAGTTTCTTCCATGGAAATTTTTAATTTTGATAAATACGTAAGTATCGTGAAATGTTTTTTTTTTTACCGTCAACTTGATACAGACTTCTAAAATTATTTTAGGTTTCTTCTTGCATTCTAATTTCAATGACTCTGGTTGCTCTTCATTTATCGATTGGAATTTTCACAGCTCCAAAAACAAAGACTAACAAAAATTGCATAACTTATTTCGTGGCTTTTTGTGAATTGTCATCAAACCTGCTATTCGTATTTTTACTTAAACGTAAAAAATGCATTGCAATTGTTATGAAAATACGAAAATTTTGCACTTTTTGCAACTGAGAAATATTTTCAAAATTACTCACATGTCAAAACCATCTCACCATGGATATGCATTATGGATTCCCAACTAGGCCTAAAAGCTGGCCACCAAACATGGATTAAATAAGGCGTTAGTTAATCCATGCAGCAAATATGAGTTACAACCGCGGATGTGAGGGGTTTCTAAATTGAGCAGGAAGTAGCTAGGAAATGTGGTTAAAAGAAATTAATTCTCCGGAGAGCCCTGATTGGTGAGATTGAAATATCGCCCATGAACAGAGAGAAGAAATGCGAGTTTCCTTCTCACTCTCAAGGTTTAGGCGGGTTTCAAGGCACATTTTCATTTTTGAAGTCACTTGTCAGTGTTGAATTTATACATATCCATACGGACACTTCGTTTGGGGAATCTTGGGACAGTTTCCTTTCTCACGTGACCTAGCTACTTGGGGCTCAATATAAAGCCACCTCACAATCGTAGGTGTTCCGAATGTTTGTTGACCAGCTTTTTGACCTAGGTGTGATATTCATCCATTGTATTTCTTCATATTCATATTAAATCTTGCGCTTATCAAAATAGGACTCAATCCAATGACTTTGTTCATGTTCTTGTTATTAAATTCTTGCATTTTTCAGCTTTTCCGTTTAATAGCAAGCGTTTGTTGAACAGAAGGAAAATATTATTGGCGGCTTGGTTGATAATGGTAACGACAATAAATCTGCAATTGCTGCCCTCTATGAAGTCAAAATTTTCCGTCACATCTTACGACGCCATTACAAGTTTCGAAGAATTAATTGATGGACACTTATTTTACGTTTCAAATGGTTCCCCTGAAGCGAAACTACTTTCAGAAATGGTAAAGCAATGTTTTCAAAATGTCTAAACACAATAAGCTTTTTTATTAACAAATTTAAAACATTTAGGCCAGATCAAACGAACAATATGCGAAAAAGATTTCAAAAATGCGAATAGATAGCTATAACTTTGGTCAATACCGTAAAGTCATACGTAATTTGGTTTCCAAAAACGTCGTTTTGTTGTTAAACGACTTTTCATTTGATAAATTTGTGACTACTATGTTTCGAAACAACGCTACTTTCTCGACAAAATTGCAATTCTCGGTGCCGATAACTCGAGAATATCTAGTCTTTCCGTTTTCACTTAATTTCTCGCTGTGTACAAAACTAACTGACACTTTCGATCGAGTGTAAGTACATTATTTTACTACGTTTCATCATTAAGGGGTATGCGAATTTACAATTTCATATCATATTTTACCACAAAAGTGGTATTATGTTACACTTTCGAGTCAATTCTTTCAAATTATCAAGTTTTTAATATAATTGAACCAAAGTTTCTATTTTTAAAATCCATTGAAAAATCACGAAAACTCAGTTTCGATTCATCAATAATTTTGTCTTGTCGAGCTTGTTCGCCCGTTTGATGACATCACTATGACGTGAGGAAAAAAAGCGCGGGAATCATATACGCGTCTCGAGCTTCTCGCCAATCTAAACTCTGGGTCTGATAGCGGAGAGAGTGGCACCATCTCACGTGAAAAATATATCTGTGACGTTAGACTACGGGAAACGTTTTAGCCTTTCATAAAAAGTGGATTTCAAATAATTTCATATGAAGCATTTTCAAATGCATATTTCCAAATAACCCGAAATCGGAGGATTAAAAGCTTGATATTATTGAATTCACAGAAACTAATTCTATCTTTTGTTATAAAAATCATAGGTTTTTTCAAACGAAGCTTCTCATTCCATTTAACTACACTAATTATTTTATGTACTTTAAATTTTGTTAGTTTGATGATTAACTTTCAAACCAAATTTTTCAACTCGTATTATCTGGAAGAAGATTACACGATGAACCAAATTCGATGGCAACCACCGCCATTAGAGGAAAACTCGGTTGATTTTACTGATATCGAAACTGTTGTCAAGTTATATTTTATTGGTACGCTAGCATCGGCTGTGTGTCTTCTTCTGGAAATAGTTTTACGACTCTCATATTTCAAAAATAAGAAGCCGGTGAAGAGACAACGGAGAAGGCCCAATAGGAATCGTTTGATTGAATTGAGTTATAATTTGAAATGAAATGAATCTCGGTTCCAAGGATACTGAGGAAGGAGTTGTACCTTTTAGAAGAAGCTAATAACGTTTTCATTGGAAGAATGTTATTGTAATGTTTTCTATGAGTATCATGCCGGGCCTGTAATAATGTATAGCGTTGTAACCCTCCGTAGTAGTTTAGGGACCTCCCGAGTTTCTACTCCAGTAGTGTAGTATTAAATAGAGGATTAACACCCTGTGTTACCTTTGACCTTTCCCTTACTATAAAAAGTTCGACTGCTTATCATTATAAGTCAGTCATTCTCCACTACCAAGATGTAGTAGTTCGTTCGAGCGTAGGGGTTTGACCCTGGTATTGGAATTCATCACAATTAGTAATTATTTTTTAAATTGTACTAAATGCAAGTCGGCATTTAATTATTATTATTTAGTTTAATAAAAGTATGAATGAGCCTAAGGTAACGGGAGTAGTTTAATTTTAGTATTAGCCAAGGTTTTTATGGCCACGTGGGGCTAGTTTAGAAATATCGCTAGCGCGGTTACAGCGTGTACACTACGATGCTGAAATGTTTTTATTTTTACCTCTCCGAGTGACGTATGTCACGGAGAGGTTCTGTAACGATCGTGTGTGTCTGTCTGTGTGTCTGTGTGTCTGTGTGTGTGTCTGTTGTTACACCCACGTGACCGCGTTCGCAGTTTCCAAATCGGAGCAAACGTGTTCGCCATTTCCGAACTGCTTTCACAGTCACGGAAATGGCTACTCTACTTGAGTTCTCACACCACCATCTTCTGGTCTTTGTCCATCCCACACGGAGACTTGTCTGTACTTACTGGCTTCTAACACCACCATCCTCTGGTCATTGTCCACCCCACATTGACACCAGTCTGAACACACTGGCTTCTAACACCACCGTCTTCTGGTCTTTGTTTTTGCCCATCCCACATGGACACCAGTCTGTACTTACTGGCTTCTAACACCATCCGAGGGGGAAACCACTTGTGAAATCAGGTGTACAAAATTTTTGAAATCACGATTGAAGTCCATAAATTATTTTTGAAGTCTCTATAAATCGCAAAATTTGGTTGAAATCTCGGAAGTCTTAGGAAGTCCCTAGAGAATCCCTTGAAGTCACGCGAAGTCCCTTGGAAATCGCTTGAAGTCACGCGAAGTCCCTTGGAAATCGCTTGAAGTCACGCGAAGTCTCTTGGAAATCTCTCGAAGTCTCTCGAAAGTCTCTTGGAAATCTCTTGAAGTCATACGAAGTCCTCTTGAAGTCATACGAAGTCCCCTTGAAATCTCTCGAAGTTGATGAAGTCCGTTGGAAATCGCTTGAAGTCATATGAAGTTCTTGAAAAATCTCTTGAAGTCCAAGGAAATCCGTTAAAAATATCTTGAAGTCTATTGAAATTCCGTTTCAAATCTATTCAAGTCTCATGAAGTTCCTTGCATATGAATTTTTTTCTCTCATTTCGTTTCTTAAAGATTGGGTCTGCGGGGGAGAAATAGTTCATTTGAAGGGTGGAGAGATAATTAGGCACTAAAACCTTGCCGACTGAAAAACAAGGTTTCTAGGATAGATTAAAAATCACTAAACCAAGAGTTGGTTCGAGGATGAAAGGCCGAGTTTTAACAACTAAAGTAAAAGTCCAGAGTTTAAAAACAAAAAACAACAAAATTTTTTCCATTGCCTGCTAGGGTAGCCAGGTCTTTCTCAGTTTCTCATACAAGTTTTTAGAGTAAAGTCACAAAAAAGGGTTTAAAATTGTAGCCTCTCTTGACCCAGCGGAGCCTCCCAGTTGTTTCCCAAAAAATTCCTCTCTCCTGGGGTTGCGGTAAATTTCCATTCTGGAATCTCGAGGTGAGGTCCGATGAAATCTCACTCGCGTGTACGTGCGCTTATTTGTTAGCGTGGAAAAACCAACCGATTGAAACTGAGTTTGGTGTATCTAAACGTGTTTTTGGAGGCTCAGCTCGGATAAAAAGAGACTATTTACAGAATATAGTACAAAATCCAAAACAGAAAAGTTTCCACAACCTGATTATAATAATAGATAATAGTATTTTTGAAGGCGATTATTAATATTCACAAAGAATGAGAGTATTAATTCCTCATCAACAGGGTCGCTATAGGTTTGGAATGGAGCGATATTCCACCTGATTGGCACAATAGAACTATTTCAGTGGGGGAAAAATTTCGTCTGCTACGAAAATTGGGCCTGCCTTTGAGTGTGTAGGGCGGATATTTTGTGAGGGTTTTCTCTATGGGCAAATAGCATTGGTGACGTAGCCATTACCCCCTCTGAAATAGCTCTATACATACACCAGTGATAAGCTTACTTTGCGAAATTTTGAGGTTCTTTCGCACTTCACTTCTAATGTTTGCGGTCAAGCTACACAGCTTATGTTAGTCAAAAAATACGATAGTATTGTTTAAGGTTTGCGGGGTTTTTTTTTGGAAAATCGTAGCTGGAAATTTCCTCTTCTACAACTATTATTTTCAAGAGTTGGTCCGTTTTGGAGTAACGCCTCCTCTACAGAGGGCACTCAATTTTCGGCCGTTTTTGGAGGTGCAATGCAATCTTACCCTCGTGCCAGACACTTTCCCCCAGTATTTTTTGCCTTTTTGGACTTATTGTCGGCGGCTAATCATTCCGTTTTCAAAGAATATTCGTAAACGATATATTTTTGTTTGTGACCAAGTTTTATAAGTAAATATATAAAGAAGGATTAGTTAATTGAAAAATATAACAAATCGTCACTATCGAGTGACGTATCTAGTCTGGAGAAATGGCGCTCGCGCTCAGAATCATAAGATCATGGATAAAGATTGCGCGCGAGGAAATTTGTTTTCATGTTGTTGAAAACAAATTTCATCTCGCGCATTCTACTATAAATCACGTGTCAAGTCACGTAAAAAATCGCGGCGTGATGACGATTTCTTATTTTCAACAAGTTCAGCAAGACCAAATACTTAATATAATCACCTATTGGCTTAATAAACTATTATTTAACTAAATTGGGAACCTTAATTTCGAAACGTGTAAGAAAATAATAAAAAGTCAGAGAATACGACATAAAAGCTGCCTATTTAAAAACTGCGCCATCTAGTTCTCTGAACCATGAATCCGAGTATGAATCAGACGATAATCACTTTCAAAAACAAAGCCCACGCGCTCACGAACGTGATCGAGTTAGCTATGCCATATAAAATCTTCTTTCCGTAAATGGCGGCCGATCACGTGATCATATTTTTCCCGCGTATAACGCCGCAGAATTCTTTAGAGTGAGACATAAGCGGCGATCAAATGGACCAATACTATTCGGGCTTGTATCTGCGCCATATAATTCGGCATCGATACTTGCTTTTGGTTGCTCTGCATCTTAGTACTTAATAAATAGCAAAGTACATAGATACTTTTCAATTATTGCAATTTAATGAAGTCTTGGGAAAAAATATAAATCGGCTCTAGTCTATAAATTCTATTGAAGTCACTAACTTATGTTGAAGTCACTAGAAGTCTTCACATATTATATTGAAGTCACTTGAAGTCTTTAAATTATGTTGAAGTCACTTGAAATCTTTACAAACTAAATTGAAGTCACATTGAAGTCTATAAATTATGTTGAAGTCATATTGAAGTCTATAAATTATATTGAAGTCACTTGAAGTCTTTAAAAATTATATTGAAGTCACTTGAAGTCTTTAAAAATTGTATTGAAGTCACTTGAAGTCTTTATAAATTATATTGAAGTCACTTGAAGTCTTTTTAAATTTTAATGAAGTCATTTGAAATCAAATACAGTTAGTGAAGTCTTTGAAGTCAAATGAAGTCTATGATAGTTCAATTGAAGTCATTTGAAATCTGAAATCAGGTGTACAAAATTTTCTTTGTGGTTTCCCCCTCGACACCATCATCTTCTGGTCATTGTCCATCCCACATGGACACCAGTCTGTACACACTGGCTTCTAACACCACCATCTTCTGGTCTTTGTTTTTGTCCATCCCACATGGATACCAGTCTGTACACCTGGCTTCTACACCACCTTCTTCTGGTCTTTGTTTTTGTCCATCCCACATGGACACCAGTCTGCACACCTGGCTTCTACTCCATCGTCAACGTTTGGTTTAAGACTTTCGCGGCGATCAGCTAGGGTTACGAGAAACGTCTAGCCTCCCTAGGGTGGGTTGTCCACGATAGGTTTTCGCAATTGCGGTTGTTCTTGCTTTTAACTGTAGTTCGACACCCTTATATACTACCTATTTGAGTAAAGCGAAGCAACCGGCGTATGCTTCATTTCAAACGCCAATATTAGTCAAGTCTCTCAAGAATGTTTAATTGTTCTTTTTTAAAACGATGTAACGTTCAATAAGGCGAATAACTAACGAAGAAAATATTAAATATTAATTATATTTATTTTAATATTTAAGATAATCTTGTTTCTCAATTCAAAATTAATACGGAAAGAGTTAAAAAGCAGTCTATGTTTTTGTCTGTGTGTGTCCGTCCGTTGTTACATTAGTGCACTGCGTTAGAAGTTCGTTTTGTTTTGATGTGTAAAGGAATCCTACAAAACCATAATATTCCCTTTATCCTTAATATAAAGTGAATATGTGTAAATACTTTTCGTAATTATGATGCATTTAGTACTTTTGTAGCTTTAAAGCTCTACTTCATTTTGATATTCCAAAGATTTTTTTTAATATTATTATTTAAAATGGATGTTTATATATTACTTAAGCTATACTACATCTGTTTATAGCATAATCCTTTCTAAAGTGAATACAAGCACAACGCTACTATGGTGGTCAAATGAACTTTTATTTGTCAATAGGCCTAGTGAACCAAAAAGTAAACGCTTGGGTTTGGATTTCGTTTCTGAAATGCAGAGACATTAACGGTTCAGAGTGAGCCGAAAGTTAAATACACTTTAGGCTTAGATATTATAATCATGGTGGAAATCTGGGCCGCGTTCAGCAGAGCCCAGCGCTGTTAGCAGTGTCTGACATAACGGGATTTTGTTATTGAATATTGACGTCACGGTACTTAGCGCTTAGCTAGCGCGGTCTTCAAAGAAAATAGTCGGCTCTTTGGATAACGTGACGTAAATCGCGTATTTCTCAGCTTGGCGAAAAAACCATGGAGGAATTAATACAAATAGCTCTATGGGACTACAGCTATTTAATTGGCGTCAAACCAGTTGATCACGCGAGAATTTTAAGAGATATGTTAGTTTCTAAATTTAATTAAAAAAGTTGTTATCTATCTCTATAAATATGTTATCATACAATTTTTGTTAAGCCTTGGTACATTGCACGCTTTATTGCGCTAGCGTCATTTATAAAACGCCGATGACCGGAGAAAAGCTATGACGACAGAGCTCACCGGTAAAATTTCCATATTCCGCTGTCTTTTTTGGTGAGCTCTGCTGAACGCAGCCCAGACCAAGTGAAAGCTCTGATCGTAATCGGATAATAGCTTCGTGTTTTCATGCTTTTTATGGTACGCATTTACTTTCAGTGTGTGTAGCCACAAATAAGCTTTGGTGTTATGTAACGTTAACAGTCATGTTGACAAACTAAGAAAATCGTTGAGATGAAACGAGAGGATAGTGTTTACATGGTTGAGGAGTAGAAAATTGGGCCTTTACAAACACGTAAAGGTAATATCCCTCCAAAGTTTTATCTCTTCATTTCCCGTTTTTCCCCCATCGGATGATTTTAATGTGTACAAGTATATCATTATTGGATGTAAAATGTCGTCTGATTTACAGTATATTTGCTATGCTTTGTATACTGCTTTAATATTTCATAAATTTTAACTTAAGAAACATTTCCATATCTGGGTAAATAAGTTTGTAAGTAGTCGTCTTGACTCGGAGAGGTAATATTTTGGTTTTCCCAACTTGTCTAATATAAAATTCCATCTTAAATTTAAAGGATGAAAATCAATTAACCAATTTTTATTTCAAGCATTTTAGTGCAAAGGAAAGTTATTGGACCCTTGGAATTAATAACGAGTTATTTCAAAAGAAGGTATGCGAAACTATGCCTTGTCACTAAACAAGTATGTTATAAATCAAAGTTTGTGTTCTTTGGGTCAGACTAAGTGAAAAGCATCAAAGAACATAGGGTGGAAGGTATTATGTTTCGGAGGTACGGACTACGGGCCCTAAAACAAGGAAATTGACACACATGTTAAGTAAGACATAATTGCCTGCCCAACTTGTTTAGACAATTTCAATAGCTTCCAATGCTAAGAACGTTAATGAGCCTTGTACCTAGCAGAAGTGTATTTTCAAAGCTGATATAGCAAAAGTAGTTACCAATTAACGTACACTTCTGCTCATTAACATTCTTAGATTGTAGACCATCGAAATTGTCTAAACTAGATGGCTAGGCTGATATGGACCAATCTCCTTGTTTTTGAGCTCAATGTTTGGGGGCCTGTACCGTAATTTCGAAATTAAATGTTTTAACCAATTAAAAGACAATTTAGTAAATGAACGATTTAATTTTATGGATTTACATAATTATGTTCAAGCTTACTTCATTAAACACTATGAGATTTAACAATAGGTATTCATACGCCTCAAAATTTAATATTTTCTTGAACCAGCGCACGTCACCCATCACAAGTTACATATCGAATACTACAAAAATCTAAAGCTTCTTCGAACAATTAACGCAAGTCCCGCATTTATTTATCAAACACACGTTGCAGCTTTGAGCACACGTTTTGCAACCCTCTTCCGTGCATATTCTGCATTGAAACGTTGTACAGATTTTGCAAGTTGTTTGAAAACATACTTCGCAGTCGTCTGGAATTCTTTTCGGTGGAGGTAGTGAAGCTAACGCTATATTCTGACAAATTTGGCAATTGCGCTCCACGCACCTTTTACAGGGAACTCGTCCATTCTCCATTGTCGTGAAATTCCACGTAGATTTTCCTTGAAAAAAAACCATTAAAATCACCGTAATAATTCTAGGTTCACAAGCTAAAATATTTTAAAACAAAAGTTGGTTAAAAAAACGGAAAGAAACTTTATAATGGCGGGCGAACCTAGATGCTTTAATGGCCATTCGCTTTCTTTATGAAAAACAAAAGCATTTTTTCGGTTAAACAAATGAAATTTCTTTTTCATTCCAAAGCCTTTATGCAAACGCCGTAATGCTTGCCCGAACAATGAAGGAAAATATAAGTAATTGCTGCAAGAGCGGCGGCGAAATTTTAGACTGTGCTTACTGAGTCGCTTTCCAGGGAAGACTGAGGCCTTATCTGTCTGATACGTAGGCATTAGCCTTCCTATACATCTGTACGGCTTTAGGCATTAGTTATTTAAGAATTAGGTACGCGCGTAAGAAGAACTTGGCAAGGATTTGCGTTTACACCTATATACGGTATACTGTATACTTGACAATAAAAAAGAGGCTACTCCCTTTTGTTCCCTATTTACTCCCCAGGAAAGCAAAAATTCCCTGGTTTATGGAAATGACCCTTCATGGCCGGAATGAAGAATCAATCAAAAAATGCCTACATTTTCCCTCTTTAATAATATACGTCAGGTGACTGAGTACCTCCAGGGATAGATTTAATTTGAGAAGTAGGAATGGAGAACAGAGTAATGTGGTGGGCGCGCGTCAAAGTCCCGGACCCCCTTCCACGGGACGCAGGGGGTATGAAAGAAGAGGCGTGTCATAGCGGCAGAGGTAAAAAGGAATTACGTATTTTTCGCCATCCCCGACAGCAACGTCATCAAAACGTAGTTTAAATGAGTCAATAAGATAATTTAAACTTTTCGTTACGTGTTGGAGGGAGGGGCTTTATAGTGGGCTGTGAGTCAGACTGAAGTAAATACTAACCATTCTCCATTCCTACTTCTAAAATTAAATCTATCCCTGGTACCTCGAAGAAAATTTCGCGAGATACTGTTTCCCACCTTAGAAAGGACATTTTACAGAGTGTTTCTGATACGAATGCCATAATTTAAAGGGTGTGTCTTTGGATAAATTTGGTGCAAATTGTCAAAGAACTTGGGATCTACAATAGTTATTTACGTAGATATTGACTTCAAACATTGTCCTGTAAAACAAGTACATAGTCACACATGTGGTGTAAGATATATCAGCCCTCAATATACTTTAATATAAGAGTAGTATTGAACTTTATCAAAAGTAAATAAGGGGAAGTACATATCAAAGGAGGTTTCGCGAGGCGCCTTCCCAGAATCGCGTTTTTGGCGGGAACACGCGTATGAATACACTTCCCCCAAACTATTTTCTCTTCGTCTGTCAAGGTATGAACGCTTTTAGTTAGCTTTAGGGCCGTGTAGTGGCGCGTGTATGAAAATTTCTCTGGGTTACTTGCCTCTATCTGATTGGATGATTATTCAAATTTTCGCCCATGTGGTTCGGGCTAGCAGACGCCACTAAGCCCATGGCGGATGGCGCAGTAGTCCTTGATTATTTTTAAGACTAATTAAATGCTAATTATTTTGTAATAAGAGGTCATTTATTTCATTTTCAAATATTTTTCCTTTTAGGTTCAGGAAAAGGCCGTTATTTTAAGGTATAATGCTATGTTTTCATACATGACTAGTATTTGAGAAAATGACTACGCAATGATTCCAATAAACTGTATGTATTCCTGTTTCGATGTATACGTGGCCTTTCCCTTTTGTAATTGATTTGTACGAGAAAATGGATTATTAGGCCTGTAGTTTCCGTATAAAACTTTAGTTTGCGTGTCAAAATAAAGAAACGAAATTGTCCCGTATCAAACAGTATTTATATGACAGTGCCTATGAGTCATAAAAGGCTATATAGTTTGGTAAACAAAGACATGCACTCGTGTTTGGTCGCACGTAATCGACACTACTTTCCTTCATGTGAGATTTTACATTGTGTATTCATACACTGAAGCTTTCCCAAAGTGCGCTCGAACTTTAGTTTAGTTCAGCCTTATTTTCGATCACGGTTCTGTTTGTAATGCGCAAGTGCCACTAAAATTGTATGACCAAGAGCATATTGAAATGGAGTATATTCAAGGAGGACGAATAATATAATAAAGCCTGGTTATTAATACATTAATTTTTGATTAACAATAGTCAATAAATTTGTTGCACACTCGAGTTTTTACTTTTAAACCAATCAGGAGCGACGTTTTATCAAACTTTCACCCGGTCACAGAACGCCCTTTCTTTGACTGTACAATGTCAAGGCTTACTTGAAAGGCTAGTTTTAATTTTAATCCAATATGTCGAGAAAATAATTATTGATGAATCCAAAATGATTATATTTAAAACTTTATTGACACGCTAGAGCACCACTATTGAGAGAAAGCAGAACAAACCACAGGGAAATTGGTTTGAAGAAAGGTGTGAGGAAACTCGACTTCTTAAAAGGGATGGAAAAACTGGACACGGGGTAAAATGTGATTCAAGTATTTCAAGGTCATTGTAAATTTCACAACACGGTTTAAAGCTAGCCGAGTCGAAGGGACGTAAAAGGCATTTTTATTTTTCTGGTGCATCAAGGCCCCTCTCGAAATTTCAAAGCACTGTTAAAGGAACTGTAAAGAATGAATCCGTGGGTGGGTAAAATTATTGTAAAAATCTTAGCACGTGGCAATGTTACCTAGTTCACATTTAAAATGGTGATCTTCAGTTAAGGTTTAATCTAATAATTCAATGTGTTTGTTTTGAAACAAAATTCAAGTGAATCAAAACCCAAAATCAATACGCAAATTTCAGTTTTGAAACTCAAAGGTTATGTTATAAATCATAGAAAAGTGGTTTTCTTTTTCATGGAACAAAGCTGGTAGTAATTTTGGAACAGAACGTTTGTACAATCAAAATTCTTGCTCAGTATTAGCTCAAAATCCCCTCTTTTGAAAAAAGGGTACGTTTTGAAAGTTCAATCAGAAGTTAAGGACAGTGTACTTAAGGTTATTTCAACTTGAAAATGTTCTTTGACATTTTTCCTCGGGGGACACCGTTTTCAAGCACTTTTAGGTGTTTTGCGAAAGACCCCTTAAATTTAACTAGCATTATCTTTAAGTTTCTTAAATTTGTTGAAGACTCATCCGTAAAACACTAATTACAACTTGAAAACGGTGACCAGACCTGCAAAATGTCATATAGAACATTTTCGACTCAAAATCGAATTGCCCAAAGAACACCACCATAATTTCTGATAACCTTTTCAGAAATACATTAAATGCATATATTTTTAAGGATTAAATACTTACAGTGTTTCTATTTTGCTCCAATAAAACGTGTAAGCGAGTTGAAGTTTCAGTCAGAGAGGGAAATTTCACTACATAATGGCTTGTGCCGACGGTAAACCTAATTTGAGGCGAAACTATAAGAATAACTGAATAACAGCTTGAGCGTGAGCGCTCGCCGGGTTAGGGAGATAAAAATCAATAAAACTTGCAATATTAATTGCGTATGATATAAACGGACTAGATACGCCCATAACATTTACGAAATTCGTAGGTAGCGACCCCAGAAAAAAATAATTATAAAAATGTAGTAGTTAAGCCAAGTGTAACGGAATTGCTATTTTTAGCTCAAGGAACGGTTGGTTGGTACTAGATAGAGGTAACCTCCGAACTTGATGTTTTTAGCCACATCGTATGATGGATATCTACAATGGGGTTATAAGTTTGTCTCGCGATGAAAGTTGTCGTGGTAGTGGTAGTGGTGTCGGTAGCTTTGTCACTTGGAATGTGGTTGGATTTGCTCGTATTGTGAGATTCATGATTAGTTTTGACGCACTAATTGTGGTAATTACTCATATTCATTTTTGAGATTAAAGTTTATTATAGCATTTTCATTTTATTTACAGAAAATAGATTAAGATCGACTGAGAAGAAGTGGAAGAAAAGGTGGTTTAAAAGCCTTAGTCGACCAAGTTCTCTACCAGATGGGAGCTCCAACTCCGAGGAGACCAACAGAGGGAGCCTTGACAACAACTGGAACCTTTTGAATGGCAACAGCGGAGGCGGGTACGTTGCCACCAGCGGCAGAAGGGGCGACTTTAACGCCAGCGGAGTTGATGTTAGCTCCAGCGGAAGCAGCGCCTTTCACGGCACCGGTCGAAGCTACGAGGGTGGCGGATGGACCGTTAAGAACGGTTTGAACTCCAACAACGGTGGCGGCGGTCTTTGGTCCAACCTCATCAATTCCTATAACATACAGCCAAAAAAATATTAATATTTTGAAATAGGAAATCTTAGATTTTAAAGCCAAAAACGCAACTGACCAACATTAACGCCAGGAACGGCAGCAGCGACGGTTCCACCAGGGTTGGAAGCGATGGAACCGGAAGCTCCGACAGCTCCGAGAGGTCCAACAACACCAGCGTGTCCAACACCAAGACCGAGAGCAGAGACTCCACCATATCCGAGTGGTCCAACTCCAGCTAGTCCCAATGGTCCAACACCGGCAAGTCCGTATGGGCCTACACCAGCGAGTCCGTATGGTCCTACTCCGGCGAGTCCGAGTGGACCTACTCCGGCAAGACCGAGTCCAAGGGGTCCGACAACTCCGGCATTAGCCACGCCAAAAACGGCCAAAGCGATGATAACGGCTACCTGTAATTCAAGAAGATTGGTTAGCTCTGACCTCTCGTATTTATGGGTTGATCTAATGTTACAAACGCCTTTAACCGTCATCGCTTATAGCATTAAAGTATGTAGTGCTATGTAGATAGCTATGATCCATGATTTATATACCGAGAAACATGCCCATTGGAACACACAACCATTAGAAGTTATAATAGGACTGCCACTTGATTAAACCCGAGATACTTAATGCAGAAAGTTAAGGGGATTCAGGCTTCAGATAGAATTGTCTATAAGCATCTCTTTTATCTAACTGCCATATCATAAAATATTAATTTCTATTCACAAAATAATTAAATTCTTAGTAGTTATCTTTAACCAATATTTTAGCTCTAGTCAAACTGGTAAAAATTTTAAATGATTTTGTACATTTTAAATTTCACAACTTTTAAATTTTTCAGCTAAACTTTCAAGTACTTAGCAGCTCAGAAAAGCAATTTTATTATACTTCAAAGTTGAAGCTTAAAGGTTCTAAACGTTCAACCACTTCACTTGTTTAAACTAAATCATAATGAGAAGTTCAACTCTAAAAGCTTCAGTATTAACTTTCAAATACTCGCAAACTATTCCAATATTTCAAATATAATTAAAATTTTAGTACCTTGTGCATGTTGGCTAGGAGTATTCCAAATCTCTTCAAGTCTTGAGTGATCGCTGTGAGTTGAATGGAAGTTATGATCCTCAATGGTGTTTGTTTGCGTATTTATACTGTCTCTAATTAGCCACGCCACGCCCTGTCATCCTTCGATCGCTTACACGTGTCTTTTACTTGATTTCCTACTGAATGATTTACATTCCTCGATTCCAAGTTATGCAAGGACGTTTGGGTGTCAATAAAAATAAACAAAAATACCCTTTATTGATTTCTTTTCTTGTGTGGTTGCCTCGTAAACTGGAACATATACAACGAGAAATCCCTTTTAATGCGCTGAATCTAAAAGTATGTCACAAACTGAAATTCAAAATTTCTGAATGAATTTTGGTCCCCATAGCGCAGTATTTTGAAGTTACAAGACATCGTTTGTCTTATTATAAATATTTGACACACTTTTTCATGTGATTTATTTTTTATTTCAGAGAATCGTAATTTGAAGATTTTCTACATTTTTATTTGACCTATAGCCTATTCGACATAAATGTTTCCAAAAAATGTGATAGCCAATCAGACCAAAGTCATGTTTCTTCTCTATCTTTGCTGAAACTTGAAAGCCATTTTTGGCCACTCAAATTTGGTAAGCATGTACAAATGTGATGATACTCCAAGAATACACAATAAAAACAGCAGGCTAATATATTTGAATTTATTAATAATTTACAGAAGTTCTCTGCTCTTAATTTCGTTATTTTTATTCAGGGAAAACATACCAGTGTTAGAATGCACATGAAACCATAAGTTCGTGTGATGTGATTCGTGGGTTTGTTAGTGGTTACTGAGAGCCTGTCATGAAGTTATATGATTCATAGGTTTGTTAGTGGTTACTAAAAGCCTGTCATGAAGTTATATGATTCATAGGTTTGTTAGTGGTTACTGGGAGCCTGTCATGAAGTTGCATAGGACATAGATTCTCGTAAAGCGACGCCTGGTGAGGCGCTGCCAAAGGCTTAGTACAGACTAAATAGGAAGATGGACTGAAGAATTAACCAAGTGTAATCAATTTTTGCGTCGTTCTCGAACTAGCTCTCAGTAAGTCTCTATAGCATTACGAAGTTATAGGAAGTGTCATAATTATGGAACATATGCTATAAAATTTTGATGTATTTTTTTTTATTAATTAGGAAGGTTTCTTTTAAACAAACCTAGAACCTTAGAGAACCCATCCCTCTGTTTGAACCAAGTAAGTAAACGTAATAAATAAGGTAGTATAAAATTGTAATGAACTTTAGAAAGTTTGGTTAAACAATTTCAGAAAGCTGCAACTCCCTCTTTTGGAAGAAATCGGAACATACAGGGTAGTTGGCGAGTCTAAGTCAAGAGAGTGAATGCTCCTGGTTCAGAAAGAGATGAAAGAAAATTCCAAGTTGACCGTACTTCTTATTGTTTTACTCGTGATTTGATACAACGATATATTAGTAATATAAATATGTGTCAATTAAAAGTAGTAAAGTAAGAAAGACATTTCATATTCATTTTTGAGATTAAAGTTTATTATAGCATTTTCAATTTATTTACAGAAAATAGATTAAGATCGAGTGAGAAGAAGTTGAAGAAATGGTGGTTTAAAAGCTTTAGTCCAAGTTCTCTACCAGATGGGAGCTCCAACACCGAGGAGACCAACAGAGGGAGCTTGAACAACAACTGGAACCTTTTGAATAGCGACAGCGGAAGCGGGTACGTTGCCACCAGCGGCAGAAGGGGCGACTTTAACGCCAGCGGAGTTGATGTTAGCTCCAGCGGAAGCAGCGCCTTTCACGGCACCGGTCGAAGCGACGAGGGTGGCGGATGGACCGTTAAGAACGGTTTGAACTCCAACAACGGTGGCGGCGGTCTTTGGTCCAACTTCATCAATTCCTAACATACAGCCAAACAATATTAGTATTTCGAAATAGGAAAGATTAGATTGTAAAGCCAAAAACACAACTGACCAACATTAACACCAGGAACGGCAGCAGCGACGGTTCCACCTGGGTTGGAAGCGATGGAACCGGAAGCTCCGACAGCTCCGAGAGGTCCAACAACACCAGCGTGTCCAACACCAAGACCGAGAGCAGAGACTCCACCATATCCGAGTGGTCCAACTCCAGCTAGTCCCAATGGTCCAACACCGGCAAGTCCGTATGGGCCTACACCAGCGAGTCCGTATGGTCCTACTCCGGCGAGTCCGAGTGGACCTACTCCGGCAAGACCGAGTCCAAGGGGTCCGACAACTCCGGCATTAGCCACGCCAAAAACGGCCAAAGCGATGATAACGGCTACCTGGAAATGAAACAGTTGATTTAACCTCGTAAGACAGAGAGTAAGGTTAGCTTTCTAACGTAATTGTGGGTTAATGTAACCTTAAATGTTCTAAACTAAATCATACTGAGAAGTTCTACTCTAAAAGCGACTGTATTAAGTTTAAAATACTCGCAAACTATTCCAATGATTCTAAATTCCACTTTTAAATATAGTTAAAATGTTAGTACCTTTTGCATGTTGAGCTAGGAGTATTCCAAATCTCTTCTTGAGTGATCGCTGTGAGTTGAATGGAAGTTCTGATCTTCAATGGTGTTTGTTTGCGTATTTATACTGTCTCTAATTAGCCAGGCCACGCCCTGTCATCCTTCGTTTACACGTGCTGTTCACTTGATTTCCTACAGAATGATTTACATTCCTCGATTCCGAGTTATGCAAGGACGTTTGGGTGTCAATAAAAATAAACAAAAATACCCTTTATTGATTCCTTATTCGTTGCTTGCCTCGTAAACTAGAACATACTACGTGAAAACACTTTTAATATCACTAACAACATAACCACAATACGTATGACTCTTGTTGCAATGCTAAATTTTGAAACATGAGGACAGAGATGAGATGGAGTAGAATTGTTTGTGGGCCATGTGCGGCAAATTAGGCTTTTAAACAGAAGCTATAGTTCTTACGAATTAGGTTCTATTTTTAAGAAACAAAGGGCATTGTTGACGTTTAAGAACCTTACGACATTACCAATACGCCAATGAGGATGCTGTGGTGGCTTCGTTGTCGTTGCCAAAGATAAGGGTACAGTGGCAAGTTTATAAGTAACTAGAATTTTGTTCCATCTCACCTCGTTCCTCTAAGGCAAAATTTCTAAATTAAGGTTTGCTCCTAGAAGGGTTTTACTTGAAAACGGAGTGGTCAAGTTAAATTCAAATTACTCCATGTTGTCTATTTTTTTACTGCCTCACTACAGGTTTTGACAAATGTGATGTTGGTCGATGGTAATCTTGTTTCAGTCGGAAACACACCTTCATTAACGTATTTTTATTTATTGTCATTCTTATTGTAGTTATGTTATTTATGGTAATGTTAATTAGAAGAAATACCGCATATCCGAATTTCTTGAAAGATAGCAAAACGAAGAAGGAAAATTACTTAACCACACAGAAATCTTTTCGTAATCGAGAAAGGCGATTTCTTGGTTCCAGGTACGTGGTCACTATTTAAAATTAATTGAATAACAATTACTTGTCTTTGGTAAAACTTCTCATCAAAGCTTAGATATAATTTTTAATATTATTTGATATTGCGAGTTTTTAAAGGTTATGTCATTGATCATTTTCGACTCAAAATCGGCCAAAGAACATCCTCCATAATTTAAGCCAGAATTATCAGAATTACTCTATATTTGGGAAAGTTTGTTTTGCATGTTTTGAGTTTTTATCTAGAATTAGTTACCGAATCTGACGAGACTACATGGTTTTATCAGTTAACACTAGGGTAATTAAGGATTTAGACCTGGTTGGGTTGATTTATTGTAATGGTTTTGAAGGCAGTGAATCTCTAGCCATTACGTCCTTTATGAACGAAATATTCAAGACCCATAACATTGCATCTTTATGCTTAACCCCTAATATACATGTAAAATATATCGTTTTATTGAATTTGTTAGTTGTAAAAAAATGTTAGTTTCTTAAAAAATATTATCACTCTGATAATTTGTAAGTGTGGGCCCAAAGATTAAGAAAGGAAACTCATACCGGTTTGAATGCCCCTTAAAACACCCGAGCAACGCCAGGTAGCTTAATAATAGTAAGTTTTGTTAATGATTTTGATATTATCAGGAGTTCATGGTTAAAAAGCCCGTAACAACAAAGTTTCGCCGTAAAGCTCAGCGGATTCATACACCACTTAACTCCCAAAGAAATAGTTACCCCATTTTTTAGCGCCCACGCGCATTAACTTACACACTTCCGGTTTAGCACTATTTTTATCTTGTGATTTTGATAGCGAAAATGGCTCACGTCTGCTTCTGTCGAAACGGTGTAAATTAAGCCTTTGGCTAAGAAGTTGGCTTTTAGTCGGGGTTTCTAGTTTTCTACAAAACATTTAAACGATTGTCAGTGATGTTTTGTTGTGATATGTATGAGCGAGAATTCCGTCGTTAAATTAAAACGGTTTGGACAAATTTATTCGCAGTATCTTTAATATAAGAAATGCAACGTGTTTCTACGTCCACCATATCGCCATTTTTCTTTTCGACGGAGATCCCAGCCAACGGAAGTTTTGGAACGAAAACCAAGGAGCATAGATACCATTACGATATACTGTAAGGTTGTATGTCCATAAACAGGCTAATCCTTTCTATGCACAACGACAGAATCTTGTTGTTCGCGATTTTTACCATTAGCTCTATGGCCAGTTTCATACTTCCCCCTCGAAGGGGGGTTATTATGAACTCCTGATATTATTTTGAAATCGATTAACCCTAATTTTTGTTAGTATTATCAAACCAATTAATCGTGTTGTTTTGGTATTATTTTTAAATCGATTAATCGTGGTGATTTAGTATTATTTTTATAAAGCGTGATTTTTGGTGTGATTTTGAAACTGATTAATCTATTTTTTTGGTATTTACCAAAATATCACGATTAATTGGTTTGATAATAATAACAAAAATCGTGATTGTTTTTGGTATTATTTTTAAACCGATTAATCGTGATTGTTTTTGGTATTATTTTTAAATCGATTAATCGTGATTGTTTTTGGTATTATTTTTAAACCGATTAATCGTGATTTTTTTGGTATTATTTTTAAACCGATTAATCCTCATTTTTGGTTTGATTTTGAAACCGATTAATCGTGAATTTTCTAGTATTGTTTTGAAACCGATTAATCATGATTTTTTTAGTATGATTTTGAAACCGATTACTCTATATTTTTGGTATGATTTTGAAACCGATTAATCTATATTTTCTGGTATTATTTTGAATCCGATTAATCTTTATTTTCTGGTATTTTTTGAATCCGATGAATCGTAAATTTTTCTTATATTTCAATCTCACTTTAAATGCCAGTCAAGTGGCGAATTGTTAAACTGGTTTCTCGCAAAAAATGTGTAACGATGATAAAAACAATTTCACGTAATGTGTTAGGTAGACATTTACCCTTTTCATCAGGCGTGACAAATTGCCCTTTACTAAAATAAAATTAAAAAACTTGCTCCAAAGTATTGGGTGATGATCGTGGAATTTTGGTTATAAAATCATTTTGAACTCCACCTTTAGCCTTTTTAAATTACGATACATTAAATAATAAATTGTCGTAGTAGAAAGTAATTTGCAGGGCGTGAAATATTTGGGGATCTGTAAGAGACTTTCACCAACTTATACAACCGTAATAAAATGTCCTTTAAAAGACTTCAACTATTGTTGGTTTCTAATAACGTAATAATGGTGCTGGTTCAAATGGTTAATTTCGATTTAATGGTATAATACATGCGTTTGTGAAGCAATGATATATGGCGGCCCATAGCTCTGAAGTTTACCTAGTGGTTATATTGAAGATTTTGATTTTTCTGTTTTCGACTAAGACAAGATTTCATTTGGAAATACTAGTTCAGATATAATTAACAAATCAAAATAATCTTTAATATTGTTTTGCCATTTTTAATGTGATAGAGTGTAGACCCAAAGGCACCAGATATGATTTCAAATAGTCCTATAACATTACAGATATGATTTTCAGGTAGTCCTATAACATTACAGATATGATTTCAGATAGTCCTATAACATTACAGATATGATTTTCAGGTAGTCCTATAACATTACAGATATGATTTCAGATAGTCCTATAAAATTACAGATATGATTTCCGATAGACCTATAACATTACAGATATGATTTTCAGATAGCCCTATAACATTACAGATATGATTTTCAGATAGACCTATAACATTACAGATAAAAGTTCAGATGGTACTATAATATTACAGATATGATTTCAGTTAGTACTATAATATTACAGATATGATTTCAGATAGCCCTATAACATTACAGATATGATTTTCAGATAGACCTATAACATTACAGATAAAAGTTCAGATGGTACAATAATATTACAGATATGATTTCAGTTAGTACTATAATATTACAGATATGATTTCTGATAGTACTATAATATTACAGATATGATTTCAGATTGTCCTATAACATTACAGATATAATTTTCAGATAGACCATTGCTTTACAGATATGATTTACAGATATACTTATAACATTACAGATATGAATTTCAGATAGTCTTTAACATTACAGATATGATTTCAGATAGACCTATAACATTACAGATATGATTTCAGATAGACCTATAACATTACAGATATGATTTCCGATAGACCTATAACATTACAGATATGATTTTCAGATAGTCCTATAACATTACAGATATGATTTTCAGATGGTACTATAATATTACAGATATGATTTCAGTTAGTACTATAATATTACAGATATGATTTCAGATAGTACTATAATATTACAGATATGATTTCAGATAGTACTATAATATTACAGATATGATTTCAGATAGTACTATAATATTACAGATATGATTTCAGATTGTCCTAAAACATTACAGATATGATTTCAGATTGTCCTAAAACAATACAGATATGATTTTCAGATAGACCATTGCTTTACAGATATGATTTACAGATATACTTATAACATTGCAGATATGAATTTCAGATAGTCTTTAACATTACAGATATGATTTCAGATAGTCTTTAACATTACAGATATGATTTCAGATATTCCTATAACATTACAGAGATGATTTCAGATAGTCATGATTTTAGATAGTCCTATAAAATTAGAGATATGATTTCAAATAGTCCTAAATCAAATTTGAAAAACTATGAAAACTGTGATGATTTTACAAATAAAATTGACAACAGTTTCCCTTTTAAAACTCTATTAAACGAAATAATTATCGAAACATGAATAAATTAGATTTTCACCGTTAATTGCATCGTTATTTACCCTAGGGCAGATTCGGTTAAGGAAAACGAAATTATTAATTATTATTGTCCATTGCTAACTGGTTTAAACTAGTTTGGGACCCTGATAGTCTTTTAACTTTGAAAAATGAATGAATGCTGTTTGCGATATAGTACACTATCTTAAGGAAAATTAAGAAACCAAAAATTTTTTAGAGGCTCCAGCCATTTTGCAATTAACAAAAATTATTTATGAATACATATTATTTTACAACTATCACCTGAGGAAAAAACCTTGAAAAATTTATGTTTTTCCTTTTTGTTTTTTTCAAGAAATGTCGTTATTTGCTATTTATCATTGGCACTATTGAAAAGCTACTGGTATTTGGCTACGAGGGGATACAAACTTCTTAATGGCTTTTATAATAACGGTATTTTAAATGCTCATTTCTAACTTCCTGTTTCAGTATTGCCTTAATCAAAATATGTTGTCGTACGCGCCATCTGTATGTGCACAATGAAATTGAGTTTTTTTTTGTATTTTATTGAACATTCATATTTTTCATAAAGGACGTTAAAAGATTTATTAAGTTCTCATACAGTTATTATAAAAAAATCTAATGCTTGTTTGGTTTAATTTTCTCACTGTAAATAGGCCATTTTAAAATGGGGGACATAGTGTCGTCTGCTTGATTTAGAGTTAACACGGAACATGTGAACTGCAAAGACATTAGGTAGAACTTCAACATTACGAGTCCACCAAAGTCCTTTTGATTGAAATCGTATAAAGATGTGATATCTAGTTTACTAGGGAGAAGGTATAAATTCACGCCCCATTTCCAGCTTTATCTCCAGTCCAAACGTTACGTTGGTCCGGAGTTAATCCCCGCCTCTAAATTACAACCAGCAGCATCTCAGTGGTTCTTGAAAACGCACGTCAGTGCGACGCGAATGACGAAAACTACTGACGACTGAGGAGAGGCGAAATAGCGCGGCCTCCTTCTACGTCCCCCCTTGTATTTTGAAAGGGGGACTGGGACTATGGCGCGCGAATACTTAGGCATCTTATACCTTCTCCCTAGTAAATTAGATATCCCTTCTTGATCGTATCTAATTTCTTTGTTGTCCTCATACCCATAATTCTTCCGTCTTAAGACAAGGCGGTCAAACAGCGGGTTTTATTTTAACCCTTACTTTTGAAAAAGTAGGGGTTCTATTTATCTATTTAAAGAATTCTGACGTTTGATTGTTTTTATAAAACTAAAAGTTTAATCTTCACACTGTTAAATTTGAATAATGTACGGCTCGCAATGGATGTCCAACATACCAATTCTCCTCAACGTTTAAGGAAACAATATGGTGGTTTCCTTTTTTTTTTTCAACCAACGTTATGTTAGAGCACGTTAAGTCGTAATGAGCCATTTTCACAAACTACAGTAAATAGCTTTTATATCTTCGCATTTGAGCTGGGACTGTTCGGTTTGTTGGACACTAGACGATCTTCCTCAAGGAACACAGTGTGTACAGCGGTTGGCTAGAAAAGGAGAGAGGGTCAAACAGTCCCTTTAATCTGACAAGGCCTACTTAATTGCCCGTGCGGTAATTTATGGAGGGCACCCGAGCCCTTAAAAGCTGTATTCCATTTGCGAATATACAGGGTGTTTCTGATACGTCTGCCATTAGTTAAAGGGAACGTTCTTTGGGAGATTTTGAGTCTAAAATGTTCTATGAAATTTTGCCGTCAAGTTAAGATTTGAGTATTTTTCGGATTTTTTTAATTTTTACGAAATTTAATTAAGAAACTCATTTAGACAATGATTGCTAATTTTATTAAGGGTCATACCTAAAACACATCAATCATAATTCTAGAACAGTGACCGAGAAGTCATAATGTCATAGAACATTGTTGACTCAAAATCGCTTAAAGAACATCCCCCTGTTTAGCTACACTTTAACCCCAAAGCTAAATCTCACCGCCAAATAATTGTGATAAATACCATGGTGGTTTTTTCTCATTAAACTTTATTTTACAATGCACAAAAACAGTAACTAACATTGTCTTAAGGTTCTTAAAGAAATTTCAGGGATCATCCGTAAAACACCCCAAAAACAACTTGAAAACGGTGACCCTTGTGGCAAAATGTCATAGAACCTTTTCGAGTCTCTAAGTCGAACAAAGTTTATGGGTCTAAAAAAAGATGTTCTTAACAGGCTTAATGGCTTTGCCCAATCTTAAGAAACTCAACCAACCAAACGTCTTCTAGTCTACTTTCCTCTAGTGTTACAAATATAAACTATGCAGTGTTGCAAATCAAATTCAGAAATTTAAGAATTGCAACTGTGGTTAGAGAACGAACACACGACTTCATCAAATACGTGTAATATTACAGATCTATTCCACAATGTATGCTGACAAATTACGTAAGGTAACTTCGCCACAAGTTACGCGAGTGATTACCCTCTCGAAAAACAACAAAATGACGAGTGAAAAAAAAACCCAGAATCTCTCAACGATAACGCCTTGAGAGAGTGAAACTCGTTATAACGGTGTATTATACAGTTATGCGAAACTAATAATCAAGAGTTTGCCAAATTGCTTGGGGGTTTTATTTATTATTTCTTCAAATCTAGTAGTAATTACTAAACAACATGGTGTTAGATAGGGTAGGGCTTTCAGATCTCTTTTAAGAGATTTTGCATATTAATAATTTTTGGGTGTAACTGGATCAAAACCAAGAGAATAATTTTCTGGCAAGGTCATGCGCGTAAAGACAACAAATTCCGAGTTTTTTCTCCAAGGGAGTCGTTTACTTCTAAATACTAACAGGATAGGCCAAAATAATTGTTTTTATTGAGAGAAAATTGAACGGTTTACAAGAATTCCAAGGTTTGTTAGGTGTGGTCATTTCAGCTTGAATATTGTGTATATAAAGGGGAATTTGCGATTGTTAGAGTCACAATAACTTTCTACTTCAACTCTTCACTTGTTCGAGGATTATAATCGGAGCTAACATGTACAAGGTAAATTAAATGTTTTAAAGACTTGTGACTAGCTTGTGTGTGTTTGTACAAATATCCCAGTTCATTTACATTAGAAATAATGTATTTGAAGGTAGTGAGTAAAATCGACATGGCCCAAGTAAGTACTTGCGATATACTTGGCAATACTACCATGTCCAGATCTACAAGAAACCAACCACCTTCTAGATAAAAATCTCAATTGATATTCTTATATCAATGAAGAGATACGATTTAGCCTCACTTCCTAAAATACCTTATTCATTTCCAATTGGTGGAATTTTCAACATTTGTAAATCTTGAATTAGGACCTAGAGTCGATGAATTCACTTATTATAAAAAAATTTTTCTTTGAAACAGGTCACCCTTCTCGTTGTTTTGGCCGTTTTTGGAGCCGCTAGCGCCGGAGTTGTTGGACCATACGGTTTGGGTTTGGGACTCGCCGGAGTTGGCCCATACGGACTCGGTCTTGGCGGTATCGGTGCTCCAGGATATCTCGGACACGCTGGAGTTTTAGGATTGGGACACGCTGGTGTTTTGGGACACGCTGGAGCTTACGGATACGCCGGAGCTTTGGGACATCTTGGCCACATCGGTGCCTCCGGTGCCATTGCTTCCAACCCAGGTGGTACCATCGCCGCTGCCGTCCCAGGAATCAACATTGGTAATTAAATATTTTAAACAGTAATTAGGATTGTATTTAACATCATTATCTGTTTTAACAGGAGCTAACACTGTTGGCCCACGTACCGCTGCCACCGTTGTAGGAGTTAAATCCGTCATCGATGGACCATCCGCCACCCTCATCGCTTCTACTGGTGCCGTTAAGGGAGCCGCCGCTGCCGGAGCCAACCTTGGACATTACGGAGCCCAAGTTGCCCCACACGCCGCTGGTGGTAACATCCCAGCTTCCGCCGTTGCCATCCAAAAGGTCCCAATCGCTCATGCCGCTCTCGCTCATCATGGTGCCCTCGCTCACCCCATCTGGTAGTGTTCTAAAACACTAGAAACTTTCTCGCGCTCAATTTCTCTTCAGTCTACACAAACTGGTGTCTTGAAGCCTTTTTCAATTCTTTTTGACTTTACTACTACTTGACACTCATTCTTAAATTTTCATCTTCAAGAATCTCTCCTATACTTTTCAAGTCAATGAAGCCTTCCTTTTTTATTTTGTACATAGTGTATAAATAAAAAAATTACTTTCAATGGCCAATGGTCTCATTTTGTTTCAATCCCAAAACTTCTATAAAAGCATAAGCATAAGTAACTTGTTTATATCAAGTTACATAGTCTTTGAGCACTGCTGCTCGTTACCCCCAATCTCAAAACTGAGCACCATTAATTTATTTCAATTTGATATTGAACAGAATTAAACTGAACCCAAATGGAAAAGATTAGGCCTAACTAATCTCAGATTTTGAACAAAAGAATATGGAGGTCACCTTTTTTGCGGTCAATTTTTTAAATTAATGCATTTCAAAATAGTAGATCTTCTTTTCAGAAGGGTAAAAGAATAGGTATATTGTCAACTTTTTTAAAGAATAAGTTTTTTTCATTGCAATGGAAGGTGCATTTCGATTTTTCCCTGCTCATGACGTCACAGTTTGATCTATTGTGATTTTCCATTTTTTCCATATTTTCTAAGCTGTCACAATGGTAAGATAATGCTGACAAATTTTATACTTTTTACTCGTTAAATTTTAAGGATGATGTAATTCCTTTATAGTCTAGTTGAATCATTATTTTATAATTAATTTGTTTCTAATAAATTATCCTTAATTATTTATGTACAAAAGTAGTTTCAGTTAAAATTAGGCAATTAGCATTGCGGCGTTGTTGTTAGTAGTAAAATGGATAAGAATAGGACTTATTTTTTTCCGACGAAATAGGTAAACCATTTTCCTCGAGAGATCTGAATACCACTTCAAAATATTTTTAATTTCATTTTCGATGAATATATGAAATATTCGTTATAACAATTGTCCTTACGTAGTTGGTTAATCCAATGCATCCATGGGGCAAGAAAATACAAAGGAATAATATCAGTATTCAGTACTGATATTTCATAGGGCTGCGACTCTTAAATGCTTAGTAACTAGATAGACAGGAAACTGTAATGTGTTTTATAGAAGACCCTTAAAACCATACAGAGAACGCCGGGTACCTTAGCTAGTATTTACGTTATGTAAACAAACTAAAGAATAGCAATAAGCTTCTTGGATGAGAAAAAGGGTATCAAGACGTAAAAGGGGTTGACCCATAGTCACCTCTGAGTCTTGATTACTGTCTGAACCCAAAGCGAATAGAGCGCAGGCGCAGAAAGCGAGATGGAATGAAAAGTTTTACCAACCTTCTTAACCTAACATTTCTGCTTAACCTAGTGTAGTCAATTCTCACGTCGTTCTTGAACTAGCTCTCAGTAAGCCTTTAACATTACGAAGGATAACTAGTGGAACATATAAATATGGAACATACCTTGTTAACTTGAGATGCCCACTATGCTCTCCAGGTTGCCTCACAGTCTATAGAGGAGTGGCACTCCATGTTAACTACCCATAGAGCTTAATACAGTCAAAGGCAAGTAGGTGCCATTACTCTATTGGATTGTTGGATTTTAATACGAGTCGCTTTAGAGGAAAGCAACAAATTTTGTCCTGTCTCAAGGAAAACAATATCTCGGTTCACTATCACATCAAATGTTTTCAATGCGGGAAATGTTTTCTTCAATGTCGGCCTAAAAGGGTTATGAGTTGAAAACAAAATGCAAATATTTTTAAAAACAAGTGAGTTTTAACATTTTATTTTTATGTACAACTAAAAATTTAATTGAATGTCTTTTTAGTAGATGGCGACTGGACCGGATCGGAGAATAGCGGTGGCAGAGGCTGGTACGTTAAGACCGGCAGAGCTTGGAGGAATACCTAAACCGGCAAGGTTGGCACCACCGTTAGCATGTCCCTTTACGGCACCGGTGTTGGCGATGAGGGTAGCCGAAGATCCGTGGAGAACGGCGGTCGGGCCAGCGAGGACAGATCCGGTGGATGGACCAGCACCAACGGCACCTATAAAAACGAAAGAAGACAATGTATTTTAATACGAAACATAATAGGGTTTCATTTATGTCGTGATTACGTACCAACACTGGATCCGGGAACGGCGGAAGCGACGAGTCCACCTGGGTTAGAGGCAATAGCTCCGGCACCATATCCTACGACTCCTGGGGCGTAAAGTCCAGCATGTCCAGCGTAGAGACCTGGGGCGGCAGCGTAAAGACCAGCGTGTCCAGCGTAGAGACCGGCGTGTCCGGCGGCGTAAAGACCGGGGTGAGCGATGGAGTGGGAGACGATGCCGTTATGGCTGACGATTCCCCCAAGACCAAGAGCTGGGACACCAGCGTAGTTGACGACTCCAGCATGAGCAACTCCCAAAGCAACCAAGGCAACGAAAATGCTAAGCTGTTAAGATAAAAATGGTTTTAATTATTAAAATGGGTAATTTCTAAGAGTTCATGAAATTTCTCGTCTACTATAGGCTATGATCTAGTTCAGAGCACCTTAAATAACTAGACAAAGCCAATTTAACTAGATTACGAAAAAGATAATCAAGGCGTTCATTGTTTTCATTAAATTCAAAAGATTGCGATCGAATTTATTTGAAAAACTAGAGAGTACTTTCAAGTAGTTTACGATAAAGTACTTGCTCGATTTTTCACCCAGAATTGGGAACTAAATTTTCCGGAAGCTTTCAAGTTTTTACTTACTTGGGCCATTTTAAGTCAAGTGTTCCTCAAGAAAGCAAAAGGAGATACTGTTTCAAAATGGGAATCATCACCTTTTTATACTGGTAGAGTCCTGGGTAACGCCTAATGAACCTTCAAATGACATCCTGGGTGGGGTAAAATTCTGGGTTAGAAAAAGTTTTTTTCCTGTTAATGAACATGTTACCCTAGCTGTTAATATATGTAAGAAATTAATGAAGGGTGTCTGACCACAATCATATGAAACATAAATACTTTTATTAAGTCTATGTTTTAGCTAGGTTGTTGTTCTGATTTATATTTATAAAATATGGGCAATGGATTTGCTCCATGCAGCAAGGTATTCAAGTTAAAGACTGTTAAATACGTATATTTTAAATGAAAAATGTTTTTTTATTATTCTCATTGATGAAACTGTTTGTTATGGTTGATGTCAGCAACCCTGGGAGACAGGTTCATTCAAGTGGTTTGGTTGAGGTCTTCTCAAGGTTTGGACGGAGGCGAACCCCTAGCCATTAAGTGTGTTCCAATTCAAATTACGAAACATTTGAGCTTTCTTAACAACCACTAATTGATTAACAATCGTTTTATTTAATTCATAATTAATACACAAAACGTTACGTAGGGGCGTGCCAAGAACTACATTTTTAAGTTGAGTGTTACTATTTCTTTTAGTAGTAATTGGGCAATTTCAAGTTATTTTAATCGTTGAACGACAAGTGAATAGATTCCAAAGAAATTTCGATGACCATTACGAAGTTCACGCTTGCCTGGAAGAGCCATATTTGATGAAAGATGAGCTCGATAATGGCCCCGCCTCTACATAATACATTGTACATCCCTTTAAAGTTGTAAAAAAGGTTAAAGTTTCTAAAAAAAACTATGGTAGCATTCAGATATTTCATAGCGGTGGGGCAGAATACTCTTCAACCTTTGGTGTCTACCTTGACAGGAAACTTTTCCTACTTTTATGGAAGACCCTTAAACCACACATGGAACGCTTGGTAGCTTAGCTAGGAATTACGTAAAGTTTTTGATAACGAACTGAAGCCTCTCCGATGGAAAAAATGTTGTAGACAACCCTCTGTATCGAGACCTACAAAAGGGTTGACGAAGAATACGTTGACATATTTTTCTCAGAATCTGTAACTTGCGAATTTCTGATCCTTTCTGGTTGAACTAAAGGGAAGGAAGTTTAGAAACCATCACCTCTTACGTCACGTCTAATGCATCTGAACTTAGAAGTCAAGTGACATTGAGGTAGTACTCGACCAGTCTGCTACGAACCCAAATGTAAACAAGTTCTCTTTGACTGTGCTGAACGAGTAAACCTAGGGTCAACGGTTGTCCTATGTATGTGAATAGCCAATGAAACGAGAGGAAGGAGGATCTTGTGGATTAATAAAGTTTTTAAGCCCTTCCCCTTATTTTCAGTCAGATATTAGTATGGGATCTATGGCTTCTAAAAATATCAAATCGAAGAAATGTATGAATGTATGGGTTGACCCGAAGTTCCTAGAGCGCAGGTGCCGAAAAGAGTGATAGTAGGCGATGTTCTACCCTGTGTCTTTCCCTGTTAGTTATATCGAAGAGGGCTATAGCCAAAACTGGGGTATACTGGGTCGGAGAATGCTTTGCTTAGTGCAAGATATTATGCTTATGAAGACTATCTTTCTCTCTAAATTATGTAAAAAGCGTTCTACTTTATTTCATAATAATTTTTCCTCCAGTATACTACAAGGAAGAGACAGGAAGTATTTTACGTTGGCTCAGAGGCACCGTGAATTACACGCCACCTACCTTTTCCCGGCTGCCTTACTTTCTATTATTTTTGATCGATTTTGATACAAATCGTTCTAATGGAAGGAAACTAATTCAGTTCTGTTTTAAAGATCACAATGTTTCGTTTCACTATCACGTCAAAAGGTTTTCAATGCGGGGAATGTAAAAGGGTTATGTTTTAAGAAAATATGTAAATATTTTTAAAAACATTTAAGTTTTAACATTTTATTTGTATGTACAACTAAAAATTTAATTGAATGTCTTTTTAGTAGATGGCGACTGGACCGGATCGGAGAATAGCGGTGGCAGAGGCTGGTACGTTAAGACCGGCAGAGCTTGGAGGAATACCTAAACCGGCAAGGTTGGCACCACCGTTAGCATGTCCCTTTACGGCACCGGTGTTGGCGATGAGGGTGGCAGAGGATCCGTGGAGAACGGCAGTTGGACCAGCGAGGACAGATCCGGTGGATGGACCAGCACCAACGGCACCTATAAAAACGAAAGAAGACGTTGTATTTTAATACTGAACCTACTAGGATTTCATTTATGCCATTAATACGTACCAACACTGGATCCGGGAACGGCGGAAGCGACGAGTCCACCTGGGTTAGAGGCAATAGCTCCGGCACCATATCCTACGACTCCTGGGGCGTAAAGACCTGGGGCAGCAGCGTAAAGACCAGCGTGTCCAGCGTAGAGACCGGCGTGTCCGGCGGCGTAAAGACCGGGGTGAGCGATGGAGTGGGAGACGATACCGTTATGGCTAACGATTCCCCCAAGACCAAGAGCTGGGACATCAGCGTAGCTGACGACTCCAGCATGAGCAACTCCCAAAGCAACCAAGGCAACGAAAATGCTAAGCTGTTAAGGTAAAAATGTTTTTTTTTATTAAAATGGGTAATTTCTAATAATTGATGAAATTTCTCGTCTACTCTGGCTCAATCAATGATTACTATAGGCTATGATCTAGTTCAGAGCACCTTTAAAGTTCTAAACAAATACAATTTAACTTCAAGACGATAAAGCTAAGCAATTCTTTTGTGGTTTTCATTAAGTTTAATAGATGGCGATCGGATTTACTCTAAGAATTACAAAATTACTTTAAAGTGGTTATCGATAAAGTACTTGCTCAATTTTTCACCCAGAATTGGGAAACTAATTTTTCCGGAAGCTTAAAGTTCAAGTTTTTACTTACTTGGGCCATTTCAAGTCAAGTGTTCCTCAAGAAAGCAAAAGGAGATACTGTTTCAGAATGGGTATCATCACCTTTTTATACTAGTGGAGTCCTGGGTAACGCCTAAAGAACCTTCGGGTGGGGAAAAACTTTCGGTTAGAAAAAGTTCTGTTTTTTTTTTCTATTAATGAACACGTTACCCTGGCAGTTAATATATGTAAGAAATTGATGAAGGGTGTCAGGCCACAATAAAACCTATATACTTTTTATAAGTCTATGTTTTAGCTAGGTTGTTGTTCTGATTGATATTAATAAAATGTGGGTAACGTATTGCAACGGATTTGCTCCAAACATGAAGGTATTTAAGTTATAAAATGTTATATGCGTATATTTTAACCAAAAAACAACATTTTTATATTATACCCATTGGCCAAGAAAGATAGGTTCATTACAGTTGATTTGGTTCAGTTCTTCTCAAGGTTGGGACGAAGTTGAATCCCTAGCTACTAAGTCTGTTCCTATTCAAAATACGAAACGTTTGAGCTTTCTTACCAAATATTAATTAATTAAGCATAGTTTTATTTAATTTTTAATTAATACACTATCCGTTAAGAAGGGGCGTTTCAAGAACAATATTTTGAAGTTGAATGTTACTATTTTCTGGAGTAGTGATTGGGCAATTTCAAGTGATTGTAATCATGAAACGACATGTGAATCGATTTCCCAGAAATGTCGATGCAAATTAGGGAGTTCAAACATGCCCGGTAGAGCCCTATTTGATGGATGATGAGCTCGATATTGGCCCCGCCCTTAAATAACGCATTGTACATCCATCCCTTTAAAGTTGGAAAAAAGGGTTATAGTTTCTATAAAAATAATACTATAGAATTCGGATATTTCATAGGGGTGGGGGACAATAACCTTCAACGTTAGTGTCTACATAAACAGGAGACTCTTCTTAGTTAGTATTTAAGTTTTTTACACAAAATGAAAAATAGAAATATAAGCCTCTTTGCTGTAAACAAGTTGGGAAACCAAAATTAACACCTCTCCAAGTCGAAACGCAATTAAGAGGTTTATTTTAAATGATTAAATAAATATAATTGATATTAATTATTTTAATAGTCATTAATTTACCTTAATTCTAGTTAAATCGTTTTATGAACCTTATACCTAAAATAATTTTAAACATAGCTATTGACGTATAAATTCAAGCGTATGCCTCTTTAAAATGTTTTGGAAGTTTAGGGTATAAAAGGCGACTGATTCACAATAAATGAAAAGGAACAGCGCAATTGTGTGAACCTTTGGTGGAAACCCTGCCATTGGGTGGCTAGACGTTTCTCGTAACCCTAGTCGATCACTGCGTATTTCTTGATCCTAACGATGGGAGCAGAACGTAAAAGTTGTTCCCAGCGAACACGTTTTCTCCGATTTGCCAACTGCGAACGCGGTGACAGACACACACACAGACACGTCCAGTGTAATACCTCTCCGTGAGTCATCGTCATTCGGAGGAGTTTTGAACCATAGTTGTTTTCGCGCACCCTATAGACCCAAAACGCCTAGAGCGCAAGGGCCGAAAGTGAGATGGAATGCCCACTTTTACCCTCGCGTCTCTCCCTCTTAGTTACAAGGAAACTGCGGTATATTCCGTTGCAGAATGCCTTCCTTAGTGCAGGGTATGGTGCTTATTAAGTCTAGCTTTCGTTCTAGATTATGTAATAAGCGCTGTACATTATTACACAATAATTTTTCCTCTAGTGTACTGCTGGGAAGGGCCATTTAATATGATTTTCGTTGGCTCAGAGGCACCGAGAATTACACCCCGGCTACATTCTATTATTTTTGTTGGAGTTTGATGGGGTCGTTCTAGAGATAAATAAACTAATTCTGACTTATTTTAAAGATTCGAATAATTCGAATCATTACCTCTTCACAAGGTTTATAAAACCAGGAATATTTTTTCAATGCTGTCGGTTTAAAAGTGTTATGGGTTTAAAATAATGTGAATATTTGTATAGACAAGAACGTTTCAACATTTTATTTGTATGTACAACTAAAAATTCAATTGAATGTCTTTTTAGTAGATGGCAACTGGACCGGATCGGAGAATAGCGGTGGCAGAGGCTGGTACGTTAAGACCGGCAGAGCTTGGAGGAATACCTAAACCGGCAAGGTTGGCACCACCGTTAGCATGTCCCTTTACGGCACCGGTGTTGGCGATGAGAGTGGCAGAGGATCCGTGGAGAACGGCGGTTGGGCCAGCGAGGACAGATCCGGTGGATGGACCAGCACCAACGGCACCTATAAAAACGAAAGAAGACGTTGTATTTTAATACTGAACCTACTGAGATTTCATTTGTGTCATTACGTACCAACACTGGATCCGGGAACGGCGGAAGCGACGAGTCCACCTGGGTTGGAGGCAATAGCTCCGGCACCATATCCTACGACTCCTGGGGCGTAAAGTCCAGCGTGTCCAGCGTAAAGACCTGGGGCAGCAGCGTAAAGACCAGCATGTCCAGCGTAGAGACCGGCGTGTCCGGCGGCGTAAAGACCGGGGTGAGCGATGGAGTGGGAGACGATACCGTTATGGCTGACGATTCCCCCAAGACCAAGAGCTGGGACTCCAGCGTAGCTGACGACTCCAGCATGGGCAACTCCCAAAGCAACCAAGGCAACGAAAATGCTAAGCTGTTGAGATAAAAATGGTTACTTCCTATAATGGGTACTAATATCTATTAATTCATGAAATGTTAGTCATGATCAGTTTTCTCATCTACTCTATCTCAGTCAATGAAAACTGGACTCTGATCTAGTTCAGAGCGCCTTTGAAGTTCTAAACAAAGCCAATTTAACTACAAGAAGATAACGCTTATCAGTTCTTTAAAGGTTTCCGTTAAGTTTAATAGATTGTGATCCAATTTATTTGTAAAATTAAAAAGTACTTTCAAGTAATTTGCGATGAAGTACTTGCACGATATTTTCACTCAGAATTGCTAACTAAAATTTTCCCAAAGCTATGAGTTCAAGTTTTTACTTACTTGGGCCATTTTAAGTCAAGTGTTCCTCAAGAAAGCAAAAGGAGATACTGTTTAAAAATGGGGATCTTCACCTTTTTATACTGGTGGAGTCCTGGGTAACGCCTAAAGAACCTTCAGATGATACCCAGGGTGGGGAAAAACTCTGGGTTAGAAAAAGTTCTCTTTTTTTCTTTCTATTAATGAACATGTTACCATAGCTGTTGAGATATGTACGAATTTGATAGAGGGTCTCTGGCTACAATGAAAACAGATGTACCTTTTCTTTAAGTCTATATTTTAGCTAGGTTGCTTGTTCTGATTTATATTTATAATATGTGGGTAACATATTGTTATGGATTATTTGCTACAAACAACAATGCATTAAGTTAAAAAAGAATGTTAAATTCGTTTGTTTTAACTAAAAAAAATGTATATTATTCCCATTGACTGAGACGTAAGAATTCTTTGAGTTGCGATCGTCCTTCAAGACTCGTTTCGCTTTAGGCGTAGACGCTCTCTATTTCTCTCTCGCACGATATTAATTTTTTTATTCCTCCTCTGTAATGAGACACTCCCCAAGACAACTCCTAATTTTTTTTTTTTTTTTTTTTTTGATTTTAACAATTTTTGGTTTTTAAATTAATTTTTAAATAGTGGTGTAGTGTTAAGGTTAAAGGTGAGTTGTCTTTACATTCTGATTGTCTATAATAAGAGGGTGTTTTTATTTTTTTAAGAAAGACGCTAAAATTAAATATGAAAATATTTAAATTGTATGGTTAAGTGAATCTTTCTCAAATAGTGGTTTAAAGGCCGAGTTCCAAGGAAATGTGTTCTAGCATCTGAAAACAGAGTATCGAGACTAACAATATGAGGACCGTGCGGATGTTCGAGCAAAATTTTAAGGGGTTCTAGCAAAATGAAGAACAAAACAAGGGAGTCTCATATATATATATATATATATTAAATTTCTTTCCGCATTTTTACAGCCCTCTGACTAAAATTATTTATTTTTCGCTTGAACCACATTTCCGGCTTTCAGTTAAAGCTAGAACCCCTCAAATTTTGCCCCAGCGGAGATTTTAAAATCTGAGCGGTTGCCCCATTGTTAGTCTCGATGTTCGGATTTCAGTTTGTTAGAAGCCATTTCGTCGGAACTCGACCTTCAATTATTTGTTATAGAATAGTGATCTTTAAAGTCATGCAGTTATTACTGTCCCTGTTTTCTCGTATCTTTGCCATTATATTTTTAGGAAGGTGGGGAAATGAACAATTTCGCCAATATCATTCAAATTTCTAATATATCTATGGAAACATTCTCTTAAAAAGAGCATATTTTGATCACACATTACTGTAACATTTAGTAATTTTAAACGTGGTTGCCATTCGTTTTGAGCTCTTTAGAGCTGGAAAAAGATTGTTTTTAATATAGATTTTAAGATTACCCAGCAATTTAACACTGACCATCGAAATTTAAAATTATTTTTTTTTCATATAAAATATTCATTTAACTATTATAATATAAATGAAATATTAAATAATAGTTAAATTGTAATTCTATTTTTTTAAATACCTTAAATAACTGAGGATGTCTTAAGTAAAGAACTTCTTTTTTGTCTTCGTGATAAGCTTAAAATTATTTTTTTTCATATAAAATATTCATTTAACTATTATAATATAAATGAAATATTAAATAATAGTTAAATTGTAATTCTATTTTTTTAAATACCTTAAATAACTGAGAATGTCTTAAGTAAAGAACTTCTTTTTTGTCTTCGTGATAAGCTTAAATTTATTTTTACCAAATGGGCCTACTGCATTTAACTTAACACTTATTTAAACTCCATTTATGGTCAACATTAAAACTTAATTTTATATTTATTGAAATAAGTAATGACGGCTTACATTTTTGAGTAAAGCTTTTATTACATTTTTAAATTACACTAATTTGCTATAACGGTATTTGAAATAAAACCTGTGGAATATAACGGAACACGCCCTTTAGAATTTTTAAATTTTTTTTAAGGCGATAATGACCTTTATGTATATTTTTCCTTACATTTAGCACCAAGGACAGGCAGCAGCGTGGATTGGTCCTGGGCGGAGGATGGCCTTGGCGGCGGCAGGGGTGTTGATTCCGGCGGCAGATGGGGCGATTGGGATTCCGCCGATGTTAGCACCACCGTTGGCTTGTCCCTTGATGGCACCAGTCGAAGCGATGAGGGTGGCCGACGATCCGTGGAGGACAGCGGTGGGACCAGCCAAGACTGATCCGGTAGATGGTCCAGCACCGTTTGGTCCTGGTTAAACACAAATTGTTAATCTTACTAATATTTGAAAGGGGTTGGTTTGACTGTATGGTTTTTCTTTATGTACAGCCATGATAGGTTAATTTCAGATTTTGTTTAACTATGCTGCATGGCTGTTATCAGTAACACTAGGGTTTTTGAATTGATTGAGTTAGTGAATGTTGGGACGTAGGTAGACCCGAAGCCATTAACCCTGTATAGAAAGTCCTATTCGTAGTTTTCACACTAGGAGGATTTACACCAGGAGGCAAGGTTACTTTGTACTGCGCTTTGCCCACCAAATAGCCTAGCCTCATGTTGTAAATGGTATCAATTCACCTTTAGTCCTAGTGTGAAAACTACATATTTTAGACCAGAAATGTTTTAGCTTTATGAAAAATCCCTTAATTGTGCATAAATCTTATACTGGTTGGCCCCATAGACTAATTAGCGTTTAGAGTTTAAATACATTGAACTCTTCTAGGTTGCTAGTCCCTTATTAGATCCGGGTAAAGACATGTATAGCTTAGCTAGTCTAAAATAAATAACAACAATGTCAGATTCTTACCCCAGCTGGTTCCGGGAACAGCGATGGCCTTACCACCACCAGGGGTAGCGGCAATGGCACCAGCGGCAATACCGGGGGCAATAATACCACCAGCGATTCCTGGGGCAATAATACCAGCTCCGAGTCCGTAAGCTCCAATACCGGCAATACCAGCTGGTCCGTAAGCTCCTAGTCCGTAGGCTCCAATACCGGCTGGTCCGTAGGCTCCAATTCCAGCTGGTCCGTAAGCTCCGATTCCGGCAATTCCGGCTAAACCGAGTCCATGGGCTCCAAGGATGGAAGGCCCAACGATACCGGCGTTAGCGACTCCGGCAACGAGCAAGGCAGCGAAGATTACGAGCTGTTTAAGGAAAATGATAACTTTTCTGTAAGTTGAGTCCCCAGGTTGCAATTATTGGCAATATATTTAAAATTGGGCACAACTTTGTATTGGTTTTATAAAGTGGCCCCGAATAAGTGCCCCTCTAACCAGAGAATGAGTTTAGGCTTACGCTGTTGAACTTGATTTTTCGTCAGTTCAAAACATTAAAAGCTAATTATTGAATTGGCCTCACATTGGTACAGTATAATCAATACCTCTGATTGTACGTCACCATACAATTTACATTTTATTTATAAGCCTGACCTGGAATCTTTATTCAGAGAAAATTATTTATAACTTAAGCATTTGAATTAATAGTACTGCTAAGTTTATTAATGATAATTAAAAAGTCTGTAGGTCAAATATCGGGACAAGGGATATGGCTGTTCATTCCTTTGTTCAAGACAAAGTAAACAGCACCATTTCATTCATGAGCCCCAAAATTTATAGTTTAAACCTGTAACATTTAACAACCAACTCTTTTTCTTATCGTTTAAAATTTAATATTGGTTGAGAAAAAAAAATGAAACTAAAAATTTTATTTTACCCTTGAAAATATTTAATTGATCTTGAAGAGAGAATAAAAATATTGCCTTAGGGTCGCACGACTCGATATGATCCGACAAAAAAAAATGTTAACATTTAAGTTATAGGGTACTTAGTGAAAACAGTTTTCGCGCACCTGGCCAGTAATATTAAGCTACAAGAACCAGTTTGTCAAAAGCACCCGCGTCTATGGAAAACAGCCCCTCCCAACTAAAATATTTCTAATAGAAGATTTAATAAAAACCCGTTACTCAAGATATATATTAATTCGTTAAGTTTCTCTAATTTTTAAAAACTTCAATGAAGGATTTTAAGATTTCAATTAGATTAAACGTAGAATTTCTAAGAAATCTCGGGATTTACTATCTTAATATTGCTATTGGGTTTGAATTGAAGTTTATAAGATAAGTTCCATAAGTCTATACTTTGCAATGCTAGAGACTTAATGAACTCGAGAACGACGCGAGAATTGACTACACTCGGTTTTGGAGGGCATCTTTCTATTTAGTCTGTACTAAGCCTATGACAGCGCCTCACCAGGCGTCGCTTCGTGACAGGATCTTAGTAAACAGTGGCAAACTTATGGAACATATCTAAATTAGCTTATGATAATACTTCGTGAAGGGTTTCCATACATTTTTTATAGTATTGTGTTTACTGTTTCGGAAAAATTAAACCCAACCGAAGCTAAAGAACTTAAAATGTGTTTAAAATTTATTAGAATAACTTTTAGTTTTTTTAAAAAAAATAAAAACTAAGTTGCTATGAGTGGGTTTCAATTTCCGCTATCACACGTTTTCACGTAAAATTCTTAATTTTGCCAAAGACATAGCATTAAGGATTATATTTTGTGGAGCAACTAGATTAAAAGTAATATTTTTCTAAGTTTGAAAGTGGTTATAAGTATGGGACTTAAAATCTTGACAAAAACCATTTTGACCTGATCTCAAATACTTCAACTCCCATTCACCAACATGCTTAAACTTTAAAGCTTTCCTAATACCTTTGATATTTTGTCAATTATAAGAGGTTTATGTCAATCCTTTAAGAGCATTGCTTAAAAAGCACCGCATTTTCGTATTGTGACAAGGGTAATCTCTCCATAACCTACACTAAGAGATTAAAAAGTACTAATTCCCCAACAAATTCGCTACTTGAGAGTACAAATGCGATTTCGTTTCAGCAGTGATACTTGGTTAATGAATAAAATATGCAATACTTCCAGGTAAAGTAATTAATGACTCAAAGATATTCATTAGAAAAGCTAAGAGTGAACTTAGTACTTGAATGAAAGTACTTGACTCTCTCTATCGTCTACTGTTAAAGCGGGACAAACTAGCGTTCCTTAACATCATTTAGTTCACCAACATATCCGACGGTAATTGCAATTTTCAATTAACTTAAGAGGAAGTAATTTCTAGTAATAAATACAAAATGATTTTCATTACCTGGTTCATTTTCCGGTCTTGTGAGCACTGCTAGTCAGCGATGGTCAAGTACTAGAAATGTTTGTTGTTTAGAACCAACAACGGCTTGTTTATATAGTTTGGGAAGGTGGGCCCCACCCAGGAAAACCTTGAAGTTATTTAGATGTTCTGTTTAGGCGTATTCCCAAAACAAAAACTATACCACCAAATATAAACAAATTTAAAAATCATGGAAAACCATACGACCTTGTTTTGATAAATATTTCATTTAGTAATCCAGTTTATTTCGGTTTAATTTTTACTTTTAAATTCCTGTTGGAGATAATTCCATTAATCTTAATAACTATAAAGTATTTTTAAAGGTCGAGATCCAATGAATGTAGTTAAGTGACCATGCATGCCATGTTCAAAGTTTGAGGGCCGTACTCTAGGCTAACTTAAAGCCGTGCGGTTCTAGGTGAAAAGATAAACAATATAAAGGCGTTCACTGTTCGTCTAGAACCTCTTAATAAAAAGGTCCAAGGAACCCTTTCCGCTTGCATTTGCTGTATATTACCAAAAGGGGGTAATAGTAAAACTATGGCATTCTGTATCCACTCTTAAAACTTTAGTTATGTAACATGATTCTTCCCGGGCTCATGGCACCATTTTGTTTGCTCTCCCTCTCATCAAACTTCAGATGGACATCGCACCGTTGTGTGAATTCCATAACTGTTTGGTTAACTAAATTCTCAGCAATCAACCCACAAACCTTGATTGTCTTGACGTGGGACAAAAAACCACAAGCGCATGCGCCTTATATTACTTATCGAAAATTGTTCTATTTGATCGAAATTTTTCTAGCGAAAAAAATTGTGCTCTAGCTTCCTGATCTAGCATAATTTTGTACGAATAATGTACGGTTAGGTTATTTTAGGATGGTTAGGTTGGTAGGATGCGCAAACAATAGTTGCATGGATTTCAGTTAGACAACAACCATGCAAATACTAGTAATCGAGAGCTTGAAATTTGGCACAAGGTTTTAGTTCGCCTACAACTCTCTTCTTTGGATCTAGGCCTTGAAGGGAGACATGTTTTTTTATTTAACGTACTCTATGAACGTGTTAATGGTAAACGTAAGATATCAAACCAGTTAACTTATTCGGCGTTGCAAGGAAAATTAGGGTGGCATGATTTTTTTTATTCTTCAGATAAAGGGTAAATTACAATCGCCAGGCATTCTTTAAAATTTTTATAATTGCGAAGGGTTGAAAAAAATATATTTCCGAATTGATGCCTATCTTAACTGATTGTTTAAACTATTAGTGCGCAAGGCTAGTTAACGATGACTATTATACATATACAGGGTGTTTCTGAAAAGTCTGGCATTTCTTAAAGGGCATGTTCTTTGGGCGATTTTGAGTCAAAAATGTAGTTTCTATGACATTTTGTCGTCCGAGACACTGTTTTCAAGTTATGGCTTGAAAACCCCCTTAAATAAATTAGAAATCATTTCAGTTTCTTAATTATATTTTCGGGATCATCCGTAAAATACTCCAACCTTAACTTTAAAACAGTGACCTGGAAGGCAAAATGTCATAGAACCTTTTCCACTTAAAATCGCCCGAAGAACATCCCCTTGCCTTAATTTATAGCACACTTATCGGATACACCCTGAATATATATACATAATTAATACTAGAAACAATAAGAATATTTGAGGACTATGTTACTTATTATTAGCATGTTTACATTTCTGTACCAGCGTTTATTTGCAGCTGAAACTAGAAAAACAGATCAATACATACGTGTTTTGCTGAAATGAGCAGGTCACTTTTAGTATCATTCACTTTCACTGTTTTGATAATATTGATTTATAAAATTATAATCATAACTAAATCTACTCAAAGACAAAAAAGAGAGTAACACACAAATGGAGATTCATGGTTAAATCAATTAAGATTGTTTTTCTTTTGTGAAGTACGCTTTTGGATATTAAATGTTTTGATTTTTCAAGTAAATGATTGAAATGACAAAATCAATACAATCTTTTGGACGAAAACAAAAACATTAATAATACATTAGGTAAACAATGGAATAATCTCGGTCTATATATATACTCTCGTTTTGTCTGGTTAGAGAAGGAAACAGAAACATCATTTGTCGGTATTTTTTATTTATTTCAAAGATTCACTTCGAGCCAAAATCTAGTATTTTAGACTTGAACTGATCGACACCGGTGGTTTACGAAATGCAAACGCTTTATTTCGCAGCTTAAATATCTTTCAAACTACTAAGAAAGCTGGAAGGTGAAATGAGTGGAATAGAAGAATTTGTTCTCAACTTCACCATGCATCCCGTAAGATACAATTTATTCTTATATTAACCATTTGCTTTCTTCTTTTGGGCTGTGTTTGTCAAAGTTGATACTGAATCAATGTGTTTTAACAAATTTACACAGGGCTACGAGGGTTTTCAACAAGCAATTTTATACGGGAACTTTATAGGTCATAGCGTGTCACTCTCCGTTTCACAGTATATTTTTCGTAATTTGCCTAATGTCAGGTATGTTGTTGAAATAATTTCCAAGTAAGTCTTTTAAACCTTAATTTTCAACTATGCTTTTATTTACTCCTAGGCTTAACTACATAGCCCCAAAGGACATGCACATAAACAAAAGTGAATCTAAAATATCGAAAAAATACATTCAATACCTAAATGATATTGCACAAGGGGTAAGCTAAACTGAAATTACACGGTGTTTTCTATATTTTGGATTATCACAGAAATCAGTGTTTTTCCAACTGCTTAAGTATGCCAATTGTTTTTAAAACAGTGTAGAATAATTTCTACCAGAAGAATATAATACATCTCTCAGAGAGAAGTGTACCACAAAGCAGGGTAATTGTAACATGATTCTTCCCAACATTTGGAGCAAGGTTACTAAACCGAATCACATACGCGATAAATAGTTCCCTTATCATTACTCTATTAGCGCTTTTGGATTTTTGTCCCACGTCAAGACAATCAAGGTTATAGAATTCACCCCATCTGAAGTTTGATGAGTAGAAGAGCAAATAAAAAGGGTGAGCCTGGGAAGAATTATGTTACATAACTAAAGTATTTAGAGAATACAGTGTCATCCTTCTTCTATTATCCCCTTCTGCTTGTACTACTGCATGCCATTTATTATAATAGTTTTTAATAAACTATTAATTTTCCACGAAGCTTTTCCATACAACTGCGGCAAGGTACCAACCGAGGGAAAGTATGGTTAACACTTTGCACGTTTCGCCACCCTTTGCATTCGAGAGAGTGGTGATTCTAACAATGGTGGATCCTAACTCTAATTCTGAAAGTGAAGTTAATTCTGTGCAAGGTCTTGACTCCACAGTTTGGTGTCTTATTTCGTTGACTATTTGCGGACTATCGTTAATTAATTTCCTTCTGGACAAATACGCACTGCGTCAATATGCAGACAAACCTAAATCAGTGTACGATTATGTTTGGCGCTACATATCAAGTTTATTACAGAACTGTAAGTAACGTGATTTGTCATGGGGAAACATATTAACAATTACCATGACACTCAAAGAAAGATCTGTTAACTAGTAAATATTTTGTCCCACCAACCAAATCGGTGTTGTCAAAACATTCGTAGAAGCATGGATATGAATAAAATCCGCCCACCAAATACGCGTTACATCGGCTGTAAATCGAGATGGAAATAGCTAGGTCACGTGGGGGAGATAACACATCTCCGGAGTATCCGGACTGGTGGGATTGAAATTTCCCACGTGCGCATAGCGAAAAAATACGAATTTCCTTCTCACTAACAAGGAAGGGTGGTGGGGTTACAAGACATATTTTTCTCCCTGCTGAAGTGAAGCCTTTAATATAAGAGATGGGAATCCATAATACGTTAGTATTTATTCATATCCATGATAGAAGCGACCTCTGGTAACGCAAAGCCAATAGGCATAAAGATCTGGGAGTAAAATGGTTTTAGATTTGCTCGGAATTCGGCATTGGGAAGCGTCATACATATTGTTAGTGCGTCGATTGTGATGAGAATATCAATTTCAATGAAGTGCCTGATGAGTTATTTCTATTAAATTTAGGTTTATTTCGTGAAAATAGAGCCCCGTATCGCCGGTTTTTCTTGAGCGGTTGGCTATTAGGCTCGTTCCTTCTGATGCTAGCCTACTCTTGCAATCTCAATAGCGTGTTTACTCTTGGTAGAAAACTGTTCATAAACACTATCGAGGACGTTCTTGAAAGTCCTTCACTTGTACCAATGATAAGAAAAGGTTCAGTGTTTGAAAAAGCTCTAACGGTAAAACTATTCTGTTCCTAACAGATTTGTAATTTTGGAAACTTCATGATATCACCCTCATTTAAGTGGTAGTAGCGTTTAATTTTGATTGATGATGTCCTAATCATCTCAAACTCCAAACACACCCTTAAGCGTCTCTCTAACATTATTTAGCTATATCATTCGAACCTTTTTTATTATAGGCAAAAAGACACGAATCAAAGAGCCATTCGTTGCTTTTAAGAAGTTCGAAATTGGGAATTGATTTTAAAAGGTTTGATGACGATATTCTAGAGTTATTTTTGACTTCAAAATCAGCGTTGTTTGAGGACAAAGCCACCATATTTCCCATTTTGAAGTTGATTAAGTTTGGGAAATACAAGGATACTGATAAAAAGCTTCACATTGGAAAAACAGAGTATTATCAGACGTTTTACTCCGTTGTATTCAACAAAAACATTACGAGAAAGATTCTGGATAAAGTTGATTACCTGTAAGCCATTATATTCATCTTCACACTAGAGACATTAATTGATATCGTATTAAATGTTTTATTAAAAGTCAAATAGGCCTACATTTCATTTTTCAAAGTATCTGTTAATCGAACTTCCACCGATGAAGAAATATGATAATACCGATATGTTATCTTTACTTAGTTTAAACTTCTTTAATATTATTTAACAGAGCGGTGAGATACACGGAGACTGCGCAAACTCAGATTATTGACCGACATCGTAACTTTCAATTCAACTCCATTACCTTCGAAAAGGAGACACTTCAATCGATAAAACCATTGGAATGTCAGAAGCTTTCAATGGTATTTAGGATTTGGGTTTATGGAATAGCCATTGCTTCTGTTTGCTTGGTTGTGGAGATGTTCTCAATGGTTTTTCCCAACATCAAATCGTCGACACGAAGATATGGGCCCCGGGGAAAATGATCTCTCGACAGCCCTGTTATCATTATCAAACTCTTGCTTAATTTCATTCGCACATGGAGCGTCCTAAGGGAATTTTGTAAACCAGAGTAATGCTAGAGGTAGTTTCAGAACGATGCGAGAATTTACTACAATGCAGTCCATATCTTCCTATTTAGTCTGTACTAAGCCTTTGACAGCGCCTCACCAGACGTCGCTTTACGTGAAACTGTGGAATTGTCCTATGTTTTAAATATCTTGTATTGATTTAATTTTTGTTTCCCCCAGAAGTATTTTCTATCATTTCAAATTATCGACTTTCCCTTTACTAAATTGTCTAAAATTAAAATTAATAAAAATATAGATTACGTCTACTAAACTTAAAACTCATCCGTAAATACTGATTCTTCGAACTCTGTATTCTGTAATTGGGAATACGTGGCTAATAGTAATCATAAATAATTAATAATTTTATCGTACTTTTTAGAATTAATACTAGAAACAATTAGAATATTCGCACACTATGTCACTATTTTTTACCATGTTTTCATTTCTGTACCAGCATTTAATTGTTGAGCTTCAAAGCTATTAAAACTTGAAAAACAAATAAATACTTTTATGTGTTTCGTGCTTTCCAAGTTGAAACTTGAAAAACAGATGTGTTTTGCTTAAACCAACAAGTCACTTTTAGTATCATCCACATTCATTGTTTTGAGAATATCGATTTATAAGGTAATCATAACAAAATCTACTCAATGACAAGAAGAATAGAATAACACACAAATGATGTACCACTTCAAATTCTTCAGTCAGAGATTTGTTTCTGTGAATCGCAGGACATTTTTGATTTTTCACGTAAATGAATGAAACGATAAAACCAATACAATCTTTTGGATGACAACAAAAACACGCGTGCTGTGCGGAACATTTAAAATACATTAAGTAAGCAACGAAATCTAAAATTTTCAAATCGATGAATAGATTAATCTGAAGCAAACCTTGTTTTGTCTAGATTGAGGAGTAAACAGAAATATAACTTTGTATTCATTTCAAAGATTCACTTTAAGCCAAAACCCTAAAAATTTTAAAAACATTTTTAACTTAGACTTGATGTGAACGCCACCAAAGGTTTCCAAACTGCAAAAACTAAAAGGTGCAATGAATGGAATAGAAGAATTTGTTCTCAACTTCACCATGCATCCTGTAAGACACAATTTATTCTTATATTAACCATTTTCTTTCTCCTTTTGGGCTGTGTTTGTCAAAGTTGATGGTGAATCAATGTGTTTTACCAAATTTACACAGGTCTACGAGGGTTTACAAGATGTAATTTTGTACGGAAACTATATAAGTCACAGTGTGTCACTCTCCGTTTCACAGTACATTTTTCGCAACCTGCCTAATGTTCGGTATGTTTAAAAACAATTGCTAACTCGAATAAAAATAATCAAATAATTGTCAAATCGTTTAAAAATAATCAAATAATTGCCAAATCGTTTAAAAATAATCAAATAATTGCCAAATCGTTTAAAAATAATCAAATAATTGCCAAATCGCTTAAAATAATAAAATAATTGCCAAATCGTTTAAAAATAATCAAATAATTGCCAAATCGTTTAAAAATAATCAAATAATTGCCAAATCGTTTAAAAATAATCAAGTAATTGGTAATTCGCTTGTTAAATATTAAAAAAGGTCTTTTCGGCTCTTCAAATTTGAAATAATTCCCAAATCGGTTGTTTAAAGGCCATATCTATTAGTAAATTTTGAAATAATTGCCCAGAAAATCTTATAAACCTTAATTTCCAATTAATTACTCCTAGGCTTAACTATACAGGGTGTTTCTGAAAAGTCCATCACAAATTAAGGGGCGTGTTTATGGGACCAAACTGAGCGGAAAGTACCAAAGAACATGGGGTGTACAACATTTTGTTACGGAGATATGGCCTTCCAAACATTCGCCCCTAAAACAAGGAAATATCCAAAAATGAGGAGTAACACTTAAGACCGACTAACCAGCTTGTTTAAAATTACTAGACAATTTCAATAGCCTTTAATCGAACAATTGATTTCTACCTTTACTAATCAGAAGCGTATAAATGAGTAGAAGTATGCCTACGGTGGTAATGTAAAATTAATCCCAAGTGACATGATGTTTCAAGATCTTCCCAGCACCAAGTAAAATGGTTCTGATTGAAGGGACTTTTATTAGCACAGCGTAAACAACGTTATTTTCAGGAATTAGTCCAAATGTCCACGGGAGGCATTACAAAAACGAGGCAGTCTTTCGAATGATACTTGGACATGTTGGAAGATCCCTGGCTTGTTCCTGTTATCTCAAACCGTAAAAAGCTACGCAAATCTTCATCATCACGGACAACACTCTTGTACGTTAGGTATGACCTTGAGAAAACCTAAAAGGACATCTCGAATGTATTTGAAAAACCCATCTCCAATTAAGGGGCGTGTTGTTTGTTTCCAACAGAGTAAACTCGCCCAGAGAACAATTACAATGCAGAGCCACGTTTCGGCGTTAATGGCCCACAAAGGTGGTCCCAAAAACAAGAACAAACTTTAATTTGTTTCGTTCAGTAAGTGTTTCATGTGTCATAGATAAAACGCCATGATTAATGCACGAAGAAAATGAATTTATTGACAAGTTTTAACATTTAATTGCAACTAGTTACAAAAATTGTTCAAAGTGTCCACCACCCGCGTTAAGGCACACATTAGCACGTCTTATAAATGATTCCCTTACACGTTGAAAAATGCCTGGAGTTTCGCGAATTGTTTGACAGCCGTGAATTATTCGTCGACGTAGCTCTTCAACATCGGGCACTTCAGTCTGATAAACTAAGTCTTTCAGGTGGCCCCAAAGAAAGAAATCACAAGGGTTCAGATCGGGTGATCGAGCAGGCCACTCCACAGGTCCACCTCGACCTAACCACCGCAAAGGGAAGGTCGCGTTAAGATAATTTCGGACCGCGATGCTGAAATGTGGTGGTGCACCATCGTGCATGAACCACATTCTGTTTACCAAACCTAAGGGTACGTCTTCGAGTAGTTCCGGTAAATCGTCCCGTAAGAACTGCAAGTAAGCCACACCGTTTAACCTGGGCTCTAGGAAATGTGGCCCAATTAAATTGTCACCCACAATACCACACCACACGTTTAAACTGAATTGTACTTGGTGACTTCTAACGCAAGTTGCGTGGGGGTTTAGCTGGGACCATTGATGTTTATTATGTAAGTTAATAATACCATCCCGTGAAAAGTTAGCTTCGTCAGTAACCAACAAATCCCGTGGGAAATCGATATCGTTTACTTTAGCCAGAAACCACTGACAAAACGCCGTGCGTCGTGGGTAGTCCGCTGGATTCAAACCTTGAACTTTTTGAACATGGAAAGGATGAAACCGGTGGCTTCTGAGGATTTTCCACACGAGCGTGTGGTTTACGCCTAATCGGCGACCAACTTGGCGGGTACTTGATTCAGGCTCGTCCTCGAAAATGGTGAGAACTTCGTCTTCTACGGCCTCTGGGATGGCTCTCGCTCTAGGTTGAGGTCCAGCCGGTTGGATTCGTCCATCTTGCCTCAAACGTCTGTCCACAGCCTCGAACGTCAGTCGATTTGGTAGTCGCCTCTGCGGAAATCTTTCCTGATGCAAGCGTACAGCTGCAGCGGCATTCCCCTCGGCTAGTCCATACATTAGGTGCATATCCGCATATTCGGCATTTGTGAAGAAAGGCATTGTAACAGACTTCGTTGAATTATGAGTTTAATAAAACAAACACATGTACGTGAAACCTCTTTTATTCCTTTCTTAAAAACATAGTGCTCTGTTTTAGTGCTCTGTTTTTTAAGAATATGCGAAGTTCTCACTATTTTCGAGGACGATCCAAAAACAAGCAGCCGCCAATTGGTTTGCTGATTAAGAAAAAACCACACGCAACTTGCGTTAGAATTCACAAAGTACAATTCAGCTTAAACGTGTGGTGTAGTATTGTGGGTGACAATTTAATTGGGCCACATTTCCTAGAGCCCAGGTTAAACGGTGTGGCTTACTTGTAGTTCTTACGGGACGATTTACCAGAACTACTCGAAGACGTACCCTTAGGTTTAATAAACAGAATGTGGTTCATGCACGATGGTGCACCACCACATTTCAGCATCGCGGTCCGAAAACTTGTCAATAACATTTTCTTTGTGCATTAATCATGGCGTTTTATCTATGACACATGAAACACTTACTGAACGAAACAAATTAAAGTTTGTTCTTTTGTTTGGGACCACCTTTGTGGGCCATTAACGCCGAAACGTGGCTCTGCATTGTAATTGTTCTCTGGGCGAGTTTACTCTGTTGGAAACAAACAACACGCCCCTTAATTGGAGATGGGTTTTTCAAATACATTCGAGATGTCCTTTTAGGTTTTCTCAAGGTCATACCTAACGTACAAGAGTGTTGTCCGTGATGATGAAGATTTGCGTAGCTTTTTACGGTTTGAGATAACAGGAACAAGCCAGGGATCTTCCAACATGTCCAAGTATCATTCGAAAGACTGCCTCGTTTTTGTAATGCCGCCCGTGGACATTTGAACTAATTCCTGAAAATAACGTTGTTTACGCTGTGCTAATAAAAGTCCCTTCAATCAGAACCATTTTACTTGGTGCTGGGAAGATCTTGAAACATCATGTCACTTGGGATTAATTTTACATTACCACCGTAGGCATACTTCTACTCATTTATACGCTTCTGATTAGTAAAGGTAGAAATCAATTGTTCGATTAAAGGCTATTGAAATTGTCTAGTAATTTTAAACAAGCTGGTTAGTCGGTCTTAAGTGTTACTCCTCATTTTTGGATATTTCCTTGTTTTAGGGGCGAATGTTTGGAAGGCCATATCTCCGTAACAAAATGTTGTACACCCCATGTTCTTTGGTACTTTCCGCTCAGTTTGGTCCCATAAACACGCCCCTTAATTTGTGATGGACTTTTCAGAAACACCCTGTATAGCGCCAAGGGACAAGGGTATAAACAAAACTGTATCTAAATTATCGAAAAAATACCGTGAATACCTAGATGATATTGCACAAGGGGTAAGTTAATTTGAAATCACACCAACGTGGTGGCTTCCTTGGAAAAAACAAAATCATTTTCATGTTCCTTTTAGTTAAATCAGGACCTCATAAGCTAATAGCAATAAATTTCTAGTCATTTTCTCAACGTATCTAGGCGTGCTTTGAGGGAGGAGCTAGACTATTCATTATGTATGATAAATTTTGCGTCACGAATAATTTATCTCGCGGGTTGAACATTGCCTCGTAACTTAACTACCCTGGCGTTAGGAATATAAGAACCACCATCCAATGCCAGTTAGAAAGAAGTCAGAGTTATGACGCCTGACGGAGAGAACTCAAGCCCAGCCCACAAAAACCACATAGAAATTAACATGGATGATATAGGGAAAAAAATGATTCACGTTATTAGCTTATGGATTTCCATATTTTGCATTATCACAGAAATCAGCGTTTTACAAATTGACAAAGGATGCCACTTGGGTTTAAACGTACAAGTGTAGAATAACTTGTACTACTGTATGCCATTTATCATAATAGTTTTTAATAAACTAATAAATTTCCACGAAGCTTATCCATACAACAGCGTCAAGGTACCAACCGATGGAAAATATGGTTAACTCGTTGTACGTTTCGCCGCCCTTTGTGTTCGAGAGAGTTACGATTCTAACAATGGTGGATCCTAACTCTAATTCTGAAAGTGAAGTTCATTCTGTGCAAGGTCTTGACTCTACAGTTTGGTGTCTGATTTCGTTGACTATTTGCGCACTATCAGTAGTTAATTTCCTTCTGGACAAATACGCACTGCGTCAATATGCAGACAAACCCAATTCATTGTACGATTATGTTTGGCGATACATATCAAGCTTATTACAGAACTGTAAGTAATATGATTAAACATATTATATTATGATAGGAAACATTTTCACAATTACTATGACACTCGATGAAATGCTTTAATGAAGTGGTGTTTTCGAGTAAATAATTTTTCCACCAAAAATTGTTGGTCTAAACATTCGAAGAAACATGGATATGAATGAATGCTGAAGTGTTATGGATTTCCAACTAGGCCAATGGCCTACAAATACGCGTAACACCTACGCATGTGAGATGGCTGTAAATCGAGGGCGAAGTAGCTTGGTCACGTGGGGTAAAGGTCGTATATCTCTCCGTAGAATCCCGACTGGTAGGTGAGTTTGAAAAATTGACCATGCGCAGTGAAAGACTGCGGTTTTCCCCTCTCATATGGCAGGGGGGTTTACAAGTCATATTTTTTATCTATGGAACTTTAGTATTTATACATATCCATGGTAGAAGCCACTTGGTAACGCAAAGCCAATACGTATAAACATCTGAGAGTAATATGATGGTTTTGAAGTTGCTCGCGTTTCGGCAATATCATACATATTGTTGTTATGTTTGATTCTGATCTGAATATCAATATGAATGAAAAAGTATCTGATGAGTTATTTCTTTTAAAATTAGGTTTATTTCCTGAAAGAAGGGCACTTTATCGCCGATTTTTCTTGAGCGGTTGGCTGTTAGGATCGTTCCTTCTGATGCTAGCCTACTCTTGCAATCTCAACAGTGTGTTTACTCTTGGTAGAAAACTGTTCATAAACACTATCGAGGACGTTCTTGAAAGCCCTTCACTTTTACCAATGATAAGGAAAGGCTCAGTGTTTGAAAAAGCTCTGATGGTATAACTATTCTGTTTCTAAAAGATTTGTAATTTTTTAAACTTCGTGATATCACGCTCATTTAATGTATGGCAGCGTTTAATTTTGATTGATGACGTCCTAATCTCCTCAAACGTCAAACATACTATAAATGTCTTTAACAATCTTTAGCTATATCATTCGAACCTTTTTATTACAGGCCAAAAGACACGAATCAAAGAGTCAGGCGTTGCTTTTAAGAAGTTTGAAATTGGGACTTGATTTTAAAATGTTTGATGATGATATCCTAGAGTTATTTTTGACTTCAAAAACTGCGTTATTTGAGGACAAAGCCACGATACATCCCGTTTTAAATTTGCTTAAGTTTGGGAAATACAAGGATGCTGATAAAAAGCTTTACGTTGGAAAAACAGAATATTGTCAGACATTTTACTCCGTTGTATTCAACAAAAACATTACGAGAAACATTCTGGATAAAGTTGATTTCCTGTAAGCCATTATATTCATCTTCACAATAGAGACATAGAAGTAGAAATACCCGTAGAATTTTCCTGATATAATATCTTTAGTGCATTTTGTTGATTTGTTTGAAATTCTCTAATATTATTTGACAGAGCGGTGAAATACACGGAGACTGCACAAGCGCAGATTGTTCAACGATATCGAAACTTTCAATGCAACTCCATTACTTTCGAAAAGGAGACCTTTAAACCGATAAAACCCTTGAAATGTCAAAAGCTTTCAATGGTATTTTGGGTTTGGGTTTATGGAATAGCCATTGCTTCTGTATGCTTAGTCGTAGAAGTTTTCTCAATGGTTTTTCCCAACATCAAATAGTCGACACGAAGGTACGGGCCCCGGGAGAAATGATCGAATTACCCACCCCCTCTCTTGACGGCCCTGTTATCAAATCTCGCGCTTAAATTCATTCACCACATGGAGCACGCCACAGGAATTTTGTTAACAAGAAGGCAGGGCGTTATGTGATTGGTTGGAGGTGCAGATTTCAGATATTTTATGAAATCTCAAACTATTTTGAACTTAAAAATCATTCGAAGGTATTACCTGTATGTTTCACTGTGCAGAGAGGTCTTATAATTAGCAGGAAACATGAACTCCTGTAATTAATGGAAGAATCTGTCAAAAAACCTTGTAGTTTCCATTTAAACCTCCCTTGACAAAGTTGTTTGTTCTTTAAGTTCCGAATTTGACCTTTATGGTTGATCCCTTATTTGTTAATCTTCGTTTCATTGAACTTTATAGTTGTAAAAAATAAGTTTCCAGAAAACCACATCATGCAAGCATTTCATTAGGGTGTGTCCAATGACTATTGAATGGTTTGTGCCTACATAGACAGGAAACTCTTTACAATTTTCAGTCCCTTAAAACACCACGGGCAACGCCGGGTAGCATAGCTAGTACTTTAAATAAAGCACTTTAAATTGATTGCTTCATTCACAGAAGAGTTTTCCGAAACATCGCGTGTTCTTTCTTTACTTTCAACAATGGGGAAACTGTGTATGAGGACGCGATCGAAGTGAAGCTTTATTTGAAATAACAATAACGTATGTTTTTCTGCATTATCGATACAAGATGCGTAAGGTAATCGCTGGAATTTTATACGTGCCATTAAAGTTATTAGAAATGAAAGTATATTAACAAATGCTTCACTATTTCATCTCCTTATTCCGGAAGAAGTGTTTCTGCTTGAAACACTTTCTAAATCTCGATTAATAAATTCAGGATTTCAACTCGGTAAATTATTATTAAAAATTTTCTGTAAGGTGTATTTCTTTTATTTTGCACTCTACGTTATTAAAAGTTGAACGTTCAAAAATACTTGTTATTGTTTTAATTTTAATTATTTTGCGCGTAGATTTTATTTTAGGTTTCAAAATGGTCATCAGCGATGGGAATCAAAGTGTTCGATTCTGCGCCACAGAGGTAAGACTTCTTTACTTATTCAAGCGCGATTTCGTGGAAAACTAATTCATATTTAAATGTGAGAAGTTAGTTTAATTTAAACACAATTTTTTAAATTAGATGCCATTTTGGTTAGACATGTCGTATAATGGAGAAGTAGTAACTTTAAAAGGGATTCTGTCTCAAGCGTTTTATGATATTTTCAAGAACTTAAATATAAGGTAAATTTTGAATCTTTATTTGTTTGTTGGTATGTTTGTTTGTTCGTTACGCACAGTCTCAATTCTTTAACGAATATCCCCAAAACGGCATGATTGATTTCAGTGACACCTTGGTAACACCAAGAATACATAAGATTTCTTTTACTTGAAATCTTTAACAATTATTTTTCTATGGTCTTACTGCTTCCAAGTGTAGAGATCGTCATCCCTGACGTCATGCATAATGTATTTGAAGTTAGCAATCACGTGATATTGACGTAGCTAGCAACACTGTGCCTCGACTCCCGCAACTTCTGAGCGTAAACAAGTTCTTTCTACGTGTTCAGTTGAATGAGTATACCTAAGGGTCGGCGATTGTCCTATTTATGTTAATAGCCAATGAAAAGCGTTCTTCTTAAAAAAAGTTTTAAGCCCTTTCCCTTATCTTCAATCAGATAATACTATGAGGTCTATGACCTCTTAAAAATTCAATGTAGAATAAATCTTAGAATCATTGGTAACACAAGAGGGAAGACGGTTAATCCATGCCCATTGAGCCTTTTAAAGAACGTCCTTTTCTGCACTCGTAGTAACATTTCAGCTTAATGATTAACCCCTAATTCAGCATTGCTTCATTCAATTGGAAAAATATTTGTTTCTTAAAAACAACTTTCATAGGGTCGCATTAAAGGGAGCAAGGGGGCACTGGCCCCCAGGCGAAAGGCTTGTTGGGGTGCGTTGAGTTGAACTATTTCCCCTCAGCAACATTTGCTGTTCCTTTTTTCCCGGCTAAAGGGGGAGCATATTGTCTCGGCCCCCGGGTGCAAAATTGCTTAATGCTGCCCTAGGTGGTCTCTTAAGACAATTTAGTGTGTAGTGTCTACACAGACAGAAAACATTTCCTGGTTTCCAGGCAACGTCTGATAGCTTAGCTAGTTGCAAAAAACTAGCACTGTCAAACATTTTAGTCAGGAAATATTCTGATTTATTGATTTTGGTCAACCAATTCCAATGAGTGAAATACATTTCCACTTCGTTTTTCATGTTTTAGGTCAATTTTTCTACAGCTTTCAGAAATAATTTATTTTTTCATATTGTAGACCAATTTCTTTATAGCTTTCAGAAATCATTTCTTGCAAAAACCGATGGCAAGGTCGATTATGGAGAAATAACTGGGCGTGACAATGGTACTGGACTTATCGGTTTTATGGCACGAAATGTAAGAGCATTTTTGTGTTATTTACCCCTTACTCTTAAGTATAATTGAATAAGGTATTACCAATGTAGTGGTAAGAAGCTTTTCGATAATTTTTCTGATTTTGTTTCATGGCCCTTTGAGTCATTTGTTAAAGAACAATCAATATGCAACAACAAAACAAATATCCACAACTTCATTCTCGATAATATTACTTCATTCAAAAATATGGTTAACGAATTTTTATTTTATTTTTGATAGGTGATAATTTTTGTAGGAATTGATCGAAATACGTTCTGTACGAACAAAAGGTTCTGTTCATACTATTTGTCATGTCGCATTCTGTGGATATATTTAATTTAATTCCGAGGCTTAGTGAGATTAGATTAGGTTAGGTTTGGTAATAGCTATTTTTAATTTCGATGAACTGAAGTTCATTGGAAAAAATGAGAGACAACAACACAAACAGAAGGATTTTAATTTGATTATTTTTATTATTATTATTATTTTTATTTTTACTATTTAAAGGAATGCGACATTTCATTGCTTCCGATGGTAATCCAGTATGGTCATTTCGACTATGTTAGATATTTGGGATTTTTATATTCCGTTAAGTGGAGAATTGTATCGGGGCCTCCAATTAAAACCGAATCCAGGAACTATCAGATAATAAACATATTTCCAATTGAAGTAAGAAATATTTAAAAAAAAATTTTATATAGGTATATAAAATATGGTTTAAGTGTTGCTTATCAACAGTAAGTACGAAACGAATTTCGCAATTCAATTTGTTACTTGCCAAATAGGCTAAGTACAAATTAATCATATGGTTTTGGGTTCTTAGGAAATTTAGAATTATGGCAAAGGGAAATTTCATACTAATCACTATTATTTTTCTAATGATATTAATAAGGAAAAAATACTACATTAGTAAAGTGACATCGATTCAAAAATGCCCAAACATGCAAAAAATTACTTCTTCAATAGACCATTCCATTAATTCTAGAAGAGAAGCGAACACCACTGAGGTGGGCCACCTTCTTGGGTTATTTCACTAGCGCGAAGAAGAATCGCAAGAGGCAGTGGCTAGCCTCCCGCGTTTAGTGTACTGGGGCTCCGTCTGGCGTTACTTCTTGGCGGTAGTGAAATAACCTAAGTTGACAGCCCCGCCCTCTTTGTTGGTTTCTTTGCAAGTGATAAATGCAATGCTCTAAGGAAAAATCTTTCAAAATTGAGTAACAGTGGCCCGCAATATCTTTCGTCAACAAGTATTAAAAATGTCCAGTAATATTTTTAAAACGTTTCAACACATTATAATAAAAATAAAAATAATCTAAGCTTTGCCTATGAAGGGATTTCCACACTAAGCCTGTGGCTCGTTTACAGGTGGGTCCCTTTACAATGCATAGAGGGGTGGTGGCTAGCCCCTATGCCACAGCTAACCGACAGCGCCCTATACTAACTATTACCATTAACCTCTGCAAGTTTTGATGTCTCATAACTGGTTGCTTCCTTGTTTCTGTAGGTGTGGGGTTACATTCTTCTTTGCATATTTTTCTTCCCGATTATTCCAACTTGTTTCTCTCGCTATAATAACAAGATTGCCAAGTATAAACAGTTGGTTTTTAATTCATTTGGTGCTTTTGTTCTACAAGGTAAGTAAGTCGCCTATAACACAGATTTTTCCCAAACATAGTTTCTAATGCTGCATAGCGTAATGTAACGTGTCGTGATATTTGCGTATCATAGCTCGAATAAAAACCATCACAACGGTGGACTATTATCTTTGGGGTCCCTGGATTATCAGCACATTCTTGCTGATCTCGGTCTTCACCGGAAGATTACTCTCCAAAATAACATTACCCTTGTCTGTCTTTTACTACGACTCCGTTGACAGCGTATTGAAAATACCGCCTAAATATATTGTTGTTGTTTCAGATACACAATTTCACAACTATATAAAGGTAATTCTTTTACTCTGCATAAAAGGAACAAACTAGTCAATACGCCCATCGAGTAACATAATCGACCTTTCCATTAATTCCAGATGAGAATCGAACACCATAGGGGCGGAGGAGGTCACCTTCTTGGGTTATTTCCCTCGCTCCATGAAGTACCGCTAGATGCAGTGCCAGTCGGCTAGTCTGTAATGAACTCGGGCTTCGTTTGGCGTTACCTCTTGGAGCGATAAAAATAACCTTAGAGGACGGTGTCCTATACCTGTGTGTTAATGGAATGTTCTATAAAGATATTAATTAAGACACTTCCGTAATGCTAAATCTCTTAAGTAGGGATTTGAGCTAGTTCCGGGAAATCTGTGTTTACCTATTAGCCCTGCCTCACTAACGGTTGTCCCACGAAAGTTTAGACAAAAAGTTGGTCGGAAGAAATCGTTTTTCAATTGGAAACACACCTACTTTAACGTATTTCGTCGATTGTCATACTTAATAGTGCTCTGTTACCTAGTGATGCATGTATAAACGTCGTATGAAGAATTTTTCTTTTTTTACACATGATTAGTCAACCTTACTTAATCCTATTTGATGTGTTGAACCATCAATCCTTGTTTCTACACTTTAATATAAGATTATTTCAATTTTCAACACTCTTTACTTTGGTATTTTTGCAACATGCCCATGAAAAATAACTTTAATCGCGACCTCTCTTTTAACAGGCTGTTACTAACAGACTTGCAAAGACCTTTATCATATTAATTTTTGGAATTTTACTAATTGTTGGAGTACCAATTTATTCTTTCACAATGAAACAATATTTCTAGGGTGTAACTGATGAAAAGAAGAAGATTTTATTTCAAAATCATGTTGAAACGATGAAAATTGAGAATATAGATGACGTCGAGTATTTCTCTGATTTGGAAACTGGAAACAACATCGCAATTAGGGATGAATATTCTCTGTACTGGTCACTATCCGAATCTCCGGTTTGTTTGTCCAATATCAGAATTTCTAACGAAGTTTTGTTTGAGGAACTAAACCACGTGACATACCGAAATAACTTTCAGGGAAAGATTATTTCAAGTGTTTTAGAAAAGTACGTAACCACGAATTACTTCATTTTATCATAAAAATATATTGGGCTTAGCAGGGACGTAATAATAAATATATTACAAGTCCCTATTTTACAAATAAAAATAAATGAATAGCTCTGCTATAACGCGTAACTTAAGACGACCTAACCATGGACAGGCAAGTCAATGAGGAGCTAGGTTTGCTTAGAGCGGCGGGTGTCAGAGGTTTATTACCAAACTCTTGTAAAATAGTAAAATTCGGCGATAAATTGCGGTCGGTAGACGCGTGAGGGCGTGTGATATGCATAGCCATTGGTTAACGCGGGTTAACACGGATTTGCCTGTCCATGGTTAGATGGTCTGTGGTGTAACTGAAATTTGTTGGTAGTAGCGCTTTAGGAATGTACGTTTTGCCAAAGATCGTAGCTCCAAATGATGGAAGGCTTTGTGGGGTTGGTATTAAACTCGGACAGACACTGTATTTGATTACGTAGTAATCTCAGGGCCCCTGATTGGCTTACGTATTTAAGAGAAAGGGAGGGGCAATTACGAAGCTGACTAGGATCCAATTAACCGCTGTTGCATAATGAATTTATTTGGAAATTGCCACTTGAATCGTTTGAAATTCTGGTAACTATTGCGTCATAAAATTATGACATCTGTTATTGGCCGCTATTTTTTCGAAAGAAATGAAGTTTTACCATCTATGTCGCTAGAAAAGCTAATATCATTCGCGTAATCCCTAACAATATCATTGAAAAACTTAATTATGTTTCTTTCTTCTTACTTATATAGCGTTCTACGTTATTTTGAAGCGGGCACATTCGCGTATTTGTTGGAAAAATCATCGTGGAACGGCATGAAATGTATTGCTAATGGACCAATGTCCAGTTACGAAAATGAATCGTTGAAAGTCATCAGCCTGAGACATTTCATTTTTCCTTTGGTTGTTTATGGTAGTGGATGCTTCATTGCCTCGATTGCAGCCGTATTAACAGCCATTAAAGAACTGTTGAAACCTCGTCACCGATTACTGTCGTATCACTGAAGATATCGCGTGAAAGGACACAGTGAAGACTTAGATTAAAAGCCCATGAAGCTTTTAAGAACTCCGACGTTGATTGATGCACTGTCTGACAAAGTCCTAACAACATAGACTGAGCACTTAGGTTTTACTTAAATAAAGTATAGAGAGATTGTAGCGTTTAATTTTGACTACCGTATTCCATGTAAAAATTGAGCCAGTTTATTGGTTTTGTTTATTTGAAAAAGAAGATATTTCAATACAATATAAAATATACTATTTGAATGAGTGATGACGTCATTACAGTATGCCTTCTAGTGGATATGATTTGTAGCTTGCATCTGGCGTTTAGCGAAACAGAGCGTGGGTGGTGTTGTTGCCTTCAAGAAACTAATTACTTTTGCTTCACGGCGCTAAACTAAATACCATAGCTTTTAGCCACATCTTATGATGTACTGTACATCTACGATGTGGGTATTAGTTTGATCAGCTCTGTTATAGTCGGCGGCGTTGTCGGCGTGCCAGAGTACCGCCTTTGTCAATGTATAATTTTTCGTTCGTCATTGAAGGGATAGTAAATAAGGGAGGATTGTGCTGATGTGATATTTTTCTTTCGTGTAAATTAAAAGGGAATTTTAATAGTAAGTTTAATTGTACTTGTAAGTTTAAGCATTGCATTTAATTGTTCTAGTAAGTTTAAGCACTGCATTTAATTGTACTAGTAAGTTTAAGCACTGCATTTAATTGTACTAGTAAGTTTAAGCATTATATTTAATTGTACTAGTAAGTTTAAGCATTATATTTAATTGTACACCTTTCTTCTTGTTTTTCATGCTGTTGCCTGGAACAGTAGCTGCCGTCATAAATGAAATCATCTTCAATCACTTTGCTTAATCGAATCAAAAAACTTTTCCTCTTCGACACGTCATACAGATATTACGTAGTTTTAAATCTAACCTACCTTACAGTAGACATTTATTTCGTACTTCTATTGTCACTGTGATTAAAAAGTAGCACTCGAGTGTGAAGTTTACTATTATTTTCCACCTTTTCCGTGTCTTGGTTTTTGTATAAAGGGTTCGATTTAGAAAAAGGATCTAAAAAGTGCACGGAACCGCCCAACCGTAATGTCTTCTAAATGTAAGCCTGTAATGTCCTTTAAAATTCAACCTTAGAAAGGCTAAATATTCCATAGAAAACATGTTCTCGTTCATGTTAAACCATTCCTCGTCCAACTCTTCTAATCTTGATTTAATTTCATCCATATTGATCAGATTCTCTGCATGGTGCGCAACAAAAAGTAATCATGGAACTTAATTTAACTTCTTTGTCGCGTCAAGCTTCAAGATTTCTCTAAATTATTCTGGTTTTTTATTTTTTTTCAATAATCTAGTAACAGTTTCATACGCGAGAGAGAGAGTGGTTAACAACAGCATTTGTAGTGGTGTTATCCAAGCAATCCCTAAAACTCATCCCGGTACGAGTTCAGAAAGACCCGATGCCCAAACTGGACTCAAAAACAAGTAGAAAAGTTCCTTAAAGCAAGTTATTTCGGTTTCAAGCTAGGATTTAAGCGGATTCCAAAATGGCGCCAACTGAATTTGAATATCTTGGAAAAGATCGATATTTTAAATACAGGTCCAATTTGTATTTTCAAATCTTAAATGTTATCGTTGATTTGAACATTAATCAATTATTATAGGTACGCCCAAGAGACTTCCGTAAACGTGACGACAATTGCGGTGAGTTTATCAACATTGAGTCGCGAGTCACGGATGCAGTTCTTTTTCCTGATGCCAATTAAACTTACGTATTTCTCATCAGGAAACGTGGGAGTTGAAGAGCCACGCGTCATTCTACAAAATTATGGCGGATTATTTAAAACGATCGATCAATATGAAGTATTTTTCATACTACCAGGGATAGATTTAGAAGTAGGAATGGAGAACGGTTAGTATTTACTTTAGTCCGACTCATAGCCCAGTATAGAGCCCCTCCCTCCAATACGTAACGAAAAGTTTAAATTACCTTATTGGCTCACTTAAACTACGTTTTATGACGTTGCTGACGGGGACGGCGAAAAATACTAAATTCCATTTTACCTCTGTCGCTATGACCCGCCTCTTATTTCATACCCCTCCGTCCCGTGGAAGGGGGTCCGGGACTTTGACGCTCGCCCATATTACTCTGTTATCCATTCCTACTTCTAAAATTGAAGCTATCCCTGATACTATTTTGTATTAGATTCGAGTAATGGGGTTAAAAGAGTTATAAATGCTTCTGGCGATTATAAGAAACTTTTAACGATTTGAAGCAGAGTTTTTGTTAATATTGGATTAATCAAAGCTGGTTTGGTATAGAAATCGTTTATTACAATCTTAATCCTATACCACTATTCGAAAGACAAGCAACAAAATAAATTGACTGTTTTAGGCCAATTTACGATGGACATAAAATGGGCTCTACTGACGTTTCTAAATTATCCACTACGCCTAAGCTTTTCAGCGTACGTGAAAGAGAAATTAGAGCAAGATTTAAGTCTGCAGACGTTCACATTTTCCATAATTCTTATTCTTGTTTTAGAGCGCACATTTCATCATGATATCCAAGACACGCTCAATGTTTGATGGCCGACAGGAATATTTCAGTCCATCTCCGGTCTTCAGTACGGGAAGGATAATCATTATGTCCGCGGCCCCGAAGAAAGTCACGTCCACATCATTGTCCTTCTTAAATATGGACACTCCAGTAAACTTTGAAATTACAATCCACTTAATATCCAAGTCATTCAATGTCATTCTTGGTTCAATTAGGTGGTGATTTTAATTTTATTAACCATTTTGCTCCTGTCACTTTTGCTCGTCATTCACTCCGTCATAACGAACAAATACAAATCGTTGCCCACCAAGAAAGTTGTCAAGAAACTAGCCCAAGAAACCCTGGAAAATGTTTGGGAGAATGCGTCGCTCTTATGCGCCGAACGTAAGCAATTATTACCAGGGATTGAGCTGATGCTTTAAAGGGAGATAATTTTGTGTCGTATAGCGATTCCGTCCGTTTTGCCCCACATTACTTGTCGTCTGCTAGCTTCGTCGTGGCTGATCGGAGTGACTTTCATTCTGTTCTTCTTGGGTTGTTTCTTGCGGACAGAATTCACGACGGACATCTACAACTGCATCGACACCCTCTCGGACTTGATCAAATCAGGAATTCCACCGAAAATAATTAAAATTACCGAGATTTTCGGTCATCTGAAATATTTGGTAAACATAGGCTTTGTCGTGTTAAGCCCTCCGTTCTGTTTATGTCATTGCTGCGTATTTATAGGCAACCCAGGATGAAGTTGTTAAAGAATGGCTAGAGGCAGTGGATCAGAAGAAAATCTTTAGTGCTGTAACGGATTATATGAAGCTTGATGGATACATTCCGATTGTTTCTGGGGAAATAGCTCTAATCGCAGTGGACCCCTATTTTACTTCGTTAATGGGAGAATTCCTGTCATCTGATCCCGAGATAAAAAGGTTCTTGGCCAAAATCGGAGGCCTTTACGTTTCGCAGCATGACGTTGGCTTCGACTACTCACATTTCATTTTCAACGCCTCTTGGTTGAGAAGCTCACCGCAAGTGTACGAAAACCTCCAACTGATGTGGGTACTAATTTCGTAAGATTTGTCCACATTAGGCTCGAGCTCCCGTGTTTGCGCCTTGGTCTATTCGCATCTTCGCAACAGATCACGAAAAACATTTGTGTTACTGTTCAGATACATACAAGTATTTTGCTTTTCCTATTCTGAGAGCCAATTAAATTTGAGCAGTCATTGTGCTATCTACCATTGGCCATATTTATTAATAGTTTCTCGACTGAGTTACTGAGCTGCACGCTGCCTCCACCATAGACTAGTGGCGGTAGAGAGGGGGAGTAGACCGTGTACCCCTCCCTCTGGACGCGCTCTTGTAAGAGGGGATACTGCACGCGTCCAGTAGAGGGATGACATTGATTTTAGAGATAGAAGGGTATGACGGTTGCATAAGTAGTACTGCCATTACTCTATTGTGAAAAAGTGACAAAAACTAAACTAATCGACGACCTCGACACCCTAACCTTCCTCTCCTCTGTGATTGGTGCTTTTCTTGCGTAGACGCAAAATTCTTGGCCTAGTTGCGAGAAATTTGTACCTTTGTGAGGTGAGGACGCAAAGTATAGCGAAAACCCAATGTGGACAGTAGCGAGATCTTGCAAACAAGCAAAGCGAAGATGCGAACGGGCAAAATGTTTTAGTCTAGACAGGTTTTTACAGTAAACCGATTAAAGCGCTTGACCAATGTTTTATTATAGCCTGGAACCGATTTTTGAAACGCAAGTTTTCAAGTATCTGCATTTTGAAAAGCAATACTTATTTGAACAAGTCAAGTGGAAGAGACCGTTGAAAAGCGCGACTGATTTGGACCTGAGTAGCGTCAGCGTTCTTTTCTACTTCCTTTTCACACTGTTGTCAGTAACAGTAGCCGTGGCCATAACCGAAGTACTCTTCAACCAATATGCTTAAACGCTGAAAATGTATTATGTGACGACACGAAATCGAATTTCTCGAAAGTACAAAAATACTTTCTGCTTCTAAATGTAATACTGACGTTACGCCATTTTAAATCCATACTAACTCGTAAGAGATTATTATGCACTTGTAATATTATTGTGATTAAAAATCTGATCTATAGAGTGTGAAATTCCCAAATAATGGAAGAGTTACTTTGGTCATAGAAGGGGCGTTTTGGGGTCAAGTCACCTCCAACGGACACGAAGTTAGCACCTATAGGGTAGGATTACCGACGTGAGTCGTATTCCCTCAAACTTTGTTGCCCAGAAGCTTGGCTCACTGCAGTGCAACACACTCCTGACGACATGTTATTTTGGTTTGCCTAACTTATATTTATTAGAATATTTAGACCGGTTAGGTCTAGGAACTAATAATTTATTAATGAAATTTGTAATTTTATTATTGGATATAACATACAGATATAGTCATAATAGTGTAATTCAAAAATTGCATGCAGAAAAACAAACTTCCAGGGGCAAGCCGCCATTCTGAATAATTTCCCTCACGCCACGAAACACCAGTCCAAGCTCACTGCACGTGATAGGCAAGCAAACCCGGTCATGCCTCTAGCGATGTCTCCTGGCGTGAGGGAAAGTATTCAGAATGGCGACTTGCCCCTGGAAGATTGATTCTCTGCATGTAATATTCGAATTGGTCTACTAGAAACCAGTTGATGGAAAATGAACATTCTTTTCAATATCCCTTTGAAAGGAAATTTTTAGACAACTGTGTTATTCAGTGCATGAAAGTTATTTAAGGCTCACGAACACGCCAAGAAATAATTGTACTTTTAAAACGTTGGTCGTATGATTATTATACTTCTTAAAGGGTTAGAATAACTGAAGATTTTAAATGCTTTACTGAAAGAAGAAATACCATTGTGTTTTTAGTTATTAAACAATATATTTTCATTTTTGAAACCTATTAAAAACCATCTTTCTGAGCGTACTATTAGAGATTTTCACTGGTTAATTCAAATATCACGAGTAAGTTAAATATTTTATAAACAAAATTTGCTAATTTCCGACAAACGGAACGGTTCTCTGCTACTTTAATGAATAATTGAAGTGTTAGCTTTCTCTCGTAAGAAGTGTTTATCGATTGGCAACAGAAGTGGTTCGTACAGTTTGTTGGTTACAGAACTTGAGTGGGTAGACACAAGCAAATCTTGCTGCTGTTGTCGTAAATTCTCTTGAAGCAACAGACGGCTCCTTTGGAGCCACTATCATGTTGGCTAATCTTCTACACACCAATTCTACTTTGCCAAAGGCAGGGTTCAATAAGAATTCGTACAAGAGGGCGGAACTAAAATAAGCCTTTGCCGAGTTTAGCACGCTGTGAAAAAAAATGAATCAAGGGAGCCGTGCTTCACTTTAATTATTGATAGCTTAGTTGATCCTCATTAAAATACGCCCACTTCTTTCGTAAGTTTACATTCGAATTTCGTAGCAGAACAATCACCGTCTCTCGCCGCAATTCCAATCAATGGTTATTTAATGTTACCATTAGGGTTAAAGTTTCTACGTCACAACTTATTTGTCGACAAGGAATTCAAAGTATCGTGAATTAGAGTATCTATAGACCGAGTAGCGTCAATAGCCCAAAAATTACGTCAAAGTCCTATGTTTTGGGAATAGAAAGGGAGACGCATCATGTTTGTGTTTATTGGCTATAGAGTCAGGTTAGCGACTGTCCTGAAGAAACTGATAGTGTTAGATCTCAGCACGATTTCTTATTTATGATTGGGTTTTTAATACCTAATAACAAATAGCGCCACCTATAGGCACTAAGCGGAAACATGATGCGTTCTCTATTTCTATTCCCAAAACATAGCAGTCTGACGTAATTTTTGGCCAACATTTTTTAACAATGGTGGTCGATTGGAAATACGCGGGCTTGCTATAAAAATATGTCTTCCGTTTCGAATTGTTATTTCAATATCGATGTGTCGGAGTACTGGAAATTCATCCCACTAATAAGACATCGTTATTTGAGGTGAGCAGAGTTTTTAAATATATTGGAAAATGCGTGACATTTTTAGGTGAGTTATGTTACTTTTATTACAATAAAGAAATAAATTGGTTAAAAAGCCTGTTTTAAGGATAGATTAGTGTTTGTTATCTAATTGATAGGTATTCCATTTATTTTTTTGTTAAAAAAAATCGCTCGTTCCTTCATTTTTAACACGCAATTTATCGTTTAAGTTGAATCGAAGTAACTGGCACATTTTCGTATCTTTTTTTTAGTCGCGACTTTGAATACTTCACCTGTGTGCTTTGCCGAAATGGAACCGTTACATTTTTGCTTAAACAATTTAAATCGTATAGTAAAATACATATTCAGGGTTCATACAACTTTTGGAAAACTAATTTCCCTGAGATTTCCAGGTTTTTCCCCATATACTTCCCTGAGTTTTCCAGGTTTTTCCCCATATACTTCCCTGAGTTTTCCAGGTTTTTCCCCATATACTTCCCTGAGTTTTCCAGGTTTTTCCCGTATATGGAGTATCCTATGGAGCAAATGTTAACGAAGAAGGGGGGGGGGGCAAATAGGACTACTACATAATCAATGGACATCCCCGTATCTCTAGTAGAACCAGAGTTATGAGCCTCCAAAGTTAGTGTAATGCTATTCCTATAGAGGGGGTATGTTTTTGAACATTTTGCTGAATTACTTGGCCCCTGTTTGTCGTAGCCCTAAGTTTTTAGTATGGTTGGATGGGGGACAAATTGGACTATAACATACTCAAAGGACATCCCCGCATCTCTAGTAGAACCAGAGTTATGGGCCTCCAAAGTTTAGTGTAATGTTAATCCTATGGAGGGCGGTATGTTTATGGAAATTTTGCTTAATTACTTGGCCCCTGTTTGACGCAAATTTCCCTGATTTCCCTGAATTTTACTAAAAATTATAAATTTCCCTGATTTCCCTGAATTTTACTAAAAATTATAAATTTCCCTGAATTTTACTAAAAATTATAAATTTCCCTGAATTTTCCCTGAGGTTTTTGTCAACTATTTATTTCCCTGATTATTCCAGGTTTTCCCTGTTTTCCAGGTTTGTATGAACCCTGATATTGAATTGTGACTTAAAATTGAAACTGAAGGAAATATGGCGTAATGATTCTGCTGTCAAGTCGAAATGCAAGATTATTTCAGTTCAGTCAATTACGATGGCGATTCGTAAGTGGTATAATTAATAACTCGAATCGTAGATGTATAAGTTTTGATGTTTGAAAATAGATGTATTATAGGACACTGGTATTTTTGGTTTTATTTGTGGCTTTGAGATGTATAGTGTGTTACCACGAACTTTGTAGTGACGTCACATGCTCTTATCTCTTACCTTATTTTCAGGCGACCATATTGGCAGTCGCGAGACGTCGTCAGCTTGGGCAATACAAATTCGGGACCCAATATTGATGTCACAGTTTCCTCCCCCCCCCCCAGCTTCGCGGTAGCACACTATAAGAGTTTTGTGTAAACATTAAGGAGGTGAAGGGATGCGTAAGCCACCCGGTTACAGAAGCCGTGTCGGTCACCCCCCCCCCCCCCGCCACGCATGATCGGTGCCCCTGGCCGAAGGACTTTGTTGCAGTAGATTGGGTACAGAGGCGAGGTTAAAGGTATGAAGATTGCAACTCCATCTCGCCTCTTTCCTCCAAGGTTTGTAGTTTCCTGTTTTCTTAAGAAAATTACCGAGTACGGCGGGGGTCACAAGCACATTGTTTCTCTGGATGTAATTTTAGAATCGGTGTATAGATGGAGCCAGAGAGGCGACTTAATCCCTTTAACTTTAATAAAAACTTTAATGGCTGGAAATTTTACCAGTTTTCCCTGTTTTGTTTGGCGTCGCCTGTGTTCGTTAATATGGAATATCGTCCTTAATTCCAAAAGAACGTAATTGCGTCTTGCTTCTAATGGTTTCTAATATTGCAGTATGAATTTGCAGTATTGGTTATTTGATTTATTCCCTAGGACTATTAAAAATTACCCTTGTCAAAAGTTTTAATAAGAAAGGCACTTAAGTTTGAAGTATCACTCTGTATAACACGGGGAAAAATAATTTTGCATTACTTCGTGTGGTTTCCAATATGCTAAGGTTGTACAGCACCCATACGATCTAAGGGTATACAGTGTCTCGCATGCACTATAAAGTTACGAAGAGTACCACATAAACTTGAGGAATTCGATACTAGCAGGATACAGTGACCACGACACTATAAGGTGCCATTTCTAGTTTAGCATACATTTTTCCTCTTTCCGTAATTCGTAGCAAATCAACACAATCAATAAATAAATCCTTCCAGTAACAAATTTCAGTATTTCGTTTACCAAAAAACTAAATCCATCAACATACTGGTCAATTGAAGGTGTTCCCGATGTCTATGGAAGTTCTAAAACAACCTATACGAAAACAGGTTCTGAAGTAGTAAAAATGGTGGGTCAGGGACAATATATACTCATACGGGACTTTCAAACAACAATGCGACGAGTTTAAAAATGATTCTACTCATCTACAAACATACATTTCACAACTCCATTTATAAACCTAACTTTTACCAGAAGTAAGATGAGAATAAAAGTACTGAGCTAAGCAAATTCTTCACTTGGCGAAAGTCAATATTCTTGATAACACACAAGGTAGCGGTTTCCGAATTTTCCCTTCAAAACGTGAGACGCTCGTGGCGGTAGACGGCCGAACTAGATTCAAGCTCCCGCGTCCGTGTCCGCGGCTTGAGGATGAAGGGAAGGGGGTAGGAAATTTTTTAGAACTCGACCAATTTTTTTCTCCGTCTAGTGTAGGCGCGATGGAAGCGACATAAAATCCTCAAATTTGTTCACTAGTACCAGGATCTATTACCAATGCTAGAGCTCTTTACTTCTAGTCTCATACTGAACTTCAAAACCGTCCTCGTTCCACAATTTTTCGAACTATCAAATTTTCACTTTTTCCAGTCCCCTTTACGATTGAAATATTCATGGGATCACGTGCACTGCCTTTGCACGTGCATCACAGGTCTACAAAATAAATAAATAAATGACCAACTGGGTATTACATAACCACACCAAGTAATTAAGGGATAAATGTTTACTCTTTGCGAGATAAATGAATTGATTACAGTTAAGAGGTTGATATAATATTTAGTGAAACGTTTTTCAGGTATCGGTGGCTTAATAGATTATAAACATTACGTGATCAAATAAAGCGGTATCTAGGTTGCACTTAATCCATAAGTAAATAATTGGTAAATGGAAAGGATAAGGGTTATGCTATAATAAACTTATTTTTGTACGAAAGTCATTCAATTATAAATATGTGTTACTTTATACGGTGTATATGCACTATAATAAACAAAATATTGGAAATTAATGGGTGCCAATGAAGGCTTGCACGTGCGCTAAGCTTTTAGAGCAATTAAGTCTTGGTTGTGGTTTACTCTAAACAATGCCACTATGTTCCCATCATCGAGGGGTGGAGTTGACTGACACGTATTGCTTAGCAAAGGCTAGTTTTTTCTCTGCAGTTTTGACCGAGTATGCACAAGATAATATGTAAGGGGCACCACGAACGGAGCCGACATTCGCTTTAAGAACGACCGCCGATTGGTTAATGTATGCATAAAGCTTCCGCAAGCTTCAAGTCGTAACCATTACAGTTTCACACAAAACTCTTGGAGTTTTGCATTATTGCAAAGGAAAGAGTTATATTTATTGTTATCGTCAATAGTAAGATGAGACTAGAAGTAAAGAGCTCTAGCATTGGTAGTAGATCCTGGCACTAGTGAACAAATTTGAGGATTTTATGTCGCTTTCATCGCGCCTACACTAGAGAGAAAAAAATTGGTCGAGTTCCAAAAAATTTCCTACCCCCTTCCCATCAACCTAAAGCCGCGGAACACGGACGCGGGAGCTTGAATCTAGTTCGGCCGTCTACCGCCACGAGCGTCTCACGTTTTGGAGGGAAAATTCAGAAACCGCTACTAGAGGGCCAACCGTTGGTGTGTCATCAAGAACAATCACTTTCGCCTAGTGAAGAATTTGCTTAGCTCAGTACTTCTAGTCTCATCTTACTTCTGTTATCGTTTAAAAGGCAAGTCTAATTTAAAATGCACTTTTAATTATTTGGGTAGGGGGGTATTTTTCTGTTTTAAATAAGGCAAATAATCCAAATTGGTTGAAAGATTATTATCGAGATCTTAGAAGGTAACTTGCACCTTTGCGATTTAGAGACCCAAAGAACGTTCCCCTTAATTTATGGCAGACTTCGGAAACACCATGTGTAAAACGTTTTACAAAGTAAAATTCTTAAGTTATTGTATTTCGACGTACTAGGTAATAGACATATTTATAGGTGTCTTTGAAATTTTACGATTTAATGAGACTGACCCTTTAAGGTGCTATTCATTTTATTAATGTTTGTTTAGTTATGAAAGTTTGGGTTAAATTCTTACTCAGAATTGTTCAATTTTCTCTAATGCGATTGTCGCGTAGAGTAGGTCATTATTTTCCGTGAACGTGCCTTGTGAAATTTAACTAAGAGCAATGTTTAATATTATCCGATAAAAAGGGGTAATGTTGAAGTGGGTTTGAATTTGAAGAGTATATACCTTTTGGGCTTTGCGACAGTGGCGTCGCTAGGCCTTTTTTGGGGGGGCTATAGCCCCCCCCCTAAATTCCAAACTTAGCCCCCCCAAAATAATCCGTAAACCCTACCAAAAATTGCTGTTAGCAACCTAAAATTCTGTAGCAATATGTAAAAAAATTTTCAATATCAAACAGTAAAATTTTGAAGAAAAGAACAGATGGAGACAAGTAAAATGTTTTACGTTCTTGCGATGGGAGTTCCAAACGTGTGTACTAAAAGCTAACCCAAACCAGAAGTGGTATGATACTAGAAGTATTGAGCTAACCAAATTCTTCACTCGGCATTAGTGAAAAGACTTGATAAAACACAAACGGTTGGCCCTCTAGTGGCGGTTTCAGAATTTTTCCCTCCAAAACGTGAGACGCTCGCGGTGGTAGACGGCCGAACTAGATTCAAGGAGCCGGGTCCGTGTTCGGCGGCTTTAGGTTGAGAGGAAGGGGGTAAGAAATGTTTTTGGAACTCGACCAATTTTTCTCTCTCTAGTTTTAGCGCGTGGGAAGCGGCATAAAATCCTCAAATTTGTTCACTAGTGCCAGGATCTATTACCAATGCTAGAGCCCTTCACTTCTAGTCTCATACCACTTCTGCCCAAACTTAAAAATAAACCTAAGACCAGTGAAAATCGTTCATAATCGGTCCCGTAGTCTTTATCAATAAAAGGTTGTATATCTTTAAAATACGAATAATTTCACGTTGACACAAATTTACGGATAGTTTTAAACGTCTACACATTTTCCAATGAACCCATTATGCAATTTTTTAGCAACATCGTAGTATACGATAGACTCTTAGTTTGACTACAGGCAAACGCCCTGCCTTTGGCTACACTAAATTGCGTGTCCGACGTTAATGAATTCCACCTTTATTCTATTTACAATCCGTAAACGGCAACTTAATTTTGGCAAATTTACTCGTTTCGTTACAGTTTGCGGTAATATCATTGAGCTGATAATTTGTGAGCATAAAATTTGGAACACTGAATGAGAAGAATCAACGATGTACTCTTTTAATAACTACAGAGTTCTGAATCCAATAAAATTTGTATTGAAAATTATTGGATTACTTCCGAAACCATTGGTTTCGAGGGAAGAGTTTGCGTACCCGAATCGAAAAATCTTCAAAGTGTTGTTCATTTTTTCACGTCAACCAAAAAGAACTTTACTTCTTCTTTTGATTACGTTTTTCTACCTTCTGTACATGTTTGGATACTCTGCTTGGTATGCCATGTACCAGCGTAAGATGTCCGAGTTTTTTATCAACATATCCGAATTAACGCGAGTTTCCGTGTGCCTCTTCACCTTCAATGTTCTTGTAATTAATGAAGATGATATAATTCAGTGTGCTAAGGCAGTCTGCGACTTCACTCTTCCAGTTCGACAACAAGCGCTATACGAACGGATCTCTCGTACTAATAAAGGTATACAGGGTGCTTCTAATAAGAATGTCATAAATGAAAGGGGTGTTTTCCTTGGTTCAGACCGAGTCTAAAGTGTCAAAGAACTTGGGGGGTCTAAAACATTTAGTTTCGGAGGTACGGGCCTACAAAACATGGGCCACTGAAACGAGGATATTGGCACACTTGTTGAGTAAGACATAGCAGAGTGCGCATCTTGTTTTGACAATTTCAATAGCTTCCAATCTAAGAACGTTCATGAGCCTTTATCCAGCTGAAGTGTACTTCTAAATGGTGAAGTGTGCCTTAGCTGGTAATTTAAAGTAAGTTCAAAGTGTAACAGCACAAGAGTTTGAATTTAAGGTTTCTTTTATTCGTAAGAAATTAACATCGTTATTTAAAGGTATTGTTCAAAATGTCCACTCTTTGAACTACTTCACATCACCAGCTAAGGCTCACGTCTACCCTTAAGCGTACATACACTTCTGCTAGATAAAGGTTCATTAACATTCTTAGATTGAAGGCTATTGAAATTGTCTAAACAAGATGAGTAGGCCGATAGTCTTACTCCTCATCTGTGGTAATTTCCTTGTTTCAGGGGCAAATGTTTGCGGTTCCGTACCTCCGAAACTAAATGCTTTAGACCCCATGTTCTTTGACACTTTTCACTCAGTCTGACCAAAAGAACTCTACCTTTAATTTATAGCAGACTTTTTTGATCTTTTTAATCATATATGGCATCTGCATGAGAGCCATAATGTCAAT